>NC_143423.1:936000-1247166 GCF_059467195.1 Physcomitrium patens
AGTAAAGAGTTAAAATTAACAAAATTTAGTGGATAAATCTTATATTCATATATATATATATATATATATATATAGATACGGCCTTCTATAAACCAAAGCCAAATCTAAATTTTAAAATAAAAAATTACACCTCAACAAAAATTATATATATATATATATATATATTATTTTATTAATTGGAATGTGAATTTAAAGAAGATTTGATAGGATTTCTATGAACATTGGTTTTGAGGGATTAGAGTGCATATTGACTTTGTGAGAGCTTTGCAATTTTAGAAATAATATATATATATATATATATATATATATATATTGATAAATAGAGTGAGGATTAAAATAATAAAAATTATAGTATCGATTCTTTGAAGAGCAAGACACCAAATTAATATAAGAGACTTGTCTTGACACTAAAATTGCAATAAATGTTACATTTTGTACTACATAATTTTGATCTATTTTTTTCAAAACTCTCAACCTATATTTTCTAATTTTTTTATTAGTATGTGTATGTTGTATTTAATAGGATTAGAACTTGCAATAATTAACATATACATATATATATATATATATACATGATTCAAAACTTGTATTGATTAAAAAAAAATTCAGGCTTTTGAACTAAGCCGAAGGTTAACACTTCAAAATCTTGTGAGATATTGTTATATATATATATATTCTTAGAATTAATATCTATTTTAGTTTTTAAATTTCTCCTTAAGTACCTTGTATTGATTTCCTTGCTATTTAACACTGCAATCATGTGATACTATAATCAATTAAAAAGAATTTAAAAATTATGAAAAATGGAATTTCAATTATAACTGTTTTGTGTGTAAAGGTACAAAGAAACTCATTCAATAACAGCAACACTTTAAAAAGTATTTTTTTATGTTATTGTGATACAGTGGACAGAGTTTAAAGTAAGTGTATTTGTATATTGGATTTTGAGAACTGAAAAATGCATTTAATTATTTTTGTATGATTTTTAGAAAATTGTAATGGAAATTAATAATAAAATTATAAGAATTTAAGGACCTAACTTAACTTGTAAGTAACTTAAAATTTTACCTGCATTATTATAATTTTTTTGATTTTTCAAGAAATTTTATAGTAATTCAATTGCTCTTGAATTTCTTTTATAAAAAACTTTCAATCAAAGAGCAGTTTTATGTGCACAAGTAAGAAATTAGAGTGAATGGTGTATTCACATTGCACATGCAATTTTAGGATCAAACTCAAAAGTCACAGAGCTCTTGATCACAATGGAACACTATTGAGCTTCAAACAGTGACAAAGTTATTTTGAAACCCACAAATCCAACAGAAACCTGATTATTTGAATATGTTTATCAACTGTAACTAAAATCATAGAAACTTGTTTATGTAGCTGTACCTGACATCATGTATGATTTTGTGTATTTCAGGAATCAAAACTTTATACATGTAAAGAAGAAATGAGAAAAACAGCAACAAATTTGGCTTTGCAAATGATAGTTTGGGTGGTTTGAAAGAATGTCCATAATCAGTCACTATTTTTATATTAATTTAGTTGGCTCTTCATGCATCATGTAATTGCATCAAGAATAAAGCATTTACTTTTAATTTCAATTTTTTTCTATTCTCCGTGTCTAAGCACAAAGTATCTCTCCTTTAGCAACAACACATAAACATATTTCATATTGTGAATGGGTAAATCCATGCATAAAAACAAACAATACAATTTTAGGGTATAAAACTATCCTTTGATAATGAGCCAACTCCTCCCACAAGGCTTAGACACAAAGTGTCACTTGGTCAATGGGCCGTGCACATCAAAGAATCCTTCCTTAGAAGATGGGATTTGCTTTGTAGAATTTTCAACATTATTTGATGATGCTTGAAATGGAGGTTGGAGTATTGCAAGGCTCACTCACAAAGTAGGAGCCACCCTAAAATAAATAAAATAAATAAATGAAAACTCTAGTTCCATGGTCTAAATCTTAAAAATGGAATAAAATAATAATAAATCATGTAATATACAAAACTCGTACAGCTCTCCTTCCCAGAATCACTGAATACATATCACCTATATATGCAATGAAAATCAGTTTGGTGGTTTTGCTTTAAAGTTTGAAGTGAAAGCATAGATTGGAGCTCGTTCGAAACATACATTTCCACAACGGCAACACGTGAGGGTGAAGGGAGCGCATAGGAACGGGGTTGTTCCCGAGGGAGGGAACGGGGAGGGAGCATCCCAGAACCAGAAGCCCACCCAGAGGGGCTGAGAGACTGGAAGTGAGTGAGCGAGTGAGAGTGAGTGAGTGAGACTGGAGTGAGTGAGACTGAGACCCAGTAAGTAAGTAAGTGAGTGTGCGAGTGCGTGAGTGAGTGCAACAGCACTCACTTACTTACTTATTTTACTTGGATTTCTCATTCATCCACATACTCATCCATCCATATATCTATCCATCCATATATCTATCCATCCATTCTTTCATTCAGTCATAGTTGGACGCAGAGAAATGAACAGAACGACGGTGTTCTTTTCGCCCTTCTCCAGGAATTGGGATTGACTACTCGTGGGGGTCAAAGAGAGGGGGCAACATTTATGCACATAATTAAATGCTCGGTCATTCATCAATCTATCCTTCCTACCTTCATTCCTAGTCTATTAGTAGGTGTAGCTGTGTGTGTGTGAGTGTGAGGGAGTGAGCGTGCTATATTTGCCTTGAGAGAATCTTATTCAATCATTTGGTTGTAGCCAAGAAGCCTTCCTGCACAGGCACTGTAGCCAACTTGGAGAGGGGTCTGGCCCCTCCCCACACCCCACACCCAAGGCTGGCTGGCTTGGGAACCGTTCCCATGTTCTCCACTCAGTAGTCTGATGGTTGCCCCTGGCCCCCTTGCTTGGGTGCGTGTGGTGGTGGTGTGCCCCTTGGACGTTCCCCTGCACAGGAACGAATCAATGACCTGGTTCCCCTACAAGGTGCTAGCCTGGGAACAACATGCGGGAGAACAACTTCTCATAATGCTTCTGATTCCAACCCCAGGCGTGCTTGAAACAGTGATACTCATTCCCATGGATTCTGCCCAGAATCGTCTTATGAAGCAGCCTGGCTTATAAGCCTGACAAGCTTGCTTTGCTTTGCTTGCCTCACGAGTGATGCCCAAAGGAATGTGGTTCAATCACCCCTCCCACCCCACGTCACCATCGTTGCTTTTCCTTTCTCTTCTTAAATGGGTTTCCTTTATTTTTGGCTTCCTGGTTTCTTTCTGGTGTACTAATGTTATGTTTCTTAAATTGCATCGTCTTGGATCAAATCTTACATTAAAGGCGTTATTCCGATCTGGGTCGAGGAAGTGAATAATTCAGCTCAAGATGGATAACTCTAAACCAGACAAAATGGGGGGAGGAAAGAAGAGAAAAGAAAGAAAAAGGGCTCTTGAGAGAAAAGTGAACTTTATTGCGAAAGATGAAGGAGAGAAGGAAGAGCCTGTGTTGTTGTTGTTGTTGTTGTTGTTGTTTTTACAATAATAGAAACCCACATTGAAGAAGGGAGGAGGTTATTGCTAGGAATAAACCCAATGTCTAGTTCTATCAATATCGTGTTCCGATGGAAGATGTCCAAGTGTAATCACCTACAAAGAGCCATGCCACAACCAACATGGGGTAGTGGGGAGCTCTTTGTGGTAGTCCAGGGCCATAGAAGGTGCTAATTCTTTACTTTTATTTTATTTATTTGTTTATTATTGTTTTGTGCTTACTCTTCTTCTCATGTGGGTAAAATTAATTTTGTATCATTGGATTTGATGTTGTTGGATACCCACCATCCTTTCACTTCTCGAAAATGGAAAGTTCATCGCTAAACCTAAAAGAACACACGTGTCAAAAGCCGCCACGGCCACGTCGGAAATCGAATTTTTGAACCCCGTTTTAGGGTTTCGTCCCAGGAAGGTGGTTGTGTTGTTGTCTTCTTCGTGATCTGAATTTTAGGGTTTTAAATGCGGTGACTGCCGTTGTCCTTCCGTGTGCCTTTGACTGGCAGAATCAGCAGCGGGTTGGCGCTGGGCTCGTGGCGTGGATCTCTGTTTCTCTGTCGCTGCGGACGTGACAGAAACTCACAGCCTTTTCACAGCCTTTTTGTGAGTTTACAGTGGGAGGGCAGTGGACAAAGACTGAGGTGAGAGCAAGCGAACTGCAGTACAGGGCTTAGGATCTCTAATCCGGTCTGGCAGTGCGCGATTGTTCGTTTCTCGATCGGGCGCTGCAATGGCTGACAACATGATTGCTTCTGCGTGTTCACTGAGTCTGTATCACCCTTGCTGCAAAATTGCAATGCTATGGCAGCATATTTCATGTTTTTTTACACGTTGGTTGTTCAGTTCCGGTGGATTGCATGAGAGTAGAATCTATGGGATCTCACGTGTGAAAATCCACGTCGGGGGTCCTGGCTCAGAGGCTGGGCGAAAAGACTTCCAGTGATGCAAGAGAGTTGATTTTTTTGGACCGGTGCGGTGTATTTTTGAGCAACTGACTGGCCACGTATGTTGTGAATCGGATTTCTTCCTACCTCTTCATTTTCCCTGCCTCCAGGAATGGGTTCATCCAAAGTGGGTTTTGATCCGGATTGTAATTTGTACTTGTGAAGGAAATCAAACGGCAGATGATACGCAAACCAATTATGTTGAAGGTGATGCGTTTTAGAAAGTTTGCCTGGCAATGTTGTCATTGTGGGAGCAGGCTGGTTGGACTAGGACAGCTTTGACACTGTGCAGCCTTACAAGCTTACCATGTCAGATCACATTAACCCAACAGCATCAGAGCCATATCATAGCAGCAGATTCTTCAAGTCTGCTGCAAAGCTGGTGTTTCCTAACTCACTTATTGAGAGGGTTCATTTCATGATTTTAGCCACTGAATGACAACGTATGTGTGTGTGTGTGTGCATGAGTTTTGTCTGCAAGGTTGGCAGAGCATGATGTTTGGAAGCAAACTAAAAATTTGCTCTAGTGACGTAGTTAAATATCTTCTTCAGGTGTTTTACGTCAGGTCAACCGAGGAGGGTATCAGTCGGTTTTTCTTTTTGAAGAGGATCATGAAAAAAAGAAAAAAAAGAAAAAAAAATGCTGACAGTGCCGACTTCAAGATAAATGATAAAAGCAAATAAGAAAAAAAAAAGAAAAAAAAGAAAAAAATCTGTCTCATGACTTTTCGCATTCGCAACTTTCAGAAAGACCTCGAGTAGAGACGGACTCTGGTGATGATGGCGGATGCCGAAATGCTGATTTGACACACTCGTACACGCTCAGTCGAAGTCGCAGGCAAAAACCCATAAAACAGCTTGAAAGGCCAAGTTCCGCCTCTGTCAGTGCCATCTCTGTCAAATCCGTAAGAGCTCCTTGACGCCCCTCGTGAGAACTTCGTTACTTTCTCGAAGAGCTGCCCAAGCTTCCTTTGTACATCAGGAAACATCGCTTTGCATCCTTTGCATTCACCTACTTCACCTGCGACCATCCACATCAGTGAAGACCTGCTGTTTCTATTTCAAAATCGCACTTCGCCATTGCTGCACAGACATTTGGATTTGGCTTCCACAGGACCCAAGGGCAGATGGAAAGAAGCAAAACCGGGTTCCTACATTAACTTCAATTTTGGATCCATCACCTGCAGACCTCACTGTTGCACACAACATAAGGACTAAATTCGTCTCGATGGGAAAGAACCGAAGTACGCTACAAGCAGAAGTAATCAAGAAGCATTCTGATATTTGCTTCCGAGCAGGTCGCCAGTAAGTTCTAGGAGGTGCATGTGTGAAGTGTAGAGAAAGATGTGGATACGTTGTTCAGAGTTCGGCAGTGACGCTGGCTTTTAAGAACAAACAACATCGAATGGTCTCGGGGATCACAACACATTGCCAAGCGTGTTTTAATTTTAATTAATTTTATTTTATCAAGAGGCTCCCGATCGGCAATCAATCGGCCGATATTTCATCGGTAAAATTTCAATTCATTTATCATCTCCACTAAATGAACAAGATGTTTCGCAGAATGATGAATTCTCACAGTGAACAAACGCATTCCAGTACCACGGACTGTAAGAAAATCTCGATTCACCCATTCTTAGGAACACGACAATAATTTCGTTTCGACCAACACAATGCTCTCGCGAAAAAAAGGCTTACAAACTCACTCCACTCACGCTTTCAGGTGATCTACATCTCTTTGTTCCCTCCTGTGTCTGCATTGTTCTGCTTCCGTTGACGCAAAACGGCAAGTTACTCTTCCTCAATCACAAACATGACGCAGAGAATTCCGTCATCAGAGTATTGATTAGAAGAGCTCACGAAGTCTTCATGACATCCCCGCTACAAAGATATCTAAGCAGCCGCAGACCGGCCTTTGCACCACCCTCAAACTAAAAAATTGCAACCACAAAGAAAAGAAGAAAGGCAAACAACACCGAGCGGGAAACAGCAAACCCCACTTTCTTGCACCAGAACTTTTTCCCCCTTGCATCCAGGCTCTATTTCGATGTGGCCCCTGGAAGAGTGGCCCTTGTTTCGATACATTTCCTTGACAGTTCCTCCGGAGTCTATAAATGTGCAGGCATGTGAAGGTGGAATCAAAGTGTGTGATCTAACACACATTTTTTAATACCGGTAGCAGCAAGTTGCTGATGGGTACTGCTGGAATCATCCACATCTCGTTGCAATCATGTTCCGATGTCCCTCTCTTTTAAGGCAGCTTGTTGTTATCATCGATACCCATAAGCGGTGATTGTAGAAGAGTGGCCGACTTTGTAACATGTGGTAAATTTTTCTCTCAACTGCCTTTACAGCTCGATGGGTTAACTGTCTAGAGCTGCGATTTCATCTGAAGTGAAGGATACTTCCAATGGCTGAAGTAGTGTGTGTGATGATGGGGATTCTGAAAGAAGGAAGAGCACACTGTATTAGGTCTGCATTGTGCCTTTCAGCACGCAGTTTTCTGTGCAAGCCGGGCGATGAGTGATGCCGAGGTATGCGGCACTGATCCTCTTTCTCTCTCGTCTTTTCAGATTGATGCAATGGATCGGTGGTTCTCGCTTTGCGTTTTGCAGCGAGGGCCGAGCACGCCACAAATCTTATTGATCAAGAAACAAATGCTTGTATAACCATTCAGTTCTGTTACTTCATGATTCCCTGGTACTTTATCCATTTTATGCACATCGCCGTAATTACGAAATAACTCGGTGAGATTATACCCATCATTCGGGGAATAAATCGAATGATTCGGGGAGGGCCTACTTTAGGCATGTCAAGGAAGTTGAATCTTTTCACCGACTTTGTCCAAGGAAGGACTGCATGTTTGGCCAGTTCTCTGTCCCTCATCCTGCTTTTCTTAACTCAGTTTGCTTGTGTACATGCACGAGAGCAGAAAAATTGAACGCTATCGAGTTTTATGTGTAGGCACAAAACAGTTGAGCGCTGATATTCCAAACCGTCTTGATGACGTGAGTTGTATACTGCTTGTGAGATGTTCATCGGGCATTTTTGCGGAGCCCGCAACTCGAAGGATGGAGCGCGCCTGCTTCTGGAAAAGGACATCTTATATTTGACCGTAACCTGACACTAATTCGTTTTTTGATCTCTTCTTGTTATGCGTTATGCATAGCCAAATGTAGCAGGGACGACCGCTTTATTTCTATGGAAAAGCTACTGTACTCTATTTTGAATTCGTCAAAGTTCTGTTTACTTGTCAGAGTGAAGGGTTGCCATCCTTAGTCAAAAGAAACGGAATCGTTCGATGTGGAATTTTCTTATGAGCCTGTCTTTTTGCCGCCGTGGTTGCAAAAGTTTCCTGAGATGGTCTTGTTCCTGGTGACGCTTTAATTGCGCTTACGTTGTTTGCTTCAAGTTCGAGTACCTTCGAAAATATGTCGGAATTGCAGGCAGTTCTTTGCATCTCGTCGGTTTGAAGAATTCTGCTGTTCGAAATTGTCTTCTTTGATTCAATTCCCGCTTCATAGAACTTTCGCAATATGGAAGAAAAGAGAGAGTAAGGAACAAATTCAATTATCTACAACTCTGACAAGCATGCAAGCTAGCTTCGCTGATAAGAACGCGGGGCAAATCTTCATGCTGCCGGCCATTCATCCTGAAGGATGCAACGTGTGCCAAACGAACACAGAGACCGTGGGCGGAACAGGACGCCATATAAGCAGATGCAACGAGAGCCAAATCTCGCTCAGCACCGTGTGACGACAGACCTTTTTCTGCGCATTGACTTGGAGCAGGGGAGGAAAACCTGGACCCAGCTCCAAGTCAAAGAGAATTTCTCGCTATCAACATTTCGCAACGTGTTTCGAGTGTGATTGCGTTGTCGCAGCCATTCAATACGGAATAGGTGTCTACGATGTGCCCTAATTCGTGGTTTAGCTCTCTTTGACCATTGTTTAGCAGGCTGCCATGTACCTCACTCGCGAATCCTTTTTTTTTTTTTTTCTTTTTGTTGACTATCCCCCAAGTGCAAGTCCTGTTTCTACCGAACTATGACTGACCTTCTTATGTGCAAGACATCTCGAGGTTTTGACTTTCTGAACAGGTTTCACCCTTTCTTTCAAAAATCCGAGGCGCGTAAAACACAACGCTACGCAATGTGGTCATTCGCTGAAGTTCGTGAGCTGCCAATTTCGCTTGTCACTGGTAGGTTCTGATAGTTCCTGTGCTGTACACACTGTCCCTCGTTTTGGTAGTTTTACCAGTTTTTGACCTAGGAGTAGAGTTCAGATGGCTTTGTATTGGTCTAGAAGAGACCCAATTGTGCATACCAAGCTCATGATGCTGGGTTTGTTTAGCAGCAAGAGCGTATTCAGACCGCCTGCACACACTTCTTGAAAACTTTGGGGTCAATGGTTTCACTCTTCTGCCAGTACTCATTCCTCACCATTTCGCAAACCAGAAGAAGATGTCAAGTCAGTCCGTCGGGTATGAATCACGAACTCGCGATCATCTACAGATCTGCAAATCTTTCACTGACCGGCATCTGAGAGCCATGTCACATCGCTGTGCGCTGTTCCCAAAGTCGTTTTTTGCAACAAAGTCGCCTCCACCGTTTTACTCCGCTGTGGGACCAGCGGTCACGCAAGCTGGGGCCCATGCTTTTCCCCATCCACAGCGATCATCCGCCGATGTGCTCTACTTTGGTCCAATTCGGGAACCCATTCGATAGGTTCAATCAAGAGGATCTTACCACCGAGCACCGAATCGTATCAGACCACAGTCTCGTGGTGCTGTAATGATTCTGTTGACACTGTAGATGCTGGATACGCATTTGTCAACTGTATTTGTGATGTATTTCGTAACCGTCAATATGTACAGGACGGATGGGTTAAACTTAGCGCATAAAGGAGGAGCAAAGTCTGCATCACAATTTGGAGTCTTGGATTTCGCAAATGGAGTCTGATCCGTCCTGGTCGCTGTTCCAGGTTTTCATGATATGTGCACAAGGCAGAAGTGGAAGCTGAAAACGTATCTAATATTCTACACTCTTGTTTGAGGACGTTGGGTGTTCGGGGAGGGGAGGGGTGAGGGGAGTCCAACTTTCGCCACAAGGGGAGTGCCAGCTGCTGATCAGAGGTTGCTGCTGATTACAGACATGCACATCTGCAAGGCTTAAAAAAAAAACACAGCATTCATCACCGAGGTAGTACTCTTAATGGAAGTCATGGAAGTCCCTCGCTACGGCTGATCGAAGTGTGCTTGTGGGGGTTCATGCGAAGGTGGTGAAGGTGGAGCCTGCCGAGAGGTTGATGGAACATGTTGCGACGAAGCTTGCAAAACCTGAAGGTGCCATCGAGGACCAGACTTGTCGGGTATTCGTTCACTCGTCCATTCACATGTGTGTTTTGAATCTCTCTTTCAAGCTCATCGCTGCCCATCTGGTTGCTAGAGCCGCGAGTGAGCCCAAATCGTTTAGAATGTATATGCTGGCAGAAACCCCAAAAGAGAATTAGAATGCAAAAGCATACGTCATCTGGCTACTGTGGCTTGTGCCCAAGCTGTAACAATGGTTGTCATAGAAGCTGGCTGCACGGGGGATCACAAGGAGGATGAAGAGGATCGGACCGTGGTTTCCACCAGCGCCTCCAGAAATAGGAGACGGCGGGTCGAGAATTGGACCTACATTCCTCGCCTTCCCGATGACATCGCGATGGAAGTATTGTGTCGTCTGCCCCCTCGCTCCCACGCCCTTCTGCAGGGTGTTTGCCGGAAGTGGAAGGACGTCGTGAACAGTACGTTGCTCTATGAGCAGCGCAAGGAGAGAGGCACAACTGTCCACTTTCTGTGCTTGCTGCAAGCTGCTTCTCAGGTAGATTTGAAGCAACACCCCGTGTACAATGTCAGCTTGCTCCAACTGGGACAGCGCAGCGATTGGGAGAGGCTCCCTCCAATCCCTGAGTATCGTGATTTAGGGCTTCCTCTCTTCTGTAAGTTCGCAGCCGTGAAAGGGAGGCTCGTCGTAGTTGGAGGGTGGAACCCTGCCACTTGGGAGACGCTTCGGTCGGTCTGTGTGTTTAATTTCAGCACCTGGACATGGCGGCGAGCGTCCGACATGCTCAGCACGAGATCCTTCTTCGCCTGTGCATCAGTCGATGATTTCGTTTTCGTGGCCGGAGGTCACGACAACACGAAACGTGTACTTCCTTCCGCCGAGAGATACAACATCCAGAGTGATTCCTGGGAGGTTCTACCGCGGATGCACGAATATCGAGACGAATGCATGGAAGCTGTGATGGGCGGGAAGTTTTACGCTATCAGTGGATACCCCAGATTGATGCACTGCCAGCACGTCACGAGTGCTGAGGTTTACGACCCTCTCAAGCGGTCGTGGTCGCGGATCGAGAACCTGTTGAATGTCGGCCCATGTGTTGTTGTAAGCGCCGCCGAACGCCTCTACGCAGTGCGCGATCAGGAGCTCCTCTCGTATCGTTCCAATGACAATACTTGGAGGTTATTAGACAAGTTGCCTGAGGGCGATGAGGGCATCTCCGCAGCATTGTGCATGACATCTTTCGGCTCGAGCCTTGTGTTGACAGGAGCCACGCATGACGACGAAGAGAAGTGCAAAACGTTCCTGTACCGATTACCCATTGAGACGGTGTCGAAGGGCGGTTCCGTGTGCAACAAGGGCATCTGGGAAGCACTTACCGTCAACGCTCGATTCCTCGGAATCACCCAGGCGTCTTGCGTCGTCGAAGTTTAGTCCGAAAACGTCACGACCCGCTCGGCGCACTCGATAGCGATCCAAAGCTAGGTTGACGAATTTTGGAATCCTTACGCCACCCAGTCTGGGTCATCCCTGGGGAGATAATTTCCTCCCGAAGCTTGATAACTTCACCAACCACCGACGCAAACGAAGAACACACAGCCACTGATAAGCGAAGCATCCGTAACTGACTGTGCACACAAAGACGACGAGAAACCCACAGCACTGTCCCTCAGAGCTTCGTACCCTCAAAACACGCACATCACTCTCTCGATTCACAACCGGTGCATCAAAGTGTGTCGTCGCGATAAAATCGAAAACGCCGACAGCACGCGGTCAATTCATCGTCGTGGACTGGTGGCGTGCGATGAGGGCCCCCCAACTGGTGCCGCTCCTCCTGGCCTCAAAATTTCTTCCTTCCTTCCTTTCTTTCTTAATATTAATTCGAATCCTTCGTAGGGTTTACCTCTTTTGCGTTGCTAGTAATTTTAGAAATAAAACAAGGTGTTGCATGATGATTTTAAGGCTTTGATTTAGGATAAGAAATGCAAATCTTCCTGTGCCAAGATTTTTTCCAACGGTAATTTTTTTTTAAATATGTTTATTTATTTACTTTCCTTCTTTCTAACTTTTGAAAATTTTAGAAAATACAGGAGGTCTATTAGAGGATTTTTTAAAATGTGTTTTTTGCAGAGCATTGTGCGAATAAATATAAAAATAAATATATATATTTTTTTCTCACAAAATGCAAATGAATTCTAAATGTTATATTCTACAGTGTCTATGTTTCCTATTTGGAGGTCTTGGAATTCAATCAGTTATATATTGTTTTGAAGTATGCACTAACTACAAGGGATTATAGTACTTCAATATCACATGTTTGGGATATATTATCACTAAATATTACTTGTTGTATGTAGAAAAAAAAGACCAAGACTCTTATTGTAGCCAATTTATTACTTAATTGATATCAAAGGTTTATATCCTACTTTGTACTCTTTGAGCTAATTGGAATTATTTTAGAAGAATTAAAAATAGTTTAGTTTTTTTAATACATTACAAAGTAAACTTTTTAATGATCACACTCTTTCATTGCTCTGTTTTTTCTTATACAAAATTAGGAAAAAAAGAATTGATTTGTTTTTGGCTTTGATTTTATCTCATGACATTTTATATTTTATTTATAATTTAGAAAAAAAGACTTTATATTGCCAAGTAATTTAATCTAATATATGATTTTCAAATAAAGTTACACCGTTTTTGGCATTTTATTCCTCTATATTACATAAACTATACCAGTAGAAGTCCAAATTTAACATTTGAATTTAAAATAAATAAATAGAGATATAGTAGTAGTTTAAGAGCTTTGCAATTTAATGACTTTACACATAAGAAGAAATACATGGTAATGTGTATTCCTATTTATTAGATATTGGACATAATTTAAGGCTTTTGTTTGTAAGTTTGCTCTTAATATACATGTTTATTTGGTTAATATACTAATTATTTAGGAATTTTTACTATATGTATTAAAAATTCAACTTTTAATTCTTTTGTAGAATCTTACTACAATTTGAAGTGAATTAGAAAAAAAAACTATGCAATATGATAATGATTAAAGATTGAAACCTATTCCATAGCCTTGTAAGGACAATGACAATTTTTTAATAGGTTTAGTCTATCAAAGAAGGATTTTTAAAACAAAATTATTCTACAAGATTCGTATGTGGGATCTAAGTATGTCTCTTTAGCCACAATCCATATTAAATTTGATTAGATATAACATGTAGTTAAGTTCCACAAAATGACTAGTTAAAAATTTGTATATAAAGTATGCAATAATATTTTTTCAAATTTTGTAAGTTCATTTTTACATTTTAAATCCTGTAAAAAATTTGGATTATAATATTGTCATCCAAATAATATTTAGGCTTTATTTTCATATATTCTAAATGATTAGTTTATTTGAATCTTATATTTGATAAAAATAATTAGATTTAATTATCTAAGTATTATAGTTTTTAGTATCTATCTAGTTGATAGTATAGTAAAGAAGTTTTTCACGTCTATTAGATTGAAATCCTTATTAGTGATTTGTTAATTAGCTATTTTGTTAAATCTTTGGTTTTGTATTAGCATTCCTTTGTCTGTAAAGAATTACATCTATGTCTTTAAATGGTGTATATTTTATTTAAAGGCCCTTTCTACATCATAATAAAATGTAAAATGGTAGCTATAATTTTATTAAAAATCAATAAAAAATATTCTATTAAAGTTAATGTGTGTTGAATACTAATAATTTATTTAATATTAAATTCTCTCATTAAAAAAAAGGTTTCAATCACAATAAATTTGATTTTAATGCCAAATAAGAAACTAGGAGAATTAGTAATTCTTTTAGAATTATGCTACTGATATATGCATATATATATATGCATATATATATATATATATATATAGATAGATAGATATAAAAGTCTACATATATAAAAGTCTATATATTTAAATAATAAAATACTACATGATATTTTTAAAAAATTAATATTAAAATAAAAATAAAATAATTATATAAATGAAAAGACCAATGTAGACATATTTATATTTATATATATATATATATATATATATATGCATATATATACATACACACACACACACACACACATATATATATATATATATATATATATAAACATAAGAATATTAAATTGAACCATTATCAATAAAAAATTATTAGTCATTTAACATCCTTACAAACTTCTCTTCTTAGCATACATCTTCTACCAATCTTTCTTCATAGTTCACTTCCAACTTCCCTCCAATGTAAAACAATCTTCTAGTTATTTGTATCTATCTTTCCAACTAACATTTCAAATTTAAATCTCTTGTTCTTCATTTGAGTAGCTTCATTATAATTGTTACCAAGGATTCTATTTTCTACCACTTTCACCCCCTTGTTGAATAACTATATCACTAAGTACAAAATTAACAAATTGGTGAGAGAGTAGAAAGTCCTAGGGAAATAAGTATCTATAGAGATAAGTAAGTTGATTTAAGTTTTAAGTAGATTGATCTAATATATATGAAACTGAATATTTTTAAACTACTTAAGATTAAATTAAATATTAATTAAAATATTTAAAAAAAGAATCCAATATACAAGAGGATTATATTAATTTCTTTAGAAAAATAAAATAAAATAAAATAAAAGTGAAGGAGATAGAGACATAAAGAAAAAAGAGCAAAAAATTAAAAAAATTAATTTTGTGGTAGGAAAGAGTCCTTAATAAATATGTAAGTTTTACCTTAAAATCACATAAGTATAATATTGAAACAATGCTTATTATTAGATTAAATAATAAAAATAGTTTAAAAATAAAGAAAATAGTGAAAAATAATAGATGTTTAATCTTGTTGAAATATACATATCAGATTAGTTATTTTGTAACATATTTCTAGTATTAATTATAATTTTATTTAGATTCATTATATATATATATATATATATATATATATATATAATATTATGATATCAATATTTATTTTTAATATTTTGATTTTATTACATTATATATTTTATCTTATATATTTATTTTTATATTTCAATTGATATTAAGATCTAATATATAGTATTATTAGTAAATCTAATTAATTAGATATTAGACCTGATTGGATAGATACTAAACATTAAATGAATCTAAATTAATAAGATCCAAATTGTGGATAAATTTCAACCATTAAGATTTAGATAATAGACAATATTAGACTAGTAGAATCTAAAAATATAAAAAACTTGGTATTTTGTTATGTGAAATTTAGTTTTACTATAACTTCATGTGAAAGTAATTTTAATTTACCTTAAATTTTTTCTTGTAATTAAAAAGAATATATAATGTATTTGAAAACACTTGTTTCTACAATCATAACCTTCTTAAAGTCTTCAAGAAAATCAAATTTTATTAATCAATCACTTAATTAATCAATCAATTAATATCCATGGATGACCTTACTTTGATAACTTTCAAGGTTGTTTATATGTCCTTTACTCATCTCTAAGATATTTGAGTGTATTTCTAGCTCTTGGATATGGATCTTACTAATATTCTTTAAGCCACTACCAATATTAATCAAACATCAAATGATATTCACAAAAATCCTAAAAACTCCTAAAATTTCTTATAATAATTCGAAAAAAATCTATCAATCTTTAATAGAATTCTAATCAAATCCAAAAATTTATAGCCAAAGCCTAATTAATCTTTAGAAAAATCCTATCTTAATCCTAACTAAAATCTATAAAAAGTAAATATAAATTCTAATAAATTTCTAATTAGATACTTACCAAATCTTAACCAAATCCTAAAGAAACCTTTTTTGAACTCTAATCAAATCTTTATCAACTATAAAAATCTATTAAAAAATTAAAATCTAATTACTTATTAATTAATTATTGAACTTATCTTAAACTTTATAAAAAAATTAATTCTAAGCTAAAAATATGTGAATTGTTTTTGAAAAGAATCACACTAAAAAATAGTAAGAAAAGTCAAAATTATGCTAATGGATTAGATAGTCTTTGATTTCCAACCTTAATGTTAAGATCTTGGTTCTAATATTACCTTCTTATGAAAAAATAGAGCAAGTTTTTGAAGGTCATATGCACTTCTTAGGCTATTTGGATATTTTTAAACACTATAGTAAACTCAAAAATCCAAAATAATAGTAGTACTAGTAGACAATAGAAAGACTAGCAATTATTCTAGTCCTTATTTGAAGGAAGGTGTACAAGTTTTATATGGGTTATAGCACCTTGGCTATAGGTAGGAGAATAAGACTAAGACCTTGAAGCCTCTCTAGGAGACCCATATACACTACTTGTGAGTCTTGATAAGGCTCAAATTCTTGATTTCTTAAGCAACTTATTCTTGAGGTAAAAATTATTCATTTAATTTTTAAAATATTTTTATTATATTTTAAAATTATGATAATTTATTCATATTAATTTGAATTTATATATTTTTTATGTCATTGGATAGATAAAAAAAATTACCTAATTAAATATATATATTTTTATTTTTTATATTTATATTTTTATTGGATAAAAATCTATTAAATAAATTATAATTAATTTTATTGTATGTAATATCTTAATTGCAATTATTTCACATTTTGTTTTTGCTCTTCTTTTCTTCTTGTTTATTACTACTTCCAATTTATATCACCAAATACAAGCAACTTTTAATTGAAGCTATCTTATAATTTGGATTAAAAGTAATTATTACTCTCATACTTAATTTACTTAAATTCTATTAATTTTTAATCCAGTAGATCAATAAAATTTGAATTTATAATATAAATCTAACAATAATATTCTTACAATGCTAAAATTTTTTATTTTAGATGTACAACAATTAATTTTTTTAGAAAAAAATTACAAAGTATATTTTATTTTTTAAGAATGGAAATTAGCCAAATCCAATCTTTATTTTACATAACTTTTACAAAGTCATTACAAACTAAATTTCCTCTAATTAAAAAATTATAAAAATATTATTTATTTCTCTCTCTAATCTTGCAAATAAATCAAACAAATAACCATCTAATTATTGTAGGTATGTAGACTTGTGCCTTTGGATTTGGTTTTGACCTTGGTTTTCAATCAATTTTCTCAAAGTATCAATCTTAGATTTTCTTAAGCATTTTTTTCTTCACCTTTGCTTAAAGATTTTTATATGATTGTTTTTACTAATCTATCTTATTTTATATTTTTTATAATCCTATAAATTAAATACAAGTCTTTTAAGTAAATAAAGTGTAATATAAACTAAAATATTTTATATGTTATCTATGATTTTTATTAAAAATTTTACCTTAATTTTTAATAAAGTCTTTCTAGATAATTAGTTTTTATGTATTTTTTTATTTAATAGTTGTTTTGCAACATAATAATTTATTAATAAGATTTAGATAAGAATCCATTATAGATTGAATTTATTTGATTTATTTAAGAATTTAATGCTTGAAATAAAATAAATAAGATGAAAATAAAATAAAAATAACCTTAATAGAAAAGAAAAACTAATCATGATTATTAATTATAAATTTACAACAAAACTAAGTAAAAACAACTATTTTTTATATTTTATTTTATCAATTTTTTTAGAATCTTGTATCCTATTTAAATTCTATAATTTAGAATTGACTTAATATCTTTTATCTTAATCTTAATTATAATAGTAATTAGTATGGAATTTTTTAAAGTGATATATTTTAATATTTTTATTTAATAGAAATTAATAATTTTGAAATTGTTTAATATTATTATCAATTCAAATTCAAATATTATCATCTTCTTAAATCTAATAATTATTTTAAGAAAAATATCTTTTTTATAAAATAAAAATAATATTATAAGTAAAAAAATATTATATATAATATAATACAGTTTTAAAAACAAATTTACTATGTATATTATTGAAATTGTTAAAACTTAAATGATATTATTTTTTAGACCATCAAAATAATTATATTGTTAAAAATAATTCTACATGGAATGTTAGATGTCAAAGCTAAAAAACTATTAGAATATTTATACTTATAAGCCTTGCATTATTTGAATTAATGATGTATTAAGTGGCATTACAAAAATATATATAAGAATCTTAATTCTTTTTAAATTAATAATTTCTAGTCAATTTATTTAATTTTATATAGCAAGATTTTATTTCAAAAAAACATTTGATTCTATGCTTTGTTTTTAAAAAAATCGATTTTAAATAATTAATTGATAAAATACATATAAAACAGAAAGATTCTTGGAAAAAATTAAAAATTAATTTTAGACTTTTTTTCTTGTTAGAATTTTTTGGAACACTATTACTTATAGGATTAGTTTTAAATGCAAAGAATGTGTCTATAACGGCAATTGAAAGAAGGAAAAATGACCTATAGTTATTCAATAGAAAAAAAAATGAATATTGATTGATAAAATCATTGAAATAATTAAAAAAAAAGCATACATAGGTATTATAAGAAATAAAAAATAAGAAAAGAAAATATTATAAATAAAATAGATAGATGCATTGATTTATTATATAAAATAATTTAGATTTTTATAAAGAAAGATTGATTTAAATGATGATTAAAGTTGAAAATTAGTATATATATATATATATATAAAACAAAAAATTAAAATTATACATTTACATAGATATAAGTGCTATTACAAATATATTAAAGATCTAGTTACTATAATGCTATTGGTTATAAAAATATATATTAATAGATCTATTATAAAAACTTAATTAAATTAAGATACAAAATATTAATCTAAAGAATTAAAAGTTTAATAACAACCAGATTTTTTGGATTTAAAAAAGAAGAAAAGATAAATAAGATAATTTTAAAAAAAGATTATGTTTTGATTTATTTTTTAAAAATAAAGTACATATAATATGTATAAGATGATCTTTTAATATATATAAGTGATCCTAAGAGATTTTATTTTACCTATGTTTTATTTTAAATAATAATAATATTAACAATAATAATAATAATAATAATATTAATAAAAAAAATTATTAAATAAATTTTGTATTCTAGATTGAAACTTTTAAAAAAAATAATAGATTAGAAGATAAAAAATAAAATTTAAAAGTTTAAAAAATTATCATTTTTTATTTTATTTTTAGATATTCTACAATCTTTGACATAATAACTTTTATTATTATAATATTTATAAATTATAAATAATATAAATCAACAAAGATTATGTGTTTTATTTACATATCAAAGTTGATATCTATATGTTAAGGATAAGAACTTAAAGAATGTAAGCAAATATGTGAGATGTATTTCAAAGAAAGATAACATAAATAAAATGAAAAAATATGTATATTGAAGAATAAACTAGAATGGCTATTGACAAAGATAAAAATACTACATACTCTTGAAACTAGACTAGAAATAAGAAAGGAATTGATAAGAGTAAGTAAAGCCTTATTTTTTCCTCTATATATACTATCTAACAAAGAAATTACGTGACAATATTCTATAGGTCATCCAATACATACTTTAAGGACACATCTTTAACTTGCAATCCAAGATTCCAATATATATGCCACATGGTCAATTTTTACAAGAAATTGACAACTTATAAGGTAAGTGGTCAACATGTGCAATATGGTGTCAACTTGTTAGCCAAGTTTTCAACCTATCAATCACCTACACACACTTTGGAAGTCAAATCTGCATATATAAAGCTTCTAAGAAGCTTTTCCTCATAATATTATTAAATTTATGTACTTCTACTTAACTCTTCTTATTTAAGTAAATATTAGTATTAATATATATGTGTGTGATGCTTTGTAGTAATAAAATTGTGTTTATCTATTTATATGGAAATAGTTTTTTGGTATATATAGTATCTTTGTAAAAATATTATATTATGTAAAAACTAACCTAAAAATACATAAGGCATCTGATTGTGGAAGGCAAATTGTATTTGCGACAAACAAAGATTATAATAATACTAATAAGATTTAAAAAAACCTTAATTGAACTTCAAAAATCATAATTAAATCTTAATTAAATCTTAAAGAATCTTAAAAATATTCAAAAGATTTATTAGATAATTAAAAAAATATAAAAAATAATAAAAAATATTAAAATAAATTCTAAAAAACCTTGAAGTTTTTATTAAAAAATCTTAATTTTTTTAAAGAAATAATAAATAATTCTTAAGTAAATTCTAATCAAATTTATAATAACTTCTAATAAATTTAATAAAATTTTAAATAAATCTTAAAAAATTCTAAATAAACTTTGATCAAATCTTAATAAAATCTTAGATAAATTTTAAAAAATATTAATGAAGTTTTAAAAACTTTATAATTTTTTTAATGAAATCTTAAAGATACTCTAAAAATTCTAATAAAATAATGATCCAATTCTAAGCAATGTTAAGTTATCTTGAGTCAATCTTAAAAATTTAATAATTATGAATTAAGTTATTAATCTTGCTTAAAATTTTGTATACATTATAATCTTATAATGAATAAAAATAATATTTTAAAATAAAAACCAACTTACTAATTGAAAAAAAATCTCTTTAATTACTTGAGTGTTCATTGTCTTTGTTTTCTAATCTTGATGTTGATCTTCTAACAACAATAATTCCTCATTAAACTGTTTATATGTAGTCAAATTTTTAAAAAATAATTAAAAATTAAATTTGAAATCCATTTATAAAAACTTGCTTCGATCTAATCAAAAAATTAATCAAGATTAAAGAAATTTTTATTGATCTTTGAAATCTAAATTGAACAAAATTAGTATTTTTTAATTTTATCACCTCCTTAACTATTATTTATATTGATAAGATAATTTGCTATTATATTTTGAAATGAGATCTTTTATAATATAATATTTTTTTTAATCCATTAATTATATTATAACACAACAATAGCATTTTCAATGGATAGAATTAGTCTTTTATATTTGTTTAATTTGAAGATCCACATACAAATAATGTCAATGTGGTCCTAATTTCTTGCTCTTTATAAAAGTAATTATAATTTTTAATTTTATTTTGAAATTATATATATATATATATATATATATATATATAGAAACATATTGAAGCCACATCCCAACTTTGTTAAAACCATACTTTCTTCTTACTTCATGATTTATTTTTATACAAGTCCCATGTCTCCCACCCCATTCTCACTCCACATCTTCCATTCCCATATCCTAACCTTGCTACTCCGTATCCACTCTTTCTATCTCTATCATCCATAGCATGTCATGTTAAATACATATATAAAGAATGAAAATCTCATGCTAGTACTTTTGAGTGACTTTAAATACACATAATAATCTATATAATCTATTTAAATAGCATACAACTTTAGTTTTTTTATTTTATCATTAATTGAATATAATATTTTATAAAACAAATTTTTTTTATATTACATTTATATTTAATTGAAAACTTGCAGATTTAATATGCATTTTCATTCAAATATTATATATGTTGCCATTCATAATTAAAACACATTTTAAACCTAAAGTTTTTGAATATAATGGAGATAGAGAGAATAAAGATGAAGTGGTGGGATTGAAAATAGAATAGAAAATAAGTGGTAAGATTGAGATTGGAAGGAAAAGAATTAAAAATAGTATAGCAAGGTTGGAGTATGGGAATGGGGGATAAAAAATGGAAATGGAGTAAGAGACATAAAACTTATACAAAAATGATTTGTGAAGTAGGAAAAGGAATGTGGCTTTAATAAATTGATACAAAAATAAATATTTACTTTAATAATTATTTAGATAATATGAATAGATAAAAATAAGTAAAAATATACTAATTTCATAATAACTTCTAGAAAAGCTTTCTAGAAGCTTCTTAGAAACGATTTCACCTTTATACATATTTATAGGTGATTTGTAGGTTAAAAACTTAGCCAACAAATTAGCCATGTGTTGCATATATTGATAGCTTGTGGTATAAGCTAACAATGTAGCATACATACAAAAAACTTGTCTTGCAAGTCAAGACATATGTAGGAGGTCTTATAGAATGTCATTATGTAGCTCTTAGATAGGTAGTATATATAGAGGCAAAAATAAAGCCTTCTTCACTCTTATCAATTCTATTCTTACTTCTAATTTAATTTCAAAGAACTTTAGTTTTTTTTTATCTTTTGAAAATAGTGATTTTAGTTTCTTTTTAATATATGTATTTTTTTTTTTTTTTTTTTTTTTTTTTTTTTTTTATATCTTTCTTTGAAAAAGTCTCACTTGTTTATTTACCTTCATGAAGTTTTTATCCTTGATAAATTGACAAAGAATATACTTACAATATCAAAGTCTTGTCTCTTTTTGATTAAGAGTGGATTATTCTTTTTTTTGATAAGATATAAGCATATTAGAAGTTGCAAGTTTATCTACTTTTAAACTAATATTATTCTTAGATTTTTTTTATTTATTTTTATTTTTATTTTTTATTTTCCAATCTTCTCTTTTATTTATCT
Source organism: Physcomitrium patens (assembly GCF_059467195.1). Lineage (NCBI taxonomy): Eukaryota > Viridiplantae > Streptophyta > Bryopsida > Funariales > Funariaceae > Physcomitrium > Physcomitrium patens. The sequence continues at coordinate 958,265 of NC_143423.1, forward strand.
TAAGATATATGTATGTATATATATATATATATATATATATATATATATATATATATATATATATTTTATTATATAATTATAAAGGAACTTAAAGAATGCAACGGAATAAATATAAGAGCAATTGAGAGACTTAATACTTGCTATGCATCAACTCAATTTACTACTACAATGAGCAAAAAGATTGGCAAGTAGTGAAAACCATGCTATGAAGTATAACAATCAACTTTTTGAATTTCAATTTGAAAAACATATAAATATACTCTAACATTATTTCAATTCAATGGCAATACCAATATCTTTTTAATACATAGATTTGAAAGTAGAAGATATCCAAATTGATGTGGTATATTTCAAATCTATCATTGAGCAAAAAAAATCATCACTAAGAAAGATTATGCTTATATTATGGAAAATCTAAGTACATTGCTTAACATTATCTAAAGAAGTGATGCAACCACAAAATAAGGAGTATAGCTATCAAAAAGATAATACATTGAAAAACAAATTTATCTAGTTAGAATAGGGACCATGTAGCTAGAATCTTATACAATACCTAGTAAAGGTCATATTCTCTCTTTAGAATCCTTTCTTTGTTTTATAGTAGATGTTAATTTAGGACCTAAATATCTCAAAGCTTTTATCTTATTAAATTTAAGAGCCTCAGTTTATTTTTTAGATAAAGAATTTTTTAAAAGATATAATATATTTTTAGTGAAGAAAACTAAATATGTTCATGTAAAAGTCATAGATGGTTATCTATTGTCTTTTAGAGATGATACTCATGAAATCTTTTCAATAAAAGTAACAATTAATAGTTATAGTAGCTTTGTAATATTTAATATTATTAAATATTTTCTTAATTTAGTAATTTTAGATTTATCATGGCTAAAAAAATATAATCTTTAAATAAATTGTATTTTTTAGATTCTTGATTTTTCAAAGAATATTTTTAATTAAGTAAAAAGCCATAAATCTAGTGCAACCAAACTTATATTTATAGATATAAGAGCTCTCTTTTATGCTACAAAAGAAAGATCACCTTATATTATTTATGCTACATCTATTTCTAATGGTTGAAAGATTTTAAGTGTCATTTTAAGCTAATATTAAGATTTTAAAGATATTTTTTTTTAAAAAATACAAATATTCTTTTAAAACATCATCCCTATCACTGCTCAAATAATTCTTAAGAAGAAGCTCAACTACCATTTGGACCAATCTATAGTTTATCAGAATATGGATTGGCTGAATTTAAGGAATATATTAAAAAATAATTGACTAAAAATTTCATATGCTATTTCAAATCCCCAACAAGAATTTCAATTTTGTTTATGAAGAAAAAAGATGGATCATTATAGATGTGTATCAATTATTGAAGACTGAACAAATTCACCACAAAGAATAGATAATTTTTATTTTTCATATTTAAACTTTTTAATCAATTAAATCAAGCTAAGATCTATAAAAACATAGATCTACAAAGAATATATAATCTAGTATGCATTACAAAAGGAAATAAATAGAAGACTGGGTTCTAAACTAGATTTAGACATCTTAAATACAATGTCTTATCTTTTGGACTTACAAATGCACTAGCAACTTTTTAACATGTAATAAATGATGTCTTTTGAAATTTTTTGAATGATTTTTTTCTCATTCATATAGATAATATTATTATCTACTCTAAAAATATAAAAATATAAACTTCATGTTTGTTATATGTTACAAAAACTAAGGGATGCAAGATTCTATGTTGTATATATTTTATACTACTTAAGTCGATTTCATAAGATATTAATATAGATATACATATGCACTCTAATAAATACCTATATAATTAGATAGAAGTAGGTAAAAATGAATTAATTTCATAATATCTTTCAGAAAAGCTTCTTAAAAGCTTCATAGATGCTGCTTTGACTTTACATGTGTTTATATTTGATTGATAGATTAGAAACTTGATCAACAAGTTAATCGCATGTTAGTAGCTTATAGAACAAGCTAACTATGTGGCACATATATAGAAAAATTACCTTACAAGTTAAGATACATGTCTTGTAAATTCATCATGTTTTAGAGGTCTTATAGGACATCGCCACATAGCTCCTAGTTAAGAGTATATATAGAAGCAAGAGTGAAGCCTTCTTTAGTTTTGTCAATGCCTTTTTAGTCTTTAGTCTTATTTCAAGATTTTTTAGCCTTCTTGTTTTTAGCAATAGCCATTCTAGTTTAATACCATATCATTTTAAAGTGACGTTGTCGTGTTGTAACACGAGTATACCGTGAAAATATAAAGAAAGGGGACTTTTATTAATATTCAGTTACCTCGAATATTGAGAGCAACGACCAACTCTAGTACAAATATTGAGTGGTCAGGTTCAATCACCCCGTTACAGTCAGCCGGGGCATACTGAAATGCTCCGTTCGATTCCAATAACGGGAGTCAGCAGGAAGGGAAAGGACCAATTTACGCGACGGGTGAGCCTGGTTCGAAGAGCCAATTGGATCCAATTTCGAGAATCCAATTCGGGTCCTCTTATCCAATATGAAACTTGAATTAGTCGGGCAACCCAATGTAGTCTGATTACGGAAAAATCCAGGTCTTACTACGGGTCCTCTTACCCAATATGAGACCTGTATTGGTCGGGCAATCCAATGCAGAGTAATTACGGGAACATCCAGGTTACTACGGACATCTTACCTAATATGAGACCTGCATTGGTTAGGCAACCCAATGCAGTCTAATTACGGGAAAATCCAAGTCTTACTACGGGCCTCAGCGAGTCTGATTCGAAGAGCCAATTGGATCCAATTTCAAGACATCCAATCTGGGTCCTCTTACCCAATATGAGACCTGTATTGGTCGGGCAACCCAATGCAGTCTAACTATTGGAACATCCAGGTTACTACGGACATCTTACCTAATATGAGACCTGAATTGGTCGGGCGACTCAATGTGGACCCAAGTACGGGGTTTCGATTCTGTTTTAGGCTGTCCTATTCTTTGTGCCGTTTCAAGGAAGGTTGTTTTTGGTAAATGGATCTCTTAAAGGTAAAAACGGAGGAGAAAGCTTTGACGGCGGGAGCCAATTTCGGATCTAAGCTCTGACGATGGGAGCCAATTTTGGATCCAAGACGGAAGATTGAAGAAATTCAGAGGATAAGGTTAGGGAAAGAATGAGATCAGGGGGGGGGGGGTTTTTTTGAAGAGAGGGGAGAGCTAGCTTCAAGCTTTTTTTTTGCAAGGTTACTAGTTCGGTTTCATTGGAGGTTTTTTGAAGATCAAGGGGATTGGAGAGGAGCTTCATGCTTCAGGTTGGGGAAGAAAAGACGGAGAATTGGATTTTTCTTCTTCATAGAGTTTTGGGAAGACTGAGGCAATCGTTGCTGAAGTCAATGTTGTAATGGTGAATCGGGATTTTTTAATGAAGTGGGTTTGATTACTCTTGACTGTTTTATGAAATCGAGTTACGTCTGTGATTGAAGAATTAAAAGGGTGTCTATAGGATTGAGTATGCGGAGTGAATGAAATTTATTGGGTTAATCTAACAAGACAATCAGTGGATACAAGTTCGTAAGTACAAAGCGGTATCAGAGATTAAAAGATTGAGTTGTTCGGGGTTCTCTGTAACGTCTAGAGACCAATCGGCTGGGACAAAAAGGACTTCGACAAGCAGTCGAAGGGCATTCCTATAGATTTACGGTGTATTCTTGCAGTCGTTTATATTCCAGCAGTCAAAAACTGATAGACTGCTTGACTATCGGCGAATCTCCATACTACCTTCTACAGGCAGACGCCCGGCGCGTTCTCGAGCAGGAAAGCACGTAATACGACAAAAGTGGTGAACCCGACGTGAAAGCTTGAGGTGGAAGGTATTGGATTTCGGTTGATTTTATCTTTATTTTATGGAAAACGAAAATAAAAAATTTGAAGCATTTTTGGGAGGAGTTTCTGGTGGGGAGTCTTCTAAAGGACAAAGTATGCACATGGATCCGTCTATTGCTAGTATGTTTCAAGCCTTCTCATTGTCAATGCAGCAACAGCAAAGCAATGGTCGAAAGGAAGCTTTGGCAACCAAAGCATTGCAAGCAGTGGTCAATAAAATTGATCAATTTGATGGGAGGAATATTTCAAGGTATTTAAGATGTTATGTTCGTGAAATGGAATTAAATCGGGTTTCTGAGAAGAAAATGGTTGCACTATTTAGACTTGCCACGATACCGGAGATAAGGGACCACATTACATCGATTACGGATCGTTATGGGAATTCATGGGAGGTTTTTTCACATGCATTGAAAGACGAATATTTCTTGGAAGATGCTGATCGCGTTACTAAGAAGCTATTTCTGGAATGGATTGAACGGCCCAATAAGAATTTGCAAGCAACAGAGCTACTAAGGGAATTTGAGAGGCAGTACTCTCAATTATCGAAGGTAGAAAAATTGACATTGGAGCCGAACAAAGTTGATCTATTTCTTCAAGCTGCTGATGGAGAATTACAAGGGAAATTAGAATTCCTTCTTGAAGACAAAGAAGAAGATGAAGGATTGACAACGAAGTGGAAGAACGTTGAAGATGCGGTGGAGTTGCTTACAAAAAGAGAAAGGAGGAAGGATAGGAGCAATATTCCGAAAATAGTACAAGCACCCAAAGCTCGAGTACGTACAACACCACCAACAATGCCTACAGTTCAACCTTCGACATCCTTTTCAAAGAAAGCAGATATGGGGATGGAAGAAATTATACGAGGAATGCGAGATCTTCAAATCAAATTGGCAAGACTTGAAGAGAATATTTCTATAAACAATTCGAAGAATATTTCAAAACAAGGATACGTACAAAGATGCATTTGGTGTGATGATGCTTCACACACTAGAAAAGATTGCAATGAATTGAATAATATGATACGGTAGGAAATTATTTGCTGGAAAGATGGGAAGATAGCATTGAAAGGTAGGGAGGATCTTCTTCAAACCAATTTTGGCAAGGGAGGAATGAGAGCATTGGTTCAAGATTACTTAAAAAGGCATGAAACAGTAGCACGAGAAAGTGCAAGTTATGGTGCTAGAGTAGAGGATGAAATTGGTGGGAGTACGGAAACTAGTGAGTTTTGTGCTTCTGCCGTTTCTACAATGCAAGAAGGGAAATTACCTCGAGAAGCATTATTGAGAACTGCAGCTACAATACGAGGAAGAACAGGTTGGGAGGATCCTGTTGAGTCTCTTTCAATTCATGCATATATTGCTAAAAGCCAACATGAAGCTTTGATGGAAGAAAAAAGACGAGGAAATTTTGATGATACTAGAGAAGGAAATTCTTTTAAGAGGCAAACTCGAGGAGACAAGGCTCGGGAGGCAGCTTCACAAGAATTGCTTGTAAAGGATACCTCAGCATCGTTGGGAGAAAAAACAACGGAGACAAAAGATAAGGGCAAATCAATTGCTTATAAGCTACTTTCTGACATTGAAGCGGCAACAAATTTGAAAGGGGTGTTGGAAGAACGTATATTAAACGCTAAGGTGGAATTCACATTGAAAGAAGTCTTGGAAATTGCAAAGAAGGAGTTTCATGATGTCATCATTGACAGCATTAAGCGAAAGAGGCAATTAATGGATGAAACTAGAATGAGTCATGCTATTGATGCAAGAATATATAGAGATGAAGAAGAGGTTGATATTAGTTACAAGCAACCAACAAATGAAAAGAATGGGTATAATCAACGAGTATGTTTCGAAGATTCTAGTGAGAAGGAAATGGAAACTTTGAGCCATTATACTCGGAAACATTGGGCAAGGGTAACTACTGAGGTATTGGTGAAAGTAGGAGATATAGAAGAACCAATAGTTGCTTTAGTCGACCATGGTTCTGAAATAAATCTCATGTCTAAAGATCTTTATAAGAAGCAAAAATGGCCAATTGATATGGAACATGGATGGGCAATTCGAGCGGCTAATAACACATGGAGTAAATTATATGGAGCTTGTCCAGATGTCAAAATTCGGATTGGGGATGTTGCGACGGAGCAACATTTCTTCGTTCAAGATACAACGTCTTATCCGTTGATTTCAGGACAATCTTATATCACGGCAACACGGATGGAAACAAAAGTACTTGACGATGGTTCTGCTTATGCAAGGGTACGGAGCGAAGATGGGAGGAAAGTTGTACAATTTCTAACAGTACCTCCTAACCATGAACGGAATCGAGATAGGTTGAGGGAAAAACCATTGCCAAAGATTGTTGAAGGATTTAAGGATTTTGGGGAGGTACCACTGTAAAGCGAGATTATGGAGGTACAAAAGAGGAGGTAATCTTGCGAGATGAAGGTGCCTTTGATGTGAGTTTTATTGGTATATTAGATAATGGAAATATTATGTATAAGAAAGTTGATGATTTTAAAAGAAAAGAAAGAAAAAGATTATATGATATTGAAGGACAATTATGCAAGTTAGGTACATTGCAAGATGATGAGAGGATTTTAGGTGTTTATGAAGAAAATGGACTGGAAGATTCATTGGAATTGATTAAATCTATTGGGTTAGGGAATAATGATAAGATTTTTGAGATTCATTCAAGAGAGGTTTATACCATGCTTGAATCTTTTCAAGCACCAGAAGTCACTGTAGAGACGAGATATAAAACGACAGATAAGAAGGAAAAGCCTGTTGCCGGACCATTACTAGAAGATTCTAAAAAACAAATGGGAGAAGCATCAAAAGAAACAAGTTTAAGAGATCCAATGAGTATTGGACATCAGTTTACTAAAGAGACTTTTGAAGAATTGAAGATTGGTTCTGATGGTTCTTTATTGCCAAAGGAAATTACTTGCCTCCAAAAGATGTTGGCTAAACAAGGTAGATCGTTTGCCTTCGAATCTCATGAAATTGGGTGTGTGGATCCAAATATTGTAACACCTATGGTTATCTTCACTGTACCACATGTACCTTGGAATCTAAGACCGATTTCAGTACCGAGGGCACATTTACCTAAATTGGTTGAACTATTAAAAGAAAAGATAAAGATGAAAATATTGGAACCTTCATTTGCACAATATTCTAGTCGATGGTTTGCGGTACCTAAGAAGAATGGGTCACTATGGTTTATTCAAGATATGCAACCGGTGAATGAAGTAACTGTCAGGAATGCAGGAATTGGGCCTATTGTGGATGAATTTGCTGAGGCGTTTGCTGGAAGGGCGATCTATTCAATGGGTGACTTGTATTCAGGTTATGATCAATTTCAACTTGCCGAAGGAAGTAGAGATATGACAACAATGAGGACACCACTTGGATTGGTTAGAATGTGCACTCTTCCTCAAGGCGCGACTAACTCAGTTGCGCATATGATGAATGGGATGAATAAGATATTGAGAGATTTTATTCCGGAAAAGACTATGCCTTTTCTGGATGATGTTCCTATAAAAGGGTGCAGAGAAGGACATAAGGATGAAACTTTACATACGAGGGGGTGTCGCAAATATGTTGTTGATCATATACAAGATTGTGAAAAGATTTTAACTCGGCTTGGAGAAGTTCATCTTACATTATCGGGTATGAAGTCCGTATTTGGAGTACAAGAGGTTGTAATTGTTGGACATTTATGTGGATCTTACGGAAGAAAACCAGATCCGACTAAAGTTGATGCAATTTGAAGGATGAAAGAGGATTGTGATTCTTTAACAGAGGTTCGCAGGTTTTTGGGTGCATGTGTATTTTATCAAATCTGGATCCCTCATTTTACTCATATAGTGGATCCATTATATGAACTGTTATGCAAGGGTTACCGATTTAAATGGGAAGAAAGGCATATTCAGGCAATGCAAAGATTGAAGAATTTATTGATGTCACCTCTAATATTGAAGAAGGTTGATTATAAGTGCAATAGACCAGTGATTCTTACTGTGGACGCTAGTCCAATTGCCATTGGATGGGCTGTGGGTCAAGATGATTCAAGTGGGGGTAGATGTGCAGTTCGATTTGGGGCTAAAGTTTTAAGTATTCGTCAGCGTGCATATTTGCAAGTCAAAAGAGAACTTTGGGGAGTTGTTTCGGCTATGAAAGCTGAAAAAGACTATTTGATTGGGGCAGTAGTAGTAATTAAAATAGATTGCTTGCCATTGCTTGGAATGATTACTAATTGTTCAACACCAGATATTGCAATGTTGAGATGGATTGCTTATATTAAGTCACTTAATCCAGAATTTAAGCATATTACTGGGAAAGACAATTTCGTAGCAGACATGCTATCTCGAGCAAGATACGAGAGGGAGGACGAAATGGTTGAAGACATTGATGACGTCAGATTGAAATTCTATTCAATATCAAATCTCAACAGAGAAGACAAGCTATTTCTTGAAGAATCTTATGAAGGAGAATTATTGGATATTGGTCATTACTTGAATACCTTGACTAAGCAGGGGAATTGGTCTTTAGAAAAATTCAAACAAATAAGAAAAAAAGCATATGGATTTTTACTTTGAGATGGATTCTTATGGAAGAGATTGAAAAAAGAAATTGGGATGCCACAACGAGTGATAGGCAAAAAAGAAGAAAGACTAAAATTATTAAAGGAGTTTCATGATAGTTTATGGGCAGGGCATAGAGGAATATGGGCTACTTTTGCTAAATTCAAGGAACGATATTGGTGGAAAAATATGTATTGAGATGTGCTCTCATTTGTAGAGTCATGTAAAATCTGTCAATCGTATTCTAATATCCGACTTCGAGATGGTCTTCATCCTACGTATCCTCTGGCTATTCATTTTAAATGGGTTGTTGATTTGGTTATTATGTCGGTTGGATTATGGCAGATGAGATATTTGGTTTTAGCTCGTGAAGATTTATCAAATCAAGTAGAAGGAAGAGCATTGAGGACAAAATCTACAGAGGGGATTTGTAGGTTTTTGCTTGAAGATGTCATTTGCCGCTACGGATGCGTAGGAAAAATCACTACAGATCGTGGAGAATTAAATGCACAAGAAGCTCGTAAGTTCTTTGAAAGATGTGGAGTTAAACTATCACTGACTGCTGCTTATAATCCGGAAGGGAATGCAAAAAGCGAACGCGGTCACCCACCGATTGTGAAAGCATTAGTTAAAGCTTGTAATGGGAAAGTTAAAGAGTCGCCATGGCTTTTGTCATTTGCATTATGGGCTGATCGAACAACACATAGTTCGGTGACAGGATATATGCCAGTAGAACTTATGACAGGTCAAAAACCAATTATGCCGATTGAAGAAAAGGTACTTACTTGGAGTATGCTACCATGGGAAGATGGATTGACAAGAGAAGAACTTCTGGCTATTAGGATTCGACAATTGGAGCAAAGAACGGAAGTTGTCTAGATAGCATTGGGAAGGTTAAAAAGAGCAAGGTTACAAAACAAGGTGCGATTCGATAAGCAACATCGATTGAGACCAAAAGCAATCGAGGAAGGTAACTGGGTACTTGTTTATGACAATAGTCTGGATAATCAACATAGTACTTTGCGGAAATTTTCAAAATATTGGTTTGGACCATATGTGGTAACAACTGTTCATGATAATGCGACTTACTCGTTACGGGAGTTAGATGGTACAAAATTGAAAATACCAATTGCAGGGAAGCGAGTAAAAATATTTAAACAAAGACACATAGAGATAAATATGGAAGACCTTAATGAAGGTATAGAGACTCCGCAGCAAGAAGATGAAAGTGATTTGGATAATGAAGGTGACGAAGACGAACAAAACAAAGACGTAGAGGATATATTCTGAATCAAACAGCAATTGGATAAATTGGTGCATACCGAAGGATGTACAGGTCCAGAAGGGGTGGATGTCGTGTTGTAACACGAGTATACCGTGAAAATATAAAGAAAGGGGACTTTTATTAATATTCAGTTACCTCGAATATTGGGAGCAACGACCAACTCCAGTGCAAATACTGAGTGGTCAGGTTCAATCATCCCGTTACAGTCAGCCGGGGCATATTGAAACGCTCCATTCGATTCCAATAACGGGAGTCAGCAGGATGGGAAAGGACCAATTCACACGACGGGTGAGCCTAGTTCGAAGAGCCAATTGGATCCAATTTCGAGAATCCAATCGGGGTCCTCTTATCCAATATGAGACCTGAATTGGTCGGGCAACCCAATGCAGTCTGATTACGGGAAAATCCAGGTCTTACTACGGGTCCTCTTACCCAATATGAGACCGGTATTGGTCGGGCAACCCAATGCAGAGTAATTACGGGAACATGCAGGTTACTACGGGCATCTTATCTAATATGAGACCTGCATTGGTCGGGCAACCTAATGCAGTCTAATTACGGGAAAATCCAGGTCTTACTACGGGCCTCAGTGAGTCTGGTTCAAAGAGCCAATTGGATCCAATTTCAAGACATCCAATCCGGATCGTCTTACCCAATATGAGACCTGTATTGGTTGGACAACCCAATGGAGTCTAATTATTGGAACATCTAGGTTACTACGGGCATCTTACCTAATATGAGACTTGAATTGGTCGGGCGACTCAATGTGGATCCAAGTACGGGGTTTCGATTCTGTTTCAGGCTGTCCTATTCTCTGTGCCATTTCAAGGAAGGTTATTTTTGGTAAATGGATCTCTTAAAGGTAAAAACGGAGGAGAAAGCTCTGACGGCGGGAGCCAATTTCGGATCTAAGCTCTGACGATGGGAGCCAATTCCGGATCCAAGACGGAAGATTGAAGAAATTCAGAGGATAAGGTTAGGGAAAGAATGAGATCAGGGGGGGGGGGGGGTTTTTTTTGAAGAGAGGGGAGAGCTAGCTTCAAGCTTTTTTTTTGCAAGGTTACTAGTTCGGTTTCATTGGAGGTTTTTTGAAGATCAAGGGGATTGGAGAGGAGCTTCATGCTTCAGGTTGGGGAAGAAAAGACGGAGAATTGGATTTTTCTTCTTCATAGAGTTTTGGGAAGACTGAGGCAATCGTTGCTGAAGTCAATGTTGTAATGGTGAATCGGGATTTTTTAATGAAGTGGGTTTGATTACTCTTGACTGTTTTATGAAATCGAGTTACGTCTGTGATTGAAGAATTAAAAGGGTGTCTATAGGATTGAGTATGCGGAGTGAATGAAATTTATTGGGTTAATCTAACAAGACAATCAGTGGATACAAGTTTGTAAGTACAAAGCGGTATCAGAGATTAAAAGATTGAGTTGTTCGGGGTTCTCTGTAACGTCTAGAGACCAATCGGCTGGGACAAAAAGGACTTCGACAAGCAGTCGAAGGGCATCCCTATAGATTTACGGTGTATTCTTGCAGTCGTTTATATTCCAGCAGTCAAAAACTGATAGACTGCTTGACTATCGGCGAATCTCCATACTACCTTCTACAGGCAGACGCCCGGCGCGTTCTCGAGCAGGAAAGCACGTAATACGACAATGTTTTAATTTTATTGAGTGATATAAGAGTGTATTTAAGATTTCTCTCTTTAAGATTATTGTCTTTGACAATTTGACAAGAATTCTTGTGATTGTCTTTTTACTTATCCTTCAATTTTTTTAGAATAAACCTGTATAGGGGAATTCGAATACAAAGAAAGACTAAGTACATGAATTTTACTTATTAAGGTCATACAATTAATCATATTCCGAACCACTAAAACACCAAGAAATACTACAATACTTTTTTCCAATAACAATACTCTTTCATTAATTGATAACAACAGTGTGTAACCTTGCACTCTCAAAAGACTGCTCAAAATACATAATTTCCATCCAATACCAAAATTAATAGACTTCACTTTAACCAGTCTGAATTCACATAATTTTTGTAATCACCAACTTCCTTTGTCGAAATACATACAGCTCTCAATAAACAATAATCATAATCTTTCAATAACTTGTCATATAATTCAATCACTTAGTGCTCTAATTACATAATCAATAATTCATAAATCAATCTTTGATTTATTCCACAGACTCACTTTTCAGTATTCAAAAATTATCCATTATTCCTCAACAACAAAAAAAATTAAAGAGACAAAGAGGTAGTACCAAGCTTAACCCTGGCTCATGACTATCACAATCTGGCACTCAGACTAACTTCTACAACTCCTATATATTTATTCCCTATTCCCAGATTCTAACAGTAATCCTGTAATTAACTGCTTTTAATAACTAAGTAAACCATTTATCCTCCTGAACTAACTATTCTATGGACTATTAGTCTATTTTATCAATATCTTATAGAAACGAATTAATATCTATTCTACATAGCTCCACTCCTATTTGTGTAGCGTCCTTACAAATACACAATTGTTATCTATTTAAAAATTACTTAACAAAACTCTGCAAAGTTATTATTTCCTCTGGCCCACCCAATTGATCATTTGCTGCATTATCTAATGTGGATTCCACCGATTCTGGTTCTAAATTCAAATCTTCTTCCTCCTCCAATCCATCCATTGACTCCTTCCTCAATTGGTTTGAGAGATCTTCATTATACTCTCCCAATTGACGAACTTGAGCCTCCAGTTTTAAGATTTGGGCATCACGGAGTTCCAATTGAAGTTCGTGCTGACTCATCCATTCTGGAACATCTTCAATTGACGCTTGTGATCGGCTCCTCTTTATTAACTCTTAACTCAAATTACTACTCTTAAATATACAAGAAACACAAGAAATGGTAATTTCAAAAAAAAAAAACAATCCAAAACAACACCACAGAATGACCTCTAATTGGTACCCCACTCCTATTCTCTTACTACTTGGTGATAATGACAACATGTTATCCATACTTTCCGTTCCTCACCTCCGTCCCATCTGACACATTAATAATTACTAACTATTCTTTCAGCCGCCTCTACACCCTAACGCACTTATACCATTCTTAGGCCTATCTTGAGTCCATTCGAAGTCACTTTCTTCAAAAAAATAAAAATCCATCCCGGATTTTATGTATTAAATAACCGTAATCGGTTATCGTTAATGCGGGTACTGAATCGATGGCCCATGAAATCCTCCAATTGAACAGACCTATTGGAAAAACCTTCAATCACCTGATATGGCCCATGCGAACAAACTTGAAATTTGCCCAAAAAATGATTAAACCGGCTATCATACAATAATACCAAATCATTGGACATAAAATTCTTTGGACCCAGTTTACTATTATAATAACTCTTCCTCTGTTTTTGAATTGCTTCTATGTTGAAAAGAGGTGTAGCTTGTATTTTATCCAATTCTTCCAATTTTTTCAACCGAGAGTGTAATGACTCGTTGTTACTGAGACGTTCATCTAAGGCAATCCGTAAATTTTGAACCTCCAATTCGATAGGTAAAATTGCCTCTTATCCGTAAACTAGTTGAAACATAGTGTTGGTAGTTACTTTATATGTGGTATGATACGTCCACAAAGCCGCAAAGAATTTGGTCTCCCAATCGGTACCCACCCCCAAAATTGTCTTAGTCAAGATCTTGCACAAAATTTTGTTGGTCTTTTTTATTTGCCCATTTATGCGAGGATGATATAGAATATTTTTCCGATGCTTAATCTCATATGTGTTTTTCAAGGCAGCTATGGTAGCATTTATGAAATGAGTGCTGCAATTACTAACCAATTCTTTTGGACATCCAAATCGAATTATAGTATTTTTATAAAGAAAAGTGGCCACCGTACTAGCATTATCATGGCGGATAGCAATAGCCTCTGCTCATTTGGTTACATAGCTTGTGGCGACTAAAATATACTGCTTCTGGCCAAATTTTGACACTGATGCGATAGGACCGATAAAATCAATATCCCATTTTTCAAATGATGCCTGTGCCAAGATTGGACTAACGGCATGGTTAAAGTGCCTGTGGGTTGATGCATTCGTTGATAAGGATTACAACGACAAACAAATTGGTGTGCATCAGAAAACATTGTGGGCCACCAATATCCTGCCATTAAAGCCTTGTGAGCATTGCTGTCTCTCGCAAAATGACCACCACAACTATCCAAATGACAACCTTCTAGTATCGACTGTACTTCACTTTGAAAGATACAACATCTTAAAATTCCATCTTTGCCTTATTTATACAAAGCATCACAAATCATCGTATACGGGGTACTCTTCAAAATGAGTCGCTTCTTAAGCTTCTCGGTGAAAGTCGATAGAAAAGTGTGGAAGATCAAAACTGAATGATTTCACTATACTCGAGAAAAATCACATCTACCACAAATAATTTGCCATCGAGAAGAGCATCAGGGATGGGCTCATTGCCGAGAATATTAGACAACCAGGATAAATGATCAACATTTGCATGTTCTTTTTTAGGTCATACAACAATCGTTAAATTAAACTCTTATAGAAGTAATATCCATCAGGCAATGCATCCTTTTCAATTGAGGCTTCTTAATCATGTATTTGAGGGCATCATGATCTACATAAAATACAAACAGATATCTAAGCAAATAGTACCAAAACTTTTGAACCGAGTATATCATACCCAACGCTTCACGTTTAGTAGTAGCATAATTACGTTTGGCAACCACCAATTGTTAACTTGCATAATAGATAGGATGATTGAGACCTTAGTCATCCTTTTGACTTAGCACCGATCCAATAGCCACATTGGATGCATCAACGTATACATGGAAGTACTTCGTCCAACGAGGTGCCACCAATATTGAAATAGAGACCAATTTTGACTTTAATGCCTCAAAGGCCACAGTACATTCCATGGTCTAGAGGGGATTAGTCCCATCTGATGGAGGTTTCTTTAGTAAGTTTGTTAAAGGTTGACAAATAATTGTAAACGAACAAATAAAGCGATGATAATAACTGACATGGCCGACAAACCCTCTAACATCGAAGACCGTTGTCATATTATAATAAGACTATATGGTGAAAGATGATAATATGGATCTTATTATAGAAGAGCTAAGTTAAAAAAAGTAGAAAAATATGGATAAAAGATAGAGAGGTAGTAAAACTTTTAGTAGTAATGCTGCCTTTTTAGAAAAGTGACTTCTATTTACTTTGTAGGACCATAAATAAGGCAAAATAAAGTAGATTAGAAAAATAAATAATATAAGAATCTTTAGAAAGAAGTTAAGAGTAAATTCTAATAAAATTTACTTAGAAAAACTAGATATTGATACCTGGAGAGGGTTGGTTATGAATTGGAATTGAAATCAAATCCTGATGCACAAAACCAAATCTCGACAACAACTTTAGGACTCTTTGGCAAATCAGAGAGTGGAGTTTGATAGATGATTGAATAAGATTTCTATAAGTATTGGTTTTGAGTGATTTGAATCTGTATTGACTTTGTAAAAGCTTTGCAAAGTCAAGGTTTGTTTCAGATGACTTGAGTTTTGTGAAATAAAATAGGGTTTACAATTTGGGTGATTTTAAGAGTTTTGTTATAGATCTACAGGTGAAATTTTGTAGATAAATGGTTATAGTTGTGTTGAATATATTTTGTGAGTTTGTGCTCGATCTAACAGTTGAATTGAGGATTATTGAGGTTTAAGTGAGTTAAGGTCTTAAGAATTAGAATTTTAGGTCTAGTGAGGGTTTTCAAGATTTCTTACAATCTACTAGTTGGATTGGAGTGAAATTTATGTTAAAGGATATTAAACTTGTTTTTCTATATGTATGAGAATTTTGAAATCAATCGAATGGTAAAAAGAAGAGATATTGGCTCTAAGAGATTGGCATCAAGGTTAGAAAAGGAGGCCAACCAATATCCAAGCACGTTTTTGAGGTTATCGTCTATTTGGTATTTTTGATCTTTTTCAAAATTTTTATGATTGTTTTCAACTTAGTTTTTAAAAAGTGTGCAAAATTTGAATTAAGATCAACGGTTCATTCATTAGTTATTGAGATTTAATTCTATTATAAAAATTACTAAGATTTTTTTAGGATTTGGTTAGGATTTGATTTAGTGTTTAGAATTTGGTTAGGGTTTGATTTAGGATTTAGGATTTGATTAGGATTTTGTTTAGGATTTGATTGGGATTTGGTTTAAGGTTTGTTTAAGATTTGGTTTAAGATTTAGGATTTGGTTAAGATTTGGTTTAGGGTTTAGAATTTGGTTAGGGTTTCATTTAGGGTTTAGGATTTGGTTAGGGTATGGTTTAGGATTTAGGGTTTGTTTTAGGATTTGATTGGGATTTGGTTTAAGGTTTTTTTAGGATTTGATTTGGAGTTTGGATAGAATTTGGTTTAGAATTTAGGGTTTGATTTAGGGTTTAGGATTTTACTAGGGTTTGTTTAGGATTTAAAATTTAATTAGTTTTTGCCTAAAGTTTGAATGAAGTACAATAGGATTTTAACTAGGATTAAATTAAGATTGAATTGAGATGTATTTGAGATATATTTTTAATCATTCTAATATTTTTTTAAGATTTCTTATTATTTCTTTGAATTTGATTAAAACTTGTTTAGCATTATTATGGTCTAATTAGAGTTTAGTTAGTATTATATTAGAGTTAGGATTTTGTTGTTGCAATTTCCATTCTACCTTCTACAGCCAAGTGCCTGGAGCATTCTCAAGCAAGACTTCACGTATTACGACATATTTGATAAACTGACGTGAAACGTTTGAGGTGAAAGGAATTTAGTTTTCTTGGATTATTTGAATTTTGGAGAAGAAAGACAAGAAAGTTGGAAGAAAAGCTTTGGGTGATATGTGAATTGGAGCTTTTGAATTCTTGGAGCTTTGGAGACTATCTTAAAATACAATGATAATATTTGGATTATCATGGAGTATTATAAGGCTTTATAGATATGTTGGAGCATTTTGAAGTATTATAAGGTATTTATTGGAGCATTTCAAGGAATATTTTTGATCATTGTAGAATAAAATAGAAGATGTATCATCAAGGTTTTTGGATAGGTCGAATATTATGGATGGGTCAAATATTAGTGAGCTTTTTAAGGCTTTTTATATATTCATGGAGGAGCAATAAAGAATGCAAGCAATTGAAAAAGATATCACAAGGGCATTGTAAGGAATCATCAATAAATTTGGGAAGTTTGAAAGATGCAACATCATTAAGTTTTTGCAAGTTTATACATATGAAATGGAGACATGCCAAATCCTTGAGGCAAAGATGATCTCAAGCTTACATTTGGCTATTTGTAGAATAGATATTAATTTGTTTTTGAAAGATATTGATAAAATATATTAATAGTCCATATAATAAGAAATTCAAGAGGACAGATGAGTGATTTAGTTATTAAAAGTGGATAATTACAGAATTACGATTAGAATCTAAAAAATCAGGGAAAAGTATATAGAAATTTTAGAAGTTAATTAAGGTGCCATCGCTGTGATAGTTGTGAGCCGAGATAAGCTTGGTGCTATCTCTTTTCTTTTGTTTGTTATTTTCTTTGAATAAGAGGATTGAGAGTTTCTGAATATTGTGAAGTGAATTATTGAATAAAAATGTGATTGGTATTATTTGAAAAGAAGAAAGATTGAATGCTGAAATCTGATTGTAGTTCAGCAGAGAGAATGAGTCTATGTTTGTGTGAAGCACCGTAATGTGAATGGCAGTTCTGTGTGAAGAATTCCATTGATTGAAATGAGAGTAATTGTGTGCTAAAAGCTGTGAGGGCGAAGTATTACAATTGGAGATTATGAAGATAAATATATTGGTGGAAATAGCAGTTATTAGTATGACTGAATTGCTGTAAAGAAGAGACCGATAAGGTGAAGGAGGAGATTATACTTTCCTTATGTATTCAGATATTGGAAATAGAGACGATACATTTAGGAGATAATTGATTGTGTGACCCTAACGTGAACGCTTAAGCAACTAGTCATTCCTCGTGTTCGAATCTCCTTATATGGATTTATTTCCATTAGATTAATTTGGAATAAGTAAAACGAGTAATCACACTATTGAACCTAGATTTCATAAATAAGTGAAGAAATTGCTTGAAAGGGGTGTAAAAACATGGTCAAAATTTCAAGAACTTTTGAAGGAAGAATTCATTGATGGAAATGAGAATAAGATTATCAAGCGAAATTTTTTGGATTGGATAGAGTTACAATCAAGCAAGCATATGAATCTTTATGAATTCTTAGAAGAATTTGATAGGAGATTTTATCAACTGTCATCCTTGGAGAGACAATCATTGGATACTTTAAAGGTAGATTTGTTTTTACATGGTCTTAATGATGCTTTGGGAGACGAGCTTTTCATGCTTCTTATAGATGAATCTACGGAGAGTGATTATACTAATAATTGAGAGAAGTTGAAGAAAGTAGTAGTTGTTTTAGCAAGGCAACAAGAAGCAGAAGTTAAAGGAGTTGCAATATAGCATAAGAAATCTTCTACTTTGGCTTCTATGTCATCTTTATCAATTCAAGGAACTAATCTTAAAAAAAGAAAAATGGAAGAATAAGTAGGGAATTTTAATAGAGAAGCCAATTCTTTGTAGATGAAAGAAATTGGATCTTATACCAAGGATGATGAAGGAGATAAGAAAGATTCTTTTCAAACTATTACAATATAAGATCAAGGTATTCAAAAATTTGAAGGTATTGTGAAGATTAAGGATTTAGAAACTAATGACAGTGCGATTGGAAGCTATGGCTATTTTATATTGAATAAATTAGTGCAAGTTGGTGATGGCAATTTGCATGAAAAATCTCTTGGTGATAAAAAGATATTTTCTACATTTGAAGGAAGTGAGGATGTTCTACATAACACTTTGAATTATGTTGAAGAATTTAAGGTTGAACCTTTACAAAAAATAGATTATGGATCTATTGAAGGTTATAATCATGAAGATTGTATGAATTCAGAACATTATAATGTGAGAAGTGGTGGGATTATGCATGGATATGATGATGAAAGTCAAATTGCATATGGCTATGAGACCACATATGAGTTGGGTGAAAGAAGTTATGAATTTTCATGTGATTATTATAAAGAGGGTTATGAGATTGCACAAGGTTATGATACTAAATGTGGTTGTGAAACCACAAAGGATTATTGTAAAAGTTATGAAATTTTTCAAGAGCATGAGATTTCAAAAGGGCATGAGAATTTTCAATATTATGAGGTTATATAATGCTTTGAGACAACAAAAGATTATGATGTTTCACAAGGATGCATTCAAGAAGATATGAAGGATGTTATACAAGATTATATAGCAAATAAAGATTATGGAACAAAAGATAAGGGCGCTAAGTCATTGGCTATGATTAAGTTAATTGTGAGCACTTTTCTTTTGGACCAAGGTCAAGGTTACATAAGTAATGCACATATAATGGAAACACAAATGGATTTTGACAAAGATAAGAATCATCATCAAATACCTTTTGTACAGAAACCTAAACCAGTACATGTAGAAGTCATAGATGGTCGTCCCTTGTCTTCTGGAGATGTTACTCATGAAACTCATCCTATAAAAGTAACAATAGACGGTCATGATAGCTACATAGCTTTTAACATAATTAAATCCCCGTCCAATCCAGTTATTTTAGGTTTATCCTGGCTAGAAAAATATAACCCTCAAATAGATTAGAATTCACGTAAACTTGACTTTTTCCAGAGCATTATTAATAGTTCTACCAACCAAGTAAAAAATTATAAGTCTAGTATAGTAAAACTCGTACTGATAGGTGCAAAAGCATTTATACACGCAGCAAAAGAAGGATCAACTTTTGCTATTTATGCTCACCTATTTTTGAAAAAGTAAAGACTTCAAGTGGCATTCCAAGTCAATATCAAGAGTATCAAGACGTTTTTGAGAAAAAGAATGCAGATATTCTTCCTGAGCATCGCCCATATGATTGTTCAATCGACCTCAAGGAAGGAACTCAGCCACCATTTGGACCAATTTACAGTTTATCGCAAGATGAGATGGCTGAACTCAAGACATATATTGACGAGAATTTAGCGAAGAATTTCATACGCCATTCAAAATCTCTAGCAGGAGCTCCAATTCTATTCGTAAAGAAAAAAGATGGATCTTTACGAATGTGTATTGATTATCGAGGACTCAACAAGATCACAATCAAGAACATGTATCCATTACCTTTGATATTAGGACTCCTTGACCAGTTGAATCAAGCTAAGATCTATACAAAAATAGATCTAAGAGGAGCATATAATCTAGTACGGATCAAAGAAGGAGATGAATGGAAGACTGCGTTTCGAACCAGGTATGGACATTTCGAATATAATGTCATGCCGTTTGGACTCACGAATGCACTAGCTACTTTTCAACATCTCATGAATGATGTATTTCGTGAATTCTTAGACAATTTTGTCATCTACTATCTAGACGATATCCTGATCTATTCTAAGAACGTCGAAGAACATGAAATACATGTTCGTCAAGTATTACAAAAACTTAGAGATGCAGGATTGTATGCTAAGATGGAAAAGTGTGTATTTCACACTACTCAAGTTGATTTTTTAGGATACATCATTTCAAATGATGGTCTCATGATGGATTCTAAGAAAGTCCAAACAATCATGGATTGGAAGATTCCAAGGACAGTAAGAGATGTTCAATGTTTCTTGGGATTTACCAATTACTATCGGATCTTCATCAAAGATTTCTCACGAGTTGCAGCTCCACTTACACGCTTGACTAGTAAAGATAAATTCCAATGGAATCAAGAAGCGGAAGCAGCATTTGAAGCCTTGAAGACATCGTTTGTCTCTGCACCAGTCTTATATCGTGTTGACTTTTCCAAGGCATTTTTTATGGAAACAGATGCATCAGATTTTGCCTTGGGTGCAGTTTTATCACAAATGGGAACAGATGACAAACTTCATCCGATAGCTTTTCATTCAAGAAAATTCTCAGCAGCCGAGATTAATTATGAGATCAACAAAATAAAGAACTTCTTGCGATGGTGGATTCCTTTTAAGAATGGCGTCATTATCTAGAAGGCGCTTCTAGTCCAGTCACTGTGTATACAGATCACAAGAACCTCGAGTATTTCATGTCAGCACGCGTGTTGAATCGTTGTCAAGCTCATTGGAATATGTCTTTGTTAAGATTCGAGTTCATTATCACTTATCGGCCAGAAAAACAACAAGGTTTATCCGATGCCCTATCTAGACGTTCTTATTTTGCACCAAAAGAAAGAGATGCAGCTTTTGAGCAACAAAGAACGGTCCTCTTGAAACCGGAGCAATTTCATCTCCGAGTAATGAAGTCAACATTGACTGTTGATTCAACTTTTCTCAAGCAAATCCAGTCTAGTATGTCCTCAGACCCTCTTGTTCATGATATCGAGAATAATTCTTCCAAGTCTCATGATCCTTTTAAGTTTGAGTTCAAGAATAATCTATTATATTTTGAAGGATGCCTATATGTTCCAGAAGGAGAAGCACGTTTACGTGTTCTTCAAGCACGTCATGACTTTCCAGCAGCAGGGCACTTTGGATATAATAAGACTTTGGAACTCATATCAAGAGATTTTTGGTGGCCACAAATGTGGAAGTCAGTCAAAGACTTTGTACAATCATGTGATATTTGTTCAAGATCAAAAATTCCTCGTCATCGACCTTACGGACTTCTTCAGCCATTACCTATACCAGAACAACCATGGTCTTTTGTTTCTATGGATTTCATCACAGATCTTCCAAGCTCAAGATCTTATGATTCTATATTTGTGATAGTAGATCGTTTCACCAAGATGACACACTTTGTGCCATGTACAAAATCTATCACAGGTGAAGAAACAGCTAAGCTTTTCATTGATAATATCTATCGCTATCATGGATTACCTAAAGATATCATATTGGATAGGGGAACTCAATTTGTGTCAAGATTTTGGAGGGCTCTTTTCAAGATTTTAAAACTGGACATAAAGCTATCTTCAGCTTTCCATCCTCAAACTGATGGACAAACAGAGCACGTAAACCAAGTCTTGGAGCAGTATTTAAGGTGTAGTATCAACTACCAACAAGATGATTGGATAACCCTTCTACCATTGGCAGAGTTTGCTTATAATAATACGGTACATTCTTCCACGCAACAAACACCTTTCTTTGCCAATTATGGCTATCATCCACGACTTGATACTTTTGATTTTTCAAAAGTTGATAATCCTGCAGCAGAAGATATGGCAAATCGGTTGTCAGAGTTACATGCAATAATGAAGACACAATTGAAGGAAGCTCAAGAATGACAAAAGATAAACGCAGATCTATATCGTAAGGAGCAACTACAACGTAACGTGGGTGATAAGGTATGGCTACTTCGTTGCAATATCAAGACTAGTCGATCTTGTGACAAGTTGGACTATCGTAGGCTTGGCCCCTTTTCTGTTTCTGAACAGATCAAGCCAGTTGCATATCGGTTACATCTACCGGAGTCAATGAAGATCCATCCTGTATTCCACGTGTCTCTTCTTGAACCATATAAGACAATGGATATACAAAGAAGAAGACAAATGCCACCGCCTCCTATAGAAGTAGATAATAATGAAGAATTTGAGGTGGAAGAGATATTAGACTCAAGGCGGCGCCGAAATAAGCTGGAATATCTTGTTCATTGGCACGGATATGATATTAGTGAATGCACATGGGAGCCATCCAAGAATCTAACAAATGCATCAGCTAAAGTCAAAGTTTTTCATCAACGACATCCATCAAAACCAAGATGAAAATCTCTCTTATAAAAGAGACAAGATTGAGGCAAGATAACATTCAATTTCCTATCTATGTTTGTAACTTCCTTGCATTTGTGATGCTAATTAGATGGAGAGCCAACAACCAGCAGATTCAACTCAAGAACCTTCGTTTGCTGACTTATCGGATGAGACATTGCGATTGTCACAACCTTCAAGACGACGCAACCGAGATGAAGATCCTCAAGAATGACATATTCTTCCTCAAATAGATGGTGAGATACAACGTGTTTGGTATCACGACCTTGGAAGAGATTCTCGATGTTTGGTGATATTACTGGAGATAAGAACGACTGCTGATGGTGTTTCAAATGTATTATTTGAAGGAAGTTATGAAGGCCTCAATAATGATCAAATAATAGGGTGGTCTTCTTGCCCTGGAATGGGACACTATCGATGGCTAAGAGGACCCATCAACTACCTTCGAAGAGAACAGAGATCATAGTATGTAGCAAATACAATTCGCCACATATTAGACTTTCTCAACATATGATGACCGCTCCTCGTGGAACTCGTCTCTAGAAGGGGGGATAATGTCACGGATATACATATAATTACCTACAAGAGTCGATAAAAGTATGTAAAAGTAGATAAAAGTAGGTTAATTGTGTAATATCTTCTAGAGAAGCTTCCTAGAAGCTTCATATTTGTTACTTTGACCTTATAGGAGTCCATAGTTGACTTTAAGGTTAGAAACTTGGTCAACAAGTTAGCCATGTGCCACACATGTTGGTAGCTTGAAGGACAAGCTAACTAAGTAGTCCACTTATAGAAAACTTGCCTTGCAAGCAAAGACATGTGGCCTAGAAAGTCAACACATATTAGAGATCTTATAGAATATCGCCACGTGGCTTCTAGTTAGATAGTATATATAGAAGTAAGAGTGAAGCTCTCTTCACTCTTGTCAACTCCTTTCTTGCTTCTAGTCTAGTTCCAAGGGTCTCTAGTTTTCTTGTCTTTTGGCAATAGCCATTCCAATTTCTCTTACAATATATATACTTGTTTATATATATTTTGTTACCTCTCTTTGAGTGAAGGCTCACTTGTCTGAATTATTTTTCATCGAGTTCTTGTCCTTGACACCAGGGCACTCACATGATATACATCATACATGGTCATTCAATCAATACTAACTTTAGCAAAGATTTCCGAATTTGGTAGGTATATCAAGTACTCCCCCAGACCTCGACATTGATACACCACTCCAGGGTGTTGGGTTGCTTCCATGGGCGCCTCCGTAATTGGTGCTACTGCATCATCATTGGAGCTAAACTCATCGTTCGACGTCAATTCAAAAGCTGGTAATTGAGACTCCTCGTGATAATATACTGGATTCATTTGTAACACCATTTTATCTCCGCCCTCGCTAATTATCAAAGTATCCCGACCTCAATCATTCTTGGCCTTTGCTTGATAAAGCCAACGTTGTCCAAATTAAATTGGATACAATAAAGTCAAATGTTGTAACCAAAAGATGATTTAGTCGATTTCATATACAATACTGACAATTATAGTTTGAACACTCCGTAAAATATCCATTGGTTTAACCCGACTATGATCTACCATCCTTAACACCAATGTTGTAGATACTAAGTGTTCTAAATCTAAAGCATCTATTATATCAACATTCATTAAATTGATGTTGGAACCACCATCCACCTAAACATCCAAGATCATAACACCATCAATCAAAACATCGATGGTTGGTGCACCTGAGTCAAGGTTCAAACTGACTTTACAAACTTCTTTATTATTTTGCCTATGCGGTGTTAACAATGAATTCAATATAGAACAGTATTCTGGTACGACCGTTAGAAGTTGCTTCATAGAAATAGAAGGTCGAATAGCGTCCAGATCCTTCAAAATATCATAGGGTTCCATATTTAAGTTAATTCCCAATGCCTTCTTTCTTTTCATTGGGTTGTGTTTAACTCTGAGAGATAAGATATTCTTTCATCCTAGATTTAGAATCAAAACAATAGCTGGAACTTCTTTGGAATTTGTGCCCCCGTGAGGATCTTTCAATGGATAGGACGTTTCTCAAAACTATATAGAGAACGGAACCTCTTAGAATGGAACTGAAGCCTCCATAATTGGGACCCCATTGGGTTGTCCAACCGAGTCATATCTCATACTAGGTAAGAGGCCCATAACAGGACCTAGATTGGATGTCCTTATAATTGGGTCAAATTGACCCTTTGTATCATGCTCATCCAAATGTTGAATTGGTCCTTGCCCCTTTTGCTGACTCTTGGTAAGAACGGCTTGGACACATTCTACTTGATTTATCAAAGAATCTTGAGGACCTTGATTTATCTCAATTTTTTCTTAGCTTTCGATTTACTGATCTCGATTATTAAAATTGAACAGAGCATTATATTGCTGATAAGTATGCTCCAACTGCTTACTAGCGCATAATCTTCATTAGCTCATAATTCCTACATACTAGTACATAATCTTCATTAACTCTGGGATTGGAACATTCACTGGCATAATGACCAATCTGTCTATAATGAAAATAACAAAGTGTTCTTTTTGTACCTCCATCACGTATATTGGGTGTTTCCATCAGTATATACCTACTAAGCTTGTTCCATGTAGGATTAGAAAATGATCCTGATTGTACTGTTGCTACAGAGGATATTTGGTTCAATGACATCGGTAGAATATATTGTTGATACCTCTGTTGCTCCTTACCGTAGTTCTGAGGGTTTGATGTAGCTCCTTAATTAAAGTTGAAACTTTGAAAGTTATTAAATGCTCAATTTTATCCATTAGATTGATTTCCATTCCATCCATACATATTTTCCATTTGAACTTGATTGACGTTCCACTGAGTCAGTAGAATCATGGTCTGTTTACTCAATTGTTGTTACCTTTGCAAATTCCAACAATTAGCTATTAAGTGCTTTCCTCCGCAAAATATACATTGATCCATCATTTGTGAGGGTGAAGGGCATTCTATTACCAAATAATCGTGGCCCTTACAATTACTGCACCATACATTGGTCCTAGTATTGGTAGGCTTGTACTTCTTCTCTTTATCCTTCACCATATTAACAGCCATTCCTTCCATTTTCTTTGTCAGGTTCAATAACAAAGCTTCATTGAAATCTTTTGGAACTAGTATTAATGATAACTCTACTGTAGTTAATGCTTGTTGTTGATATGAAAAATATAGAGCATATACTATTGTCACGTTTGATGGTATA
The DNA here is from genome assembly GCF_059467195.1 of Physcomitrium patens. Taxonomy (NCBI): domain Eukaryota; kingdom Viridiplantae; phylum Streptophyta; class Bryopsida; order Funariales; family Funariaceae; genus Physcomitrium; species Physcomitrium patens. The sequence goes on from NC_143423.1 coordinate 984,096, forward strand.
GTTTGCAATGGGGTAACATTAACTGGCCCCTGAATATTGGCACTAGAATTGGCCACTATTTCTAACATCTGTGGATAATTATCCACTAATCTGTTCCAAGTCAAATTTTGATAGTTGCCTTGAACTGGAATCATCATGGCATCCGTAGTTAAAAACTGATCATAATGGCATTCCTTCCAAACCTTAGTTCTATTAAGAGATATAGTTATCATATTTGGTTGAGTCTCTTTTACAAACATTTTTAATTTGAGTGGGTGTAATCCGTTGATTAATATGGACAATACAAAAGCCTTTGGTATTTGGTGATTTGGCCACTTGTGGAGTATATATGCTATACAACCATAGTATGATTCCATTACCTCTTTTGGATCTATTTTGCTAGTCATTAATCTATTTCAGCATTCAATCTTTCTTCTTTTCAAATAATACCAATCACATTTCCATTCCATAATTCACTTCACAATATTCAAAAACTTTTAATCTTCTTATTCAAAGAAAATAACAAACAAAAGAAAAGAGGTAGCATCAAGCTTACCCTGGCTCATGACTATCACAGCAATGGCCTCTTAATTAACTTCTACAACTCCTATATACTTTCCCCTGATTCTCCAAATTCTAATCATAATTCTATAATTAATCACTTTTAATAACTAAATCACTCATCTGTCCTCTTGAATTTTCTATTCTATGAACTATTAATATATTTTACCAATATCTTTCAAAAACGAATTAATATCTATTCTACAATTATACTTTTAGAAAAGTCAAGAGTATGAGAAATCTAATCTATACATGGATTATACTTTTCTAACTATGATAAACCTAAAATGACTAGATTAGAGAGAGATGTAATTATATTAAAGACTATACAACTACTATGACTAGTTATTGCTATATTTATAGGAAGTAGTTTATGAATAACATCTCCAAAAGACAACGGATGACCATCTATGACTTTTGCATGAACAAATTTAGTTTTTTTTACTAACGATATTTTATGACTTTGAACAAATTCTTCGTCTAAGAAATAAGCTGAGGCTCCTAAATCTATCAAGGTGGAAACTTTATAATTATTAGATCTTAAACGTATATCTATTATAAAATAAGAAGAGGGTTTTGAAGAGAGGATATGACCTTCATTAAAATTTGTACAAGATTTTAGCCGCACGGTGTCGTATTACATGCTTTCTTGCTCGAGAACACGCCGGGCGTCTAGTTGTAGAAGGTAGTATGGAGATTCGCTGATAGTCAAGCAGTCTATCAATTTTTGACTGTTGGAATATAAACGACTGCAAGAATACACCGTAAATCTATACAGATGCCCTTCCACTGCTCGTCAAAGTCCTTTTTATCCTAGTCCGTAGGTCTCTAGACGTTACAGAGAACCCCGAACAACCCAAACTACTAATCTTCGACATCGCTTTATACTCACGATCTTGTATCCATTGATTGTCTCGTTAGATTAATCCAATAAATTTCATTCACTCCGCATACTCAATCCTATAGACACCCTTTTAATTCTTCAATCATAGACGTAACTTGATTTCACAAAACAGTCAAGAGTAATCAAACCCACTTCATTAAAAATCCCGATTCACCATTACAACATTGACTTCAACAACGATTGCCTCAGTCTTCCCAAAACCCTATGAAGAAAAAAAAAACCCAATTCTCTGTCTTCTTTCCCCGCCCGAAGCATGAAGCTAGCTCTTCCCGATCCTTGTCAAAAAATCCCCCGTGATCTTCAAAAACCTCCAATGAAACCGAACTAGTAATCTTGCAAAAGCTTGCAAACTAGCTCCCCCCGATTCTCCTTCAAACTTATTCTCCCCCTAACCTTATCCTCTTGAATTTCTTCAATCTTCCGTCTTGGATCCGAAATTGGCTCCCGCCGTCAGAGCTTAGATCTGAAATTGGCTCACGTCATCAAGGCCTTCTCCTCCGTTTTTACCTTTAAGAGATCCATTTGCCGCAAACAACGTTCCCTGGATGTTCCCGTAATTGGGTCTGCATTGGGTTGCCCGGCCAATTCAAGTCTCATATTGGGTAAGAGGACCCAGATTGGATTCTCAAAATTGGATTCAATTGGCTCTTTGAACCCGTCGTGTGAATTGGTCCTTCTCTTCCTGCTGACTCTTGTTATTGGAATTGAACGGAGCATTTCAGTATGCCCCGGCTGACTGTAACGGGTTGACTGAACCTAGCTACTCAGTATTTGTACAGGAGTTGGTCGTTGCTCCAAATATTCGAGGTAACTGAATATTAATAAAATTCCCCTTTCTTTTTATTTTCACTGTATACTCGTGTTACAATACGACATCCACCCCCTCTGAACTTGTGCATCCTCCGGTATGCACCAATTTACCCAATTGCTGTTTGCTTCAGAATATATCCTCTACGTCTTTGTCCAGTTCGTCTTCGTCACCTTCATTATCCAAATCACTTTCATCTTCTTGCTGCGGAATCTCTATACCTTCATTAAGGTCTTCTATATTCATCTCTGCGTGTCTTTGTTTAAATATTTTTACTCGCTTCTCAGAAATTGGTATTTTCAATTTTGTACCATCTAAGTCCCGTAATGAGTAAGTCGCATTATCATGAACAGTTGTTACCACATATGGTCCAAACCAACGTTTTGAAAATTTCCGCAAAATACTATGTTGATTATCCAGACTATTGTCATAAACAAGTACCTAGTCACCTTCCTCGATTACTTTTGGTCTCAATCGATCTTGCTTATCGAATCGCGCCTTGATTTGTAACCTTGCTCTTTTTAACCTTCCCAATGCTATCTGGACATCTTCCGTTTTTTGCTCCAATTGTCGAATCCTAATAGCCAGAAGTTCTTCTCTTGTCAATCCATCTTCCCATGGTAGCATACTCCAAGTAAGTACCTTTTCTTCAATTGGCATAATTGGTTTTTGACCTGTCATAAGTTCTACTGGCATATATCCTATCACCGAGCTATGTGTTGTTCGATCAGCCCATAATGCAAATGACAAAAGCCGTGGCTACTCTTTAACTTTCCCATTACAAGCTTTAACCAATGCTTTCACAATCGGTGGGTGACCACGTTCGCTTTTTGCATTCCCTTCTGGATTATAAGCAGTAGTCAGTGATAGTTTAATTCCACATCTTTCAAAGAACTTACGAGCTTCTTGTGCATTTAATTCTCCACGATCTGCAATGATTTTTCCTACGCACCCGTAACGGCAAATGACATCTTCAAGCAAAAACCTACAAATCCCCTCTGTAGATTTTGTCCTCAATGCTCTTCTTTCTACTTGATTTGATAAATCTTCACGAGCTAAAACCAAATATCTCATCTGCCATAATCCAACCGACATAATAACCAAATCAACAACCCATTTAAAATGAATAGCTAGAGGATACGTAGGATGAAGACCATCTCGATGTCGGATATTAGAATACGATTGACAGATTTCACATGACTCTACAAATGAGAGTACATCTCGATACATATTTTTCCACCAATATCATTCCTTCAGTTTAGCAAAAGTAGCCCAGATTCCTCTATGCCCTGCCCATAAACTATCATGAAATTCCTTTAATAATTTTAGTTTTTCTTCCCTTTTGCCTATCACTCGTTGTGGCATCCCAATTCCTTTCTTCGGTCTCTTCTATAAGAATCCATCTCGAAGTAAAAATCCATATGCTTTTTTTCTTATTTGTTTGAATTTTTTAAAGACCAATTCCCCTGCTTAGTCAAGGTATTCAAATAATGACCAATATCCAATAATTCTCCTTCATATGATTCTTCAAGGAATAGCTTGTCTTCTTTGTTGAGATTTGATATTGAATAGAATTTCAATCTGACATCATCAATGTCTTCAACCATTTCATCCTCCCTCTCGTATCTTGCTCGAGATAGCATGTCTGCTACTAAATTGTCCTTCCCAGTGATATGCTTAAATTCCAGATTTAGTGACTTAATATAAGCAATCCATCTCAACATTGCAATATCTGGCGTTGAACAATTAGTAATCATTCCAAGTAATGGCAAGCAATCTGTTTCAATTACTACTACTGCCCCAATAAAATAGTCCTTTTCAACTTTCATAGCCGAAACGACTCCCCAAAGTTCTCTTTTGACTTACGAATATGCACGCTGACGAATACTTAAAACTTTAGCCCCAAATTGAACTGCAAATCTACTCCAATTTGAATCATCTTGATCCACAGTCCATCCAACGACAATTGGACTAGCGTCTACAGTAAGAATCACTGGTCTATTGCACTTATAATCAATCTTCCTCAATATTGGAGGTGACATCAATAAATTCTTCAATCTTTGCATTGCCTGAATATGCCTTTCTTCTCATTTAAATCGGTAACCCTTGCATAACAGTTCATATAATGGATCCGCTATGTGAGCAAAATAAGGGATCCAGATTCGATAATATACACATGCACCCAAAAACCTGCAAACCTCTGTTAAAGAATCACAATCCTCTTTCATCTTTCCAATTGCATCAACTTTAGTCGGATCTGGTTTTCTTCCGTAAGATCCACATAAATGTCCAATAATTACAACCTCTCGTACTCCAAATACGGACTTCATACCTGATAATGTAAGATGAACTTCTCCAAGCCGAGTTAAAATCTTTTCACAATCTTGTATATGATCAACAACATATTTGCGACACCCCCTCATATCTAAAGTTTCATCCTTGTCTCCTTCTCTGCACCCTTTTATAAGAACATCATCCAGAAAAGGCATAGTCTTTTCCGGAATAAAATCTCTCAATACCTTATTCATCCCATTCATCATATGCGCAACAGAGTTGGTCGCGCCTTGAGGAAGAGTGCACATTCTAACCAATCCACGCGGTGTCCTCATCGTTGTCATATCTCTACTTCCTTCGGCAAGTTGAAATTGTTCATAACCTGAATACAAATCATCCATTGAATAGATCGCCCTTCCAGCAAACGCCTTAGCAAATTCATCCACAATAGGTCCAATTTCTACATTCCTGACAGTTACTTCATTCACCAGTTGCATATCTTGAATAAACCGTAGTGACCCATTCTTCTTAGGTACCGTAAACCATCGACTAGAATATTGTGCAAATGAAGGTTCCAATATTTTCATCTTTATCTTTTCTTTTAATAGTTCCACCAATTTAGATAAATGTGCCCTCGGTACTGAAATCGGTCTTAGATTCCAAGGTACATGCGGTACAGTGAAGATAACCATAGGTGTTATAATATTTGGATCCACACACCAAATTTCATGAGATTCGAAGGTAAACGATCTACCTTGTTTAGCCAACATCTTTTTGAAGCAAGTAATTTCCTTCGGCAATAAAGAACCATCAGAACCAATCTTCAATTCTTCAAAAGTCTCTTTAGTAAACTGATGTCCAATACTCATTGGATCTCTTAAACTTGCTTCTTTTGATGCTTCTCCCATTTGTTCTTTAGAATCCTCTGGTAATGGTCTGACAATAGGCTTTACCTTCTTATCTGCCGTTTTATATCTCGTCTCTACTGTGACTTCTGGTGCTTGAAAAGATTCAAGCATGGTATAAACCTCTCTCGAATGAATCTCAACAATCTTATCATTATCCTCTAACCCAATAGATGTAATCAATTCCAATGAATCTTCCAGTCCATTTTCTTCATAAACACCTAAAATCCTTTCATCATCTTGCAATGTACCTATCTTGCGTAATTATCCTTCAATATTATATAATCTTTTTTTTTCTTTTCTTTTAAAATCATCAACTTTCTTATACATAATATTTCCATTCTCTAATATACCAATAAAACTCACATCAAAGGCACCTTCATCTCGCAAGAGTACCTCCTCTTTTGTACCTCTATAATCTCGCTTTACAGTGGTACCTCCCCAAAATCCTTAAATCCTTCAACAATCTTTGGCAATGGTTTCTCCCTCAACCTATCTTGATTCTGTTCATGGTTAGGAGGTACTGTTAGAAATTGTACAGCTTTCCTCCCATCTTCGCTCCGTACCATTGCATAAGTAGAACCATCGTCAAGTACTTTTGTTTCCATCCGCGTTGCTGTGATATAAGGTTATCCTAAAATCAACGGATAAGACGTTGTATCTTGAACGAAGAAATGTTGCCCCGTTGCAACATCCCCAATCCGAATTTTGACATCTGAACAAGCTCCATATAATTCGCCCCGTGTGTTATTAGCTGCTCGTATTACCCATCCATGTTCCATAACAATTGGCCATTTTTGCTTCTTATAAAGATCTTTAGACATGAGATTTATTTCAGAACCATGGTCGACCAAAGTAACTATTGGTTCTTCTATATCTTCTACCTTCACCAATACCTCAGTAGTTGCCCTTGCCCAATGTTTCCAAGTATAATGGCTCAAAGTTTCCATTTCCTTGTCACTAGAATCTTCGAAACGTACTCGTTGATTATACCCATTCTTTTCATTTGTTGATTGCTTGTAACCAATATCAACCTCTTCTTCATCTCTATATATTCTTGCATCAATAGCATGACTCATTCCAGTTTCACCCATTAATTGCCTCTTTCGCTTAATGCTGTCAATGATGACATTATGAAACTCCTTCTTTGCAATTTCCAAGACTTCTTTCAATGTGAATTCCACCTTAGCATTTAATATACGTTCTTCCAACACCCCTTTCAAATTTGTTGCCGCTTCAATGTCAGAAAGTAGCTTATAGGCAATTGATTTGCCCTTATCTTTTGTCTCTGTTGTTTTTTCTCCCAATGATGATGAGGTATCTTTTACAGGCAATTCTTGTGAAGCTGCCTCCCGAGCCTTATCTCCTCGAGTTTGCCTCTTAAAAGAATTTCCTTCTCTAGTATCATCAAAATTTCCTCGTCTCTTTTCTTCCATCAAAGCTTCATGTTGGCTCTTAGCAATATATGCATGAACTGAAAGAGACTCAACAAGATCCTCCCAACCTGTTCTACTTCGTATTGTAGCTGGAGTTCTCAATAACGCTTCTCGAGGTAATTTCCCTTCTTGCATTGTAGAAACGGCAGAAGCCCAAAACTCACTAGTTTCCGTACTTCCACCAATTTCATCATCTACTCTAGCACCATAACTTGCACTTTCTCGTGCTGCTGTTTCATGCTCCTTTAAGTAATCTTGAACCAATGTTTTCATTCTTCCCTTGCCAAAATTGGTTTGAAGAAGATCCTCTCTATTTTTCAATGCTATCTTCCCATCTTTCCAGTAAATAATTCCCTGCCGTATCATATTATTAAATTCATTGCAATTTTTTCTAGTGTGTGAAGCATCATCACACCAAATGCATCTTTGTACATATCCTTGTTTTGAAATATTCTTCGAATTATTTATAGAAGTATTCTCTTCAAGTCTTGCCAATTTGATTTGAAGATCTCGCATTCCTCGTATAATTTCTTCCATACCCATATCTGCTTTCTTTGACTTGTTCTTCTCTAACCCTATGAAGAAAAAAAAAATCCAATTCTCTGTCTTCTTTCCCCGCCCGAAGCATGAAGCTAGCTCTTCCCGATCCTTGTCAAAAAATCCCCCGTGATCTTCAAAAACCTCCAATGAAACCGAACTAGTAATCTTGCAAAAGCTTGCAAACTAGCTCCCCCCGATTCTCCTTCAAACTTATTCTCCCCCTAACCTTATCCTCTTGAATTTCTTCAATCTTCCGTCTTGGATCCGAAATTGGCTCCCACCGTCAGAGCTTAGATCTGAAATTGGCTCACGTCATCAAGGCCTTCTCCTCCGTTTTTACCTTTAAGAGATCCATTTGCCGCAAACAACGTTCCCTGGATGTTCCCGTAATTGGGTCTGCATTGGGTTGCCCGGCCAATTCGAGTCTCATATTGGGTAAGAGGACCCGGATTGGATTCTCGAAATTGGATCCAATTGGCTCTTCGAACCCGTCGTGTGAATTGGTCCTTCTCTTCCTGCTGACTCTTATTATTGGAATTGAACGGAGTATTTCAGTATGCCCCGGCTGACTGTAACGGGGTGACTGAACCTGGCCACTCAGTATTTGTACAGGAGTTGGTCGTTGCTCCCAATATTCGAGGTAACTGAATATTAATAAAATTCCCCTTTCTTTTTATTTTCACTGTATACTCGTGTTACAACACGACAACGGTCCCTATTGTAGCTGGACAAATTCATTTTTCAACACATTATTTTCTTTGACATCTGTGCTCTTCATTTTGTGGTTTTGTCACTTCTTTGCATAATGTTGAGTAGTGTCTTTAAGTTCTCCACAATATAAGTACAATCCTTTTTGACAACGACGAATCTTTTCTTGCTTGGTAAGACGTTTAAATCATACCTCATCAATTTGTATATCCTCTACTTCTGAATATATGTGTTGAGGAGATGTTGGTATTGCCATCAAATTATAGTAACATTAAAGCCTACTCATGCGACTCTCAAATCAAAATTCAAAAAGTTGATTATTGCACTTCATAGCAAAATCAATTGCTTGACTCAATGTTTGGAGATCAAGTAAGTTGAGCATTAATTTCTTTACTTTATATTATAATCCATAGAGAAATTTGCTAATGAATGCATCATCATTTCACTTGATATCAATTATAAGTTGTAAAAATTGTGAATCATAAAATATTACAAATCAATTGTCTTGTCATAAAATATGGATTTTGTTAGTTGCAATACAAGTTGTATCATATTCTCCATATATGGATCAAAATTCCACCAAAAATGCTTCCAGATTATCCAATATTGGATCTCGTCATTCAAAAAAAGATGAAAACCATGATAGTATTAAACTTGAAAGAAGAGTACTAATGAATCTAACTTAGTTCTAATCATATCTATATCCTCACTTTCTGTGTTTCTTGCTGATCCTTGTGGTTGTAATCTAAGTTGATGCATTGCAAGCATCAAGTCCTTCAATTGTTCTTGCATTTTTGCCATTGCACTCTTCATTTCAACAAGCTTTGTCATAATAACACTCAAAAAATATCTAATACCACTCAAGACAAGTAGAAGAAAGGACTTGAGGACAAAAAAATACTAAGAACAATATCAGTTTAAAAGAGGGTAATCCGTAACTTCTAATATGCTTATATCTTATCATGAGAAAGGAATAATCCACTCTTAATCAAGACAAGATAATGATCTGATATTGTAAGTGTACTCTTGTCAATCTATCAAGGACATGAACTAAAAGTTGATACATAAACTAGTGAAATCCATGTCAAAGAAAAAAATCAAAAAATAGAAATAAGAAAGTATATATATTAAAAAAGAACTAAAATGGCTTATTGCCAAAAGATAAGAAAACTTGAGACTCTTCAATCTAGACCAAAAACAAGAAAGGAGTTGATAATAGTGAAGAAGGCTTCACTCTTGTCTCTATATATACTATCCAACTAGAGGCTATATGGTAATGTTCTATAAAACCTCCAATATGTGTTGACTTTGTAGGACAAATGCCTTAACTTACAAGGCAAGCTTTTCTATGAGTGGGCTATATAATTAGCTTGATCTTCAAGCTAATAACATGTGTGGCATATGGCCAACTTTTTGACGACATTTTTAATCCATAAAATCAATTATAGATACCTATAAAGTCAAAGCAGCGTCTATCAAGCTTCTAAGTAATTTATTGAGTCAAAGCAGCATCTATGAAGCTTCTAAGTAATTCTAAGTATTAAAGATGCTTTGAAATAATTTATTACTCAAGCTATTTTAAAGACATCAAGAATAAAGACTTGGCTAGAGAAGAACAAGTCAAAAAATGATGTCAACTCCCAAGTTTTCATAAACTTATTCATCAAGGCCAAAACCAATGCAAATTGATATAGTATATTTTAAATCTCTCATTAAGTAGAAAAAGACGTGATCACATGAAAAAAGATTATGCTTATATTGTAAAGAAGCTAAACACACTTAATATTGTCCAAAGAAACAACGTAACTACAAAATAAGAAGCATGGTTGCAAAAAAAGACAATGTGTCAAAAAACAAATTTATCCAATTACAATAGAAAATATGTGGCTAGAATCTTGTATAAATCTTAATAAAGATTATATTTTCTCTTTAAATCTTTTACCTTATTTTATAATAGAATTTTATTTAGGACCAAAAAATCGCAAAGTCTTAATTTTATTTGATTCATGAGCCTTAGCTTGTTTTATAGACAAAGATTTTATCAAAAAATAAGAAATATTATTAGCCAAAAAAACTAAATCTGTACATATAGAAGTCATAGATGGTCATTTGCTATCTTTTGAAGATGTTATACATGAGATTTTTTGTTTAGATATAGAAATTAAAGATTATAATAATAGAATAATATTTAATATAATAAGATTTCTATTCAATCTAATTATTTTAGAATTATTTTGATTAAAAAATTATAATTTTTAGATAGATTAGATTTCTTGTAATCTTAATTTTTTTGATAGTTTAATCCAAAATCTTATTATTCAAGTAAAAATACATAAGTCTAATACATCCAAATTCTTAGTAGTAGGTACAAGAACTTTTATACATACTGCAAAAGAAAGATTATCTTTTGTTATATATGTTATCCCCATTTTTGATGGTGAAAAGATATTAAGTAGTATTCCTAGCTAATATCAAGTTTTTTAGAACGTTTTTGAAAACAAGAATGTAGATATACTTCTAAAGCATTGTCCTTATGATTGTTCCATTGATCTCTAAGAAGGAGCTCAACCACCATTTGGATTAATCTATAACCTATCACAAAATAAGTTAGTTGCACTAAATGAGTATATTAATAAGAACTTGGCTAAGAATTGCATATGCTATTCTAAATCTCCAATGGAGGCTCTTATCTTATTTGTAAAGAAAAAAGATGGATCTCTATAGATGTGTGTAGACTATCAAGGATTCAATAAGATGACCATCAAGAATAGGTATCTTCTATCTTTGATTTCAAGATTTTTTGATCAATTCAATAAAACAAAGATCTATACAAAAATAGATCTACAAGGAGTTTATAATCTGATATACATTATACAAGGACATAAATGAAAGTTGTGTTTCAAACCATGTATGGATATTTTGAACATAATGTCATACCTTTTGGATTCCTAAATTCACTAGTTACTTTTCAACATCTAATAATTGCCAACTTTCATGAATATCTTTGATGATTTTATCATCTATTATTTGGATGACATCTTAATCTATTTTAAGAATATAAAAGAGCATAAAGTTTATGTTCATTGTGTGTTATAAAAACTTAGAGATGTAGGATTATATGCCAAATTAAAAAAGTATGTATTCTACATTACTCAAGTTGACTTCTTAGGATATATGATTTACAACAAAGTACTAATGATGGATCTAAAGAAATTCTAGATTATTATGAATTAGAAGATAATAAAAATAATAATAAATATAAAATGATTTTTGAGCTTTGCTAATTACTATCAAATCTTCATTAAGAATTTTTTTAAAGTTGTAGCTCCACTTACATGTTTGACTTATAAAAACAAACTTGAGTGGAGTGAAGTAGGTGAAGCATTATTTGATGCTTTAAAAAATGAGTTTACTTTTGCATCAATCTTATATCGTGTTGACTTCTCCAAGGCATTTTTCATAGAAATAGATACATCAGACGTTACCTTGAGTGCAGTATTATCACAAATGGGAGCAGGTGACAAATTCCATCCAATAGCTTTTTATTCCAAAAACATTTTAGCGGCTAAGATTAATTATGAAATCCACAATAAAGAGCTCCTTTCAATCATGAATTTATTTTAAGAATCGTGTCGTTATTAAGAAGGTGCCTTGAGTGTAGTCACCATATGTACAAATCACAAGAATCTCAAGTACTTCATGTTGACTTATATTTTAAATTGTTTCTAAACTCATTAGAGTATGTCTTTATGAAGATTTGATTTCAAAATAAGTTATCAACTTGAAAAACAATAAGATTTATCAAATGCTCTTTCTAGACATTCTTATCTTGCATTGAAAGAAGGAGATGCATCTTTGATCAAAAAAGAATAATTCTCTTAAAACTTGAGGATTTTCACCTTTGAATGGTAAAATCAAAATTAAACAATCTACTTTATTTTGAGGGATGATTATACATTCCAAAAGATGGAACACGATTATATGTCATTTAAACTCATCATGACTTTTCAATAGATGGATATTTTAGATACAATAAGACTTTGGACCTAATATCAAGAGATTTTTAGTGGCCTCTGATATAGAAGGCAGTTAAAGACTTTGTACAATCATGTAATATTTGTTTAAGATCCAAAATTCCTGACTATTAATCTTATAGACTTCTTTAGCCATTATTTATTCTAGAACAACCATAGTCTTCCGTTTCTATAGATTTTATCATGGATCTTTTGGTCTTAGGTTTATATGATTCTATATTCATGATAGTAGATCATTTTATCAAGATGGTATATTTTATACCATATATAAAATCTATTAGAAGTGAAGAAATGACTATTTTTTTTTTTTGATAATAATATCTATTATTATCAAGGATTATTTAAAGATATTATATTAGATAGGAGGACTCAATCTATATTAAGATTTTGGAGAAATCTTTTTAAGATTTTAAAGATAGATATAGAATTCTCTTTGGCTTTTCATCCTCAAACTGATGGGCAAACAGAATGGATGAATCAAGTTTTGAAGTAGTTTTTGAAGTTTACCATTAACTATCATCAAGATGATTGAACAACTCTTTTATTATTGATAGAATTTGTATACAATAATTTGGTACATTCTTCCACTCAATAAATATCTTTTTATGCCAGTTATGATTATCATCCAAAACTTAATACTTTTGACTTTTCAAAAGTTGATAATCGTGCGGCAAAAGATTTGGTAAATCGTGTGTCAGAGCTACATGCAACAATGAAGGCGCAGTTAAAGGGAGCTTAAGAATGATAAAAGATTAATGTAGATGCCTATCACAAGAAACAACTACAATTCAATGTGAGTGACAAGGTATGGTTATTTTGTCGCAATATCAAGACTACTTGTCTTTATGACAAGTTGAAAAATTATAGGCTTAGACTTTTTTTTATTAGTAAAGAAATCAATCATGTTGCTTATTGATCATATTTATCAGAGTCTATGAAGATCCATCCTATATTTTATATATCTCTTCTTAAGCCATATAAGATAATAAATATCACAGAAAAGAGATAAAAGCCACTTCTTCCTATAGAAGTTGATAATAATCAAGAATTTAAGGTGGAAGAAGTCTTAAATTCAAAGTGGCACTAAAATATTTTGAAATATCTTATTCATTGGCACGTATATGATATTAGTGAACACATATAGGAGTAGTGAAGAATCTTGCAAATACAGCAAAGAGAATTGAAGCTTTTTATTGATGACATCTATCAAAATTAACATGAAGAATAGCAAATCTTTGCTATAAAAGAAAGAAGATCCAAGAAAGATAACACTCTACCTTCTATTCTTCTTTATAGCTTCTATGTATATGTGTTGTTAAAGAGATAAAGAAACAACAACTAATAGATTAAACTCAAGAGCTTTTATTTGCTAACTTATTAGATGAGACATTGTCATTGTCACAATCTTCAAGAAGATATAATCAAGATAAAAATCTTCAAGAACAACATATCCTTCTTCAAATAGATAGTGAGATACAACATTATCATGATAAAAATACAACTAATAGGTGAAAAGAATGAAAAAATTATTATATTAGAAAAGATCGTATTTCAAATATTGTAGCAAATTATCTTAGTAGATAAACAATAGTCCAAAAGAAAATAAAACTAAAAGTATAAATGCTACCTTTTTGTAAAGTATTCTTCTATTTACTTTGTAAAGTCATAAATAAGATAAAATAAGATAAATTAGAAAAATAAAGAATATTAGTATATATAAGAGAGAGTTAAAAGTTGATTTGAATAAAAATTAATTCAAAAAGGCTAAATTTGGTAATCAAAGAAGATCAGTTATCAACCTATATTAAAATTAGATCCTAAGGTACAAAACTAAGTACCTATAATAACTCCGAGGTTTTTCTTGAAACCACAGATTGAAAATTGAAAGAAAACTTAATAGAAATTTTTAGGCATTGATTTTAAGTGATTTGAAAGTGTAATGACTTTGTAAGAGCTTTGTAAAGTCACATTTGTTTTGGATGATTCTGAAATTTGTGAAATAAAAAAAATATTATATTTTGTGATTTTGGTAGTAGACCTATAATTCAAATTTTGAATACTTATGTGAATAATTTTTTGAAGTGTATGCTATAAGTTTTAGCTTAATCAAATACTTGAGTTGAAGGTTATTAAATTTCAAGTAGATTGAAATCTTCGAAATTAGAATTTGAAGGACAGTTATAATTTCTAAGATCTTTAGTAATCTATTAGTTGGATTGGAGTGAAATATATGTGTAAAATTAATATACTTAATTTATTATACATGCATGAAATTTGAAAATGATTGAATAATTTGAAAAAGAAATATTGGCACTGGAAGTTCAATATTTAGATTGGAGTAGGAGGCTGGCTAATATTTGAGCATATTTTAGGATTTTTCTTCTATTTGGTAAGTGTAATTATCTTCAAATTTTGTGTATTTTTTTCTAATTTAGTTTTTAAGAAGTATATAAAAATTTAAACAAAATCAATAGTTTAATCAATAGATATTCAAGTTTTAAATTGTACTAAGATTACATTGAAATGATTAGGTTTTGATTAGGATTTGGTTTAAGATTAGAATTAGATTAGAATTTAGAATTTGATTAAGGTTTGATTAAGATTAGGATTTAAGATTTGTATTAGAATTTTTTAAGGATTTAGGATTTAAAATTTAAGATTTATTTAGGATTTAGGATTTAGGATTTGTTTAAGATTTGGTTAGAATTTAGGGTTGGACTAAGGTTTAGGATTTGATTTAGGATTTTTTTAGGATTTAAGATTTGGCCTAGGGCTTGATTAAAGTCCATTAAGGTTTCAACTAGGAGTAAATTAGAACTTAGTTGAGATTTATTTAAGATATATTTGTGATTATTTTAATATATTTTTAGAATTTCTTAGGAATTCTTTTACGATTTATTATAGATTTTTTTGAAGTCTTTTAAGATTTCTTATTATTTCTTTTGTGATTTTTTTAAGGTTTTTTTGAATTTGATCAATGATTGTTTAGAATTATTAAGATTTAATTAGAATTTATTTAATATTCTATTAGAATTAGAATTTTGTTGTTGCAATTTTTATTCTATCTTCAATAGCTAGGTGCCACATACATTCTTGAGGAAGACTTCACGTAATACAACATATTTGGTGAATTCAAGGTAAAAAACTTGAATTGAAAGATATTTGGTATTCTTGGATTATTTAATTTATAGAGAAAGAAAGCAAGAGAGTTGAAAGAGCAGCTATGGATGGTGCTTCAATTGGAGCTACAAATAGATGTACTAATTGATGACAAGATATATATTTTGATTTCAACCTTGCAAGCATGTTTGAGACTATTATTTTTTTCATGCAACAGCAATAAGTTAAAGATTTCAAAGAATATATGGCAAATAAAGCATTACAGGTGGTTGTGGATAAGATTGATCAATTTGAAGGAAAAGACATTATAAAGTATTTATGAAGCTATGTAAAAGAAATGGAGTTGAAGCATGTCCCAGAAAGGAAAATGGTTCATTTATTTGAACTAGCTACTGTATTGAAGATAAGAAATCAAGTAAAGTCCTTTATAGGACATTTTGGAGGTTTATGGGAATTTTTTTCTTAAGGATTGATGGATGAGTTTTTTTTAGAAGATAGTAACAAAGTTACAAAGAAGTTAGTTTTTGAATGAATTGAAAAGTCAAAGAAGGATCTGCTAACAATAGAGTTATTAAGGGAATTTGAAAAGTAATATTCTTGTTTATCAAAGAAGAAAAGATAATTATTGGAGCCAAATAAATTAGATCTTTTTCTTCAAGTAGCTAATGGAGAGTTGCAAGAAAAGTTGAAAGTCTTGCTTGAAGATAAAAAAAAAAAAAAAGTGAAGGATTAATAATAAATTGGAAAGAAGTAAAAGATGCATTAGGATTGCTTATAAAAAGAAAAAGAAGAAAGGATAGGATAGGTATTCAAAGACCATTGCAAGCATCTAAGATAAAAATGCCTATTATCTATCATACATCTATGATTCAATCTTCAATAGCTACATTAAAGAAAGAAGAAATGGACATTGATGAAATCATACAAGGGATGAAAGATTTGTAAATAAAATTTGTAAAACTTGAAAAAAATGATCAATCATCAAAATTATTAATAAGACAAAATTTAGGAGCAATAGAGCGTATAGTGTATATGTGTATGTGGTGTGATAGTACAGATCATTCAAGAAGGGAATGTGAGGATTTTATAAAGGTATTATGTAAAGGAGTTTTTTTTTTTTTTTTTTTTTTTTTTTTTTTTTTTCAAAGATGATAAAATATAATCAAAGGAGAGTGGAAAAAAACTAAAGACGAATTTTGATAAAGGAAGAATGAAGTGATTTGTAGAAGATACTTTTAAAGTGCATACAATCTCAAGGAATGAAGCATCAACATATTAGATGGAAGCAAATCCAACCAAATATTTAAGCATAAATTTAGAATTTTAAGGAAAATCTAGTTCTTTTTAGTCAAATGCAATGAATTATGCTCAAAAAAAAAAATTACTAGAGATAATTTAAAGTGTGTTAGAAATATTATTTGACAAATTATTGGGTGGAATGATCTAGTAGATGGATTATTGGCACATGCTCATATTACAAGGAGTCAACATAAAATATTAATTAAAAAAATAAAAAAGAGATGAAAATAATGAAGGGCCATCAAAAAGAACTACCAGAGAAAAAAGGGCACAACAATAAAAGAATCCTATATATGAAGAGATAACAAAGAAAATTTCTACAAAAGAAAGAAAAATTATGAATGAAAAAAAAAGATTCTAATTATAAATTACAATCACATATTGAAGCTGCTACAAATTTGAAGAAGGTATTGAAAGAATAGATTTTAAATAAAAATGTTGAATTCATAATTGAAAAAATTCTAGGAATTATAAAGTAAAAATTTCATGAACTTATTATTAATATAATAAAGAAAAAGTGACAATCTATAAGAGATACTATGACATCAAATGCATAAGGAACAAGAACGATAGAAAGCAATGAAAATAAAGAAGATGAAATACAAAATTTTAGAAATGTTTAGTAAGTAAGACTTATGAAAAGGGAAGATGTGACTCAAGCTTCTAGTGTCACGGCCATAATCATGTAAGCTAATAATTACATATAGAAATAGGTAGAAGTAAGTAAAAGTAGATAAAAGTAAGTTAATGGTATAATATTTAATATAGAAGCTTCCTAGAAACTTCCTAGACGCTGCTTTGACTTCATAGGTGTCTTTAATTGACTTTTTGGATTAGAAACGTGGTCAACAAGTTGGCCATGTGCCACACATGTTGTTAGCTTGAAGATCAAGCTAACTATGTGGCCCACATGTAGAAAAACTTGCCTTGTAAGTCAAGGCATGTGTCCTACAAAGTCAACACATATTGGAGGTCCTATAGAACGTCGCCACGTAGCCCCTAGTTAGATAGTATATATAGAGACAAGAGTGAAGGCTTCTTCACTCTTGTCAACTCCTTTCTTGCTTCTAGTCTAGATTCAAGAGTCTTTAGTTTCTTGTCTTGTGGCAATAGCCATTTCAGTTTCCTTTTAATATACCTACTTGTTTATATTTTGACTTATTATATCGAGATAGCCTTTTTGTGTATATTTTCTCTCATCGAGTCTTTGTCCTTGACAGATTGACAAGAGTACACTTACAATATCAGAGCTTTGTTTTTTCTTGAGTAAGAGTGGATTACCCCTTTCTCTTGACAAGACATAAGCGTATTAGAAGTTTGCGGATTACCCACTTCTAAACTGATATTGTTCTTAGTATCTTCTTTGTTATCAAGTCTTTCTTTTCTTTTGTCTTGAGCAATATCAAACAAATTTTTCTTCTTAGTGTCATTATGGCAGAGCTTGTTGAAATGAAGAGTGCAATGGCACAAATGCAAGAGCAAATGAGGGAGTTAATGCTTGTGATGCATCAACTCAATTCACCAACACAGGAAAGAACAAGAATAGCAGAAAGTGGAGATATAGAGATGATCGGAGCTGCTTCAACATCTACAACAAATCACGTTCCTTCTCCAATTGTACAACACCCTATAAGCACTAGAGAACCAAGAATTGCCTTACCTGAGAAATTTGATGGTATGAGATCAAAGTTTCGAGGGTTCATCAATCAAGTACAATTGGCAATTGAACTTCAACCACAAAGCTATCCAACTCCAGGATCACAAGTCAGGTTGATTGGCACTCTACTTTTTGGTTCTGCATTATCGTGGTTTTCGTCTTTTCTTGAACAACGAAATCCAATATTGGACAATTTGGAAGCTTTTTTGGCGGAGTTTCGATCTATGTATGGTGAACACGATGCAACTCGTGTTGCAACAAATAAGATCCGAATTCTGCGACAAGGAAATCGCTCAGTAACAGTATATGCTTCACAATTTCGACAACTTACAATTGACATCAAGTGGGATGATGCTGCACTCATCAGTCAATTTCTTTATGGATTGCAATACGAAGTAAAGAAACTGATGCTCAACTTACCAGATCCTCAAACTTTGAGTCAAGCAATCGATTTTGCGGTAAAATGTGATAATCGACTTTTTGAATTTCGATCTGAGAATCATTCACGGGAACCTCAACGTTATTACTCAATGGCAACATCAACATCTTTGCCAAACGTACATTCGGAAGTAGAAGACATGCAAATTGACGCGGTACGTTTTAAACCTCTAACTGAGCAAGAAAAGATTCGTCGTCGTCAAGAAGGATTATGTTTATATTGTGGAGAACCTAAGCACACTGCTCAACATTGTCCAAAGAAACGACGCAACTATAAAATGAGGGGTACGACGGTCAAAGAAGACAACATGTCGAAAAACGGATTCGTCCAGCTACAATAGGGACCGTGCAGCTGGAACCTTGTACAATTCCTAATGAAGGTCCTATCCTCTCCTCAGAACCCTCTCCTTATTTTATAATAGACTTATATTTAGGACCTAAGAATTACAAAGCCTCTGCTTTATTAGATTCGGGAGCCTCAGCATATTTTTTAGATGAACAATTTGTTAAAAGTCGTAAAATACCCTTTGTACAGAAACCTAAACCAGTACATGTAGAAGTCATAGATGGTCGTCCCTTGTCTTCTGGAGATGTCACTCATGAAACTCATCCTATAAAAGTAACAATAGACGGTCATGATAGCTACATAGCTTTTAACATAATTAAATCCCCGTCCAATCCAGTTATTTTAGGTTTATCCTGGTTAGAAAAATATAATCCTCGAATAGATTGGAATTCGCGTAAACTTGACTTTTCCAAAAGCATTATTAATAGTTCTACGAACCAAGTAAAAAATTATAAGTCTAGTACAGTAAAACCCGTACTGATAGGTGCAAAAGCATTTATACATGCAGCAAAAGAAGGATCAACTTTTGCTATTTACGCTGCACCTATTTCTGAAAACGTAAAGACTTCAAGTGGCATTCCAAGTCAATATCAGGAGTATCAAGACGTTTTTGAAAAAAAGAATGCAGATATTCTTCCTGAGCATCGTCCATATGATTGTTCAATCGACCTCAAGGAAGGAACTCAGCCACCATTTGGACCAATTTATAGTTTATCGTAAGATGAGATGGCCGAACTCAAGACATATATTGATGAGAATTTAGCGAAGAATTTCATACGCCATTCAAAATCTCCAGCAGGAGCTCCAATTCTATTCGTAAAGAAAAAAGATGGATCTTTACGAATGTGTGTTGATTATCGAGGACTCAACAAGATCACAATCAAGAACAGGTATCCATTACCTTTGATATCAGGACTCCTTGACCAGTTGAATCAAGCTAAGATCTATACAAAAATAGATCTAAGAGGAGCATATAATCTAGTACGGATCAAAGAAGGAGATGAATGGAAGACTGCGTTTCGAACCAGGTATGGACATTTCGAATATAATGTCATGCCCTTTGGACTCACGAATGCACCAGCTGCTTTTCAACATCTCATGAATGATGTATTTCGTGAATTCTTAGACAATTTTGTCATCTGCTATCTAGACGATATCCTGATCTATTCCAAGAACGTCGAAGAACATGAAATACATGTTCGTCAAGTATTACAAAAACTTAGAGATGCAGGATTGTACGCCAAGATGGAAGAGTGTGTATTTCACACTACTCAAGTTGACTTTTTAGGATACATCATTTCAAATGATGGTCTCATGATGGATTCTAAGAAAGTCCAAACAATCGTGGATTGGAAGATTCCAAGGACAGTAAGAGATGTTCAATGTTTCTTGGGATTTGCCAATTACTATCAGATCTTCATCAAAGATTTCTCACGAGTTGCAGCTCCACTTACACGCTTGACTAGTAAAGATAAATTCCAATGGAATCAAGAAGCGGAAGCAGTATTTGAAGCCTTGAAGACATCGTTTGTCTCTGCACCAGTCTTATATCGTGTTGACTTTTCCAAGGCATTTTTTATGGAAACAGATGCATCAGATTTTGCCTTGGGTGCAGTTTTATCACAAATGGGAACAGATGACAAACTCCATCCGATAGCTTTTCATTCAAGAAAATTCTCAGCAGCTGAGATCAATTATGAGATCCACGATAAAGAACTTCTTGCGATCGTGGATTCCTTTCAAGAATGGCATCATTATCTAGAAGGCGCTTCTAGTCCAGTCACTGTGTATACAGATCACAAGAACCTCGAGTATTTCATGTCAGCACGCGTGTTGAATCGTCGTCAAGCTCGTTGGAGTATGTCTTTGTCAAGATTCGAGTTCATTATCACTTATCGGCCAGGAAAACAACAAGGTTTATCCGATGCCCTATCTAGACGTTCTTATTTTGCACCAAAAGAAGGAGATGCAGCTTTTGAGCAACAAAGAACGGTCCCTCTTGAAACCGGAGCAATTTCATCTCCGAGCAATGAAATCAACATTGACTGTTGATTCAACTTTTCTCAAGCAAATCCAGTCCAGTATGTCCTTAGACCCTCTTGTTTATGATATCGAGAATAATTCTTCCAAGTCTCATGATCCTTCTAAGTTTGAGTTCAAGAATAATCTATTATATTTTGAAGGATGCCTACATGTTCCAGAAGGAGAAGCACGTTTACGTGTTCTTCAAGCACATCATGACTTTCCAGCAGCAGGGCACTTTGGATATAATAAGACTTTGGAACTCATATCAAGAGATTTTTGGTGGCCACAAATGTGGAAGTCAGTCAAAGACTTTGTACAATCATGTGATATTTGTTCAAGATCAAAAATTCCTCGTCATCGACCTTACGGACTTCTTCAGCCATTACCTATACCAGAACAACCATGGTCTTTTGTTTCTATGGATTTCATCACAGATCTTCCAAGCTCAAGATCTTATGATTCTATATTTGTGATAGTAGATCGTTTCACCAAGATGGCACATTTTGTGCCATGTACAAAATCTATCACAGGTGAAGAAACAGCTAAGCTTTTCATTGATAATATCTATCGCTATCATGGATTACCTAAAGATATCATATCGGATAGGGGAACTCAATTTGTGTCAAGATTTTGGAGGACCCTTTTCAAGATTTTAAAAGTGGACATAAAACTATCTTCGGCTTTTCATCCTCAAACTGATGGACAAACAGAGCGCGTAAACCAAGTCTTGGAGCAATATTTAAGGTGTACTATCAACTACCAACAAGATGATTGGACAACCCTTCTGCCATTGGCAGAGTTTGCTTATAATAATACGGTACATTCTTCCACGCAACAAACACCTTTCTTTGCCAATTATGGCTATCATCCACGACTTGATACTTTTGATTTTTCAAAAGTTGATAATCCTGCAGCAGAAGATATGGCAAATCGGTTGTCAGAGTTACATGCAATAATGAAGACACAATTGAAGGAAGCTCAAGAACGACAAAAGATAAACGCAGATCTATATCGTAAGGAGCAACCACAGATCAACGTCGGTGATAAGGTATAGCTACTTCGTCGCAATATCAAGACTACTCGACCTTGTGACAAGTTGGACTATCGTAGGCTTGGCCCCTTTTCTGTTTCTGAACAGATCAATCCAGTTGCATATCGGTTACATCTACCAGAGTCAATGAAGATCCATCCTGTATTCCACGTATCTCTTCTTGAACCATATAAGACAGTGGATATACAAGGAAGAAGACAAATGCCACCGCCTCCTATAGAAGTAGATAATAATGAAGAATTTGAGGTGGAAGAGATATTAGACTCAAGGCGACGCCGAAATAAGCTGGAATATCTTGTTCATTGGCGCGGATATGATATTAGTGAACGCACATGGGAGCCATCCAAGAATCTAGCAAATGCATTAACTAAAGTCAAAGTTTTTCATCAACGACATCCATCAAAACCAAGATGAAAATCTCTCTTATAAAAGAGACAAGATTGAGGCAAGATAACATTCAATTTCCTATCCTTGTTTGTAACTTCTTTGCATTTGTGACGCTAATTAGATGGAGAGCCAACAACCAGCAGATTCAATTCAAGAACCTTCGTTTGCTGACCTGCCGGACGAGACATTACGATTGTCACAACCTTCAAGACGACGCAATCGAGATGAAGATCTTCAAGAACGACATGTTCTTCCTCGAACAGATGGTGAGATACAACGCGTTTGGTATCACGATTTGGGAAGGGACTCCCGATGTTTGGTGATTTTGCTAAAGGTAGGAACAACTCCTGTTGGTGTTCCGAATATTCTATTCGAAGGAAGTTATGAAGGCCTCAATAATGATCAAATAACTGGGTGGTCTTCCCGCCCTGGTATGGGACACTACCGATGGTTGAGAGGCCCTATCAATCATCTTCGAAGAGAACAGAGATCAGAGTATGTGGCGAATACAATTCGTCGCATCATAGATTTCCTCAACATATGATGACCGCTCCTCGTGGAACTCGTCTCTAGAAGGGGGGGTAATGTCACGGCCATAATCATGTAAGCTAATAATTACATATAGAAATAGGTAGAAGTAAGTAAAAGTAGATAAAAGTAAGTTAATTGTATAATATTTAATATAGAAGCTTCCTAGAAACTTCCTAGACGCTGCTTTGACTTCATAGGTGTCTTTAATTGACTTTTTGGATTAGAAACGTGGTCAACAAGTTGGCCATGTGCCACACATGTTGTTAGCTTGAAGATCAAGCTAACTATGTGGCCCACACGTAGAAAAACTTGCCTTGTAAGTCAAGGCATGTGTCCTACAAAGTCAACACATATTGGAGGTCCTATAGAACGTCGCCACGTAGCCCCTAGTTAGATAGTATATATAGAGACAAGAGTGAAGGCTTCTTCACTCTTGTCAACTCCTTTCTTGCTTCTAGTCTAGATTCAAGAGTCTTTAGTTTCTTGTCTTGTGGCAATAGCCATTCCAGTTTCCTTTTAATATACCTACTTGTTTATATTTTGACTTATTATATCGAGATAGCCTTTTTGTGTATATTTTCTCTCATCGAGTCTTTGTCCTTGACATCTAGTCATTATTCTAGAAGTCATTGGGCAAGAGCTACTATGCAAACTTTGATAAAATTGGAAGATTTAGAAGAACCAATTGTAGCATTGATTGATCATGGTTTTGAAATCAATTTGATATCAAAAGAATTGTATGAAAGAAGAAAATTGCCTATTGATATTGATCATGGATGGATGATAAGAGCGGCAAATAATTCAAAATGAGATTTCTATAGAGCTTGTGTAAATATCAAAGTGATGATATAAGATGTTATTTATGAATAAAATTTCTTTGTATAAGACATGTCTATATATTATATTATATTGGAACAACCATATATTATTACTTCACAAATGAAAAAAAAAATAATGGATGATGGTTCAGCCCATGCAAGAATAAGAAATTAAGATGGGATGAAAATAATTCAATTTTTAATTATTTGTGCCAATCATGGAAGGAACCATGATAAGTTGAAAGAGAAGCCATTATCAAATGAGAAATTTGAAGATCTTAAGGGTTTTTATTGTAAACTATTGTAAGGTGGGATTATAATGGATTAAAAAAAAAAGATACTCTTGTTAAGTATAGAAGAGAAGAAATTATCTATTGGACTTATTAAGTTGACATAAGATTGTGTATTATCTTTTAAGACTACTAACAAGATGAAAAAGATGGACAAATGTTATGTTAAAATTATTGAGCAAAAATTAAAAGAAAATAGAGAATTGATTGAGAATGAATTTATTTTAAGACCATTTGAAGAAGTAGGATTTGCAAATACTATAGAAGAATTAAATTATTTATTGCAAGGTGGATTGCAAAGAGAGGATGGAATTATTAATGTATGTTCTAAAGAATTTTATGTTTAAATTTATGAATTTATAGAAAATTTAAGTCGCCAAGAAGTACATGTTGAAACTAAATATAAATCAATGGAAAAAAAGGTCAAACCAATGGCTTTGCTCCTACCATCAGATTATAAAAAAATGATGAGTACAACATCTATACAACCAAATTTAAGGGATCCTAGGAAGATAGGGCATGAATTTACGAATGCTACATTAGTTGGATTAAATGTTAAATGTGATGGATTTTTGACAAATTGTGAAAAAAAATATTTTAAAGATATGCTTGGATGACATAGAAAGGCTTTTGTATTTGAGACACATGAAATTGGATGTGTTGATCTAAGTATTATAGGACCTATGGTTATTTTTATTATTCCTCATGAACCATGGAATTTGGAGCCAATTTCAATACCGAGAGCATATTTATCTAAGCTAACAGATTTAATCAATGAAAAAATTAAAATAAGAATTTTAGAACCATCTTTGGTACCTTATTCTAAACGGTGATTTACATTGCCAAAGAAAAATGGAACAATGAAATTTATAAAAGACATGTAAATTGTGAATAAAGTCACTATTAAAAATATGGATTCAAGTCCAATTTTAGATAAATTTGTAGAAGCATTTGCTGGAAGAGCTATCTATTCAATAGATGATCTTTATTTAGATTATGATTATTTTCAAATACAAATACAAAGTAGAAAATTGACAACTATGAAGACACAAGGATTAGTCAAAATGTGTATATTACCACAAGGGGCTACAAATTCTATGGTACACATGATGAATGGATTGCTATTATAGATATATATCTATTGTAATTGTTACCTAAGTAATATGAATAGATAGAAGTAAGTAAAAATAGATTAATTTTATAATATCTTCTAGAAAAGCTTCCTAGAAGCTTTTTAGATGCTGTTTTGAATTTATATATATTTGTAGTTAATTAATAGGTTAGAAACTTGGTCAACAAGCTAATCACATGCCACATATATTAATAGCTTATAGAACAAGCTAATTATGTAGTGTCTATATAAAAAACTTGCCTTACAAGTCAAGATACGTATCATACAAAGTCAACATATTTTTGGAGGTCCTATAGAATGTTGTCACATAGATCTTAGGTAGATAGTATATATAGAGGCAAGAGTGAAGCCTTCTTCACTCTTGTCAACTCCTTTCTTGCTTCTAGTCTAGATTCAAGAGTCTTTAGTTTCCTTATCTTTTGGCAATAGACATTTCAGTTTCTTTTTAATATACATTCTTCTTTATTTTTATTTTTTTACTTTTCTTTTCATACAAATTTTACAAATTTATGCATTTTCTTTTAGTTCATGTCCTCGACAAATTGACAAGAGTGCACTTACAATATTAGAGCTTTATCTTTTCTTGATTATAAGTAGATTATTTTTTTCTTTTGATAAGATATAAGCGTATTAGAAGTTGCAGATTACCCTCTTTTAAACAAATATTATTCTTAGTTTTTTTTTTTTATTCTTAAGTCTTATTTTTTTCTTGTCTTGAGTAATATTAGATATTTTTTATTTTTTTATTTTATTTTATTTTTTAAAATATTATCATAAGAGAGCTTTTTAAAATGAAGAGTATAATAGCACAAATGTAAGAGTATTTGGGTGAGTTGATGCTTGTAATGCATCAACTCAGTTTATCAATACTAAAAACAACAAAAATAGCAAGAAAAGAAGATAAAAACATGATTGGAACCTCTTAAACATCTACAGCAAATCACATCCATTCTCCTATAGTAGAACATCCTTTCAATGTTGAAAAATCCAATGTTGCCTTACTTGAGAAGTTTGATGGCATAAGATCCAAGTTTTGAGGATTTATCAATCAAGTATAACTTCCCATTGAACTTCAACTCCAAAGCTATCTAACGCCAAGATTACAAGTTACATTCTTTAGTACACTTCTTTTAGGTTTCACATTATCATGGTTTTCATCTTTTTTTGAAAGACAAGATCTAATATTGAATAATATTGAGACTTTTTTGGCAATGTTTTGATTTATATATGGAAAATATGATACAATTCATGTTGCAATCAATAAGATTTGTATCTTGCGACAAAACAATCAATTAGTGACATCATACACTTCACAGTTTTGACAACTAATAATTGATGTTAAGCGGGATGATGCCACCCTTATCGACCAATTATTCTATGGATTACAATATGAGGTAAAGAAATTGATGCTCAGCTTATTTGATCCTCAAACATTGAGTTAAGCAATTCACTTTGCTGTGAAATATAACAATCACCTTTTTGAGTTTCAATTTGAGAATTGCACAAGAAAACCTCTACGCTATTATAATTCAATGATAACACCAATGATCTTTCAATCTAAATATTTGAAAGTAAAAGACATGCAAATTAATGCGATATATTTTAAACCTCTTATTGAATAAGAAAAGACTCATCTTGTCAAAAAAGACTGTGTTTATATTGTGAAGAAGCTAAGTACAATACTCAATATTATCCAAAGAAACAATGCAACTACAAAATGAAGAGTACAATTGTCAAAGATGAAAAAATGTCAAAAAATGAATTTGTTCAGTTACAATAGGGATAGTGCACCTGGAATCTTATATAAACAAAGGTCCTATCTTCTTTTTAGAACCATCTCCTTATTTTATAATAGATGTGTATTTAGGACCTAGTTATTAGAAAGCCTCTACCTTAATAGATTCAGCAATCTTAGCTTGTTTCTTAGATGAAGAATTTCTTATAAGCTATAAAAAATATCATTGATACAAAAAATTAAATCTGTATATGTAAAATTCATAGATAGCCATCAATTTTTTTTTGGAGATATTATTCATGAAACACTTTCTATAGATATAGTAATAAATGGTCATAATAGTTGTGTAATTTTTAATATAATTAGGTCTCTCTGTAATCTAGTCACTTTAGATTTATTATGGCTAAAAAAGTATAATCCTTTGATAGATTGGATTTTTTGTAAATTTAAATTTTTTCACAATATTATTAAGATTTTTATAAAAAATTATAAATCTAGTGTAGCCAAACTCATATCCCTAGGCATAAGAGCTTTCTAGCATAATGCAAAAGAATGATCATCTTGTGTTATTTATGCCACATCCATTTTTAATGGTGAAAAGACTTCAAGTGGCATTCCAAGTCAATATTAAGATTTTTAAGATATTTTTGAGAAGAAGAATGCACATATTTTCCTAGAGCATCATCTATATAATTGCTTAATTGACCTTAAAGTAGGAAGTCAACCACTATTTGGTCCAATCTACAATTTATCATATAATGAGTTGGTTGAACTCAAGAAGTATATTGACAAGAACTTGGCTAAAAATTTCATATGCCATTCAAAATTTCTTATAAGAGCTTCTATTTTATTTGTGAAGGAAAAAGATAGATTAGTATAATTATGCATAGATTATCAAGGATTCAACAAGATTACCATCAAAAAAAGGTACCCTTTATCCTTGATATGCAGATTTCTCGATCAATTAAATCAAGCTAAAATCTATACAAAAATAGATCTATAAGGAGTATACAACTTGGTCTATATTAAAGAAAGAGATGAATAGAAGATTGCATTTTGAACAAGGTATGGCCACTTTGAATATAATGTTATGTCTTTTGGACTCACAAATACACCAATTGCTTTTTAAATCTTATGAATGATATTTTTTATAAGTTTTTCGAAGATTTTTTTGTCTATTATTTAAACAACATTTTAATCTATTCTAAGAACACAAAAAAATATGAAGTTTATATTTGTTGTGTGTTACAAAAACTTAGAGATGTGGCATTATATGCCAAGTTATAAAAGTGTGTATGCTACACTATTGAAGTTGACTTTTCAAGATATATCATTTCCAATGAAGGACTTATGATGGATCCAAAGAAGGTTCAAACTATTATAAATTGGAAGATATCAAGAACAGTAAGAGATGTGCAATGCTTTTTGGGCTTTGCCAATTACTATTGGATCTTCATCAAGAATTTTTCTCAAGTTGTGGCTCTTCTTACATGTCTTACATGCAAATACAAACTAGATTGGAGCAAAGAAGTTGAAGCATCTATTGAAGCCTTAAATTTGGCATTTATTTTAGCACCAATCTTCTATCATGTTGACTTTTTGAAGGCATTTTTTATAGAAATAGACACATCAAATTTTGTTATAGATACTATTTTGTTACAAATAAAAAAAGATGATAAGCTCTATCTAGTATCTTTTTATTTGAAGAAATTCTTAGCAAATGAGATTAATTATGAGATCCATGACAAAGAACTTCTTGCAATAATGGATTCTTTTTAAGAATGGCATCATTATCTAGAAGGTGCTTCTAGTCTAATCATTGTATATATAGATCACAAGAACATCAAGTATTTCATATCAACACATGTTTTGAATCATCGCGAAGCTCATTGGAAGATGTCTTTGTCAAGATTTGAGTTCAATATCACTTATTGGTCAAAAAAATAACAAGTTTTGTATGATGTTTTTTTTAGATGTTCTTATCTAGTACCAAAAGAAGGAGATGTAACTTTTGATTAATAAATGAAAACTTTATTGAAGCCAAAAAATTTCATCTTTGAGTAATGAAATCAACATTGACTATTAATTCAACTTTTTTTAAGCAAATTCAATAAAATATGTCCTCTGATCATCTTATTCATGATATTAAGATTAATTCTTCTAAGTCTCGTGATATTTCTAAGTTTGAGTTCAAAAATAACCTACTTTATTTTGAAAGATGCTTATATATTCTAGAAAAAGAAGCATGCTTATGTGTTCTTTAAGCACATCATGACTTTCCAACAATAGGATATTTTAAATAAAACAAGACTTTGAAGTTAATATCTAGAGATTTTTTGTGGCTACAAATGTGAAAGGCTATAAAAGACTTTGTTCAATCATAAGACATTTGTTCAAGGTTAAAAACTCCTTGTTATTGATCTTATGGACTTCTTCATCTATTACCTATTTCAGAACAATTATGGTCTTATATTTCTATGGATTTTATTACGGATCTTCTAATCTCAGGTTTGTGTGATTTTATATTTGTGATAGTAGATATTTTTATCAAAATGACATATTTTATACCTTACACAAAATCTATCACATGTAAAGAAACTGCCAAGTTTTTTTTTTGACAATATCTATTGGTATCATAGATTATTGAAAGATATTATATTGGATAAGAGGACTCAATTTGTATCAAGATTTTAGAGAATCCTTTTTAAGATTCTAAAAGTGGACATAAAACTTTCTTTGGCCTTTTATCTTCAAATTGATGGACAAATAGAGTGCATAAACTAAGTTTTGGAGCAATACTTAAGATGTACCATTAATTATCAATAAGATGATTGCCCAACCCTCTTACCATAAGCAAAGTTTGATTATAATAATACAATATATTTTTGTATGTAACAAAGACCTCTCTTTATGAATTATGGTTGTCATCCATAACTTGATACTTTTGACTTTTCAAAAGTTGATAGTCTTGTGGCAGAAGATTTGACAAATCGTTTGTTAAAACTACATGCAAAAATGAAGGTGCAATTAAAAGAAGCTCAAGAATGACAAAAGATCAATTTGGATGTTTATTAAAAAGAACAACCATAATTCAATATAGGTCACAAGATATAATTACTTTATCGTAATATCAAGACTATTCATCCTTGTGATAAGTTGAACTATCGCAAGCTTAGACCTTTTCTTCTTTGTGGACAAATCAATCCAGTTGCTTATTGATTATATCTATTAGAATCAATGAAGATCCATTTCATATTCTATATGTTTCTTTTTAAACTATACAAGACTGTAAACATACCAAGAAGAAGACAAGTTCCACCTCTTCCTATAGAAGGGGATAATAATAAAGAGTTTGAAGTGAAAGAAGTTCTTGACTTAAGGCGGTGCAAAACTAAGTTGAAATATCTTGTCCATTAGCGGAGATATAATATTAGTGAACGTACACGAGAGCCAACAAAAAATCTTACAAATCTAATAAAGAAAGTAGAAGCTTTTATTGATGACATCAATCAAAACCAAGATAAAAAATAATAAGTCTTTGTTATAAAAAAAAACAAGGTCTAAGAAAGATTGTATTCTACCTTCTATCATTGTTTGTGATTTTTGTGTAATTGTGGTGTTAAGAAGATGGAGAACCAACAGATAGCGGATTCAACTCAAGAGCCATCATTTGCTGACTTAGCGGACAAGACATTCTGATTACCATAGCCTTCAAGACAATGCAATAAGAATGAAGACCTACAAGAATGACATGTTCTTCTCAAAATAGATAGTGAGATACAATTCATTGTTGAAATAGAGAGAATTTACCTTAAAAAAGCATTGAATTTTTGGCTATCACTAATTACTCAATCAAGCCTCAAGATATAAAAAATACCAAGTTTATATGTAAAATTGTCCCCATAGAGACAATTACATCAATACATAAGCCTTAAGTACCAAAGGTCATCAAAAATGTAATAAAAATATTATAAACTCTTATATATTCTTAAAGTGAATTTTTTCCAAACTTCAAAAACTCATATTTCACAAACAAACCAAAATATTACACAAAGTATTGATGTACTTTTAACAACTATCACAACAAATTTCAACTGCAAATCCATTACGGATCTTGAGATATTTCCAAAATTCTACTAATAGCATCAAATCCTTGCTTACACACACCCATCTACAAATTTCTTCATATCTCACAAATTAAATACTCAAATATCATAAAATTTAGATATATAACTTTTAAATCTAATAATATATATTTTTAGAAATTTTAAGCCAAAAATTCATCCAAAAATTTAAGATATGGTTCCAACCATTACTATCAATAAAATGACTTACTAACTAACTTTGAATTATATGTGCTATCTTCAATGCTCTATAACTTCTTCATACAAATTTCTAATATAGAAATTCTTTTGAAAAAGATGTAGAACTTAAAACCATCCTTATAATTACATCTTTTAATTTCCAAAATCTATCATAAAACTCCTTGTATCTTCAAAAGAGCAAAAATATGTCTTACAAAGACACTATAATTTCAAATGGCTATAACTTCATTATTCCAATTCCAAATCCTCTAAAATTTGTACATAAATTGTAGTTCAAATCCTTAACCTTATAATCCTTACTTTTGATTCTCAAATGCTTCTTTTGAAGTTGCCAAAATCTTTTTTATGGTCGCAAATAACTTATTGAATACCTTTTGGGCATGGCCTTCAACTAATAGGGATGAAGATCTTTATCTTTTATCTTCATCCATCCATACCTTACTTTCATCTCTCCAAATAAGTTTTTTAGAGATTTAAATCTTCATCTTTGAATTCCAATCTTCTTCTTAATTTTTATACTAAATATCTAAATTCTATATAATTTAAATACTATAATCAAAATAAGTAAACCTCAAAAAAATAATTTCATACATCAAATCTCTTTAAATTAATCTACTAACCACTCCAAAGTATATCAACACTTATAAATATATTATCTATTTTAGTTAATTTTTACTTACTATAAATAATTATAATATAATAGAATTTGATATTACAATTTGGAAAAAGATTCTTGATGTTTGGTGATTTTATTGGAGGTAGGTACAACTCTTGATGGTATTCTAAATGTTTTGTTTGAAAAAATTTACAAAGGTTTTAACAATAATCAAATCACAAGATGGTCTTCTTGTCTTAGAATGGAATTTTACTAATGGCTAAGACCTATCAACTACCTTTGAAGGGAGCAAAGATCAAAGTACATAGCAAATATAATTTTTTATATCTTAGACTTTCTCATCATATGATCACCACTGTCGTGATGTAAAATAGCTAATAGGTGAAAGAGTGAAGAAAATAACATATTTTTGAAGATCTTATTTCAAATACATTGTAACAAATTACCTTGGAAAAATAGATAATAGTCAAGGGGTAGAAAAATTAAAGATGCTAATACTACCTGTTTACAAAATAGGCTTCTACTCACTTTGTAGGACCACAAATAGAAAAAAATAAGATAGATTAGAAAACAAAATAATATAGGCACCTTTGAAAAAAAGTTAAGAGACTAGTTTGTAGCAAAAATTACCTTAGAAATCCAAGGATTGATACTCAAAGAAGATTGATTACCAACTAGGATCAAGATCAGACCCTGAGGCACAAAACTAAGCCTTGACAATGATTTTAGAGTTTTTTTTGAAGATTGGAGAATAGAATCTAAGAGTTGACTTAATAGGATTTCATTGAATGTTAATTTGGAAGGATTTAAGTGTATATTAATTTTGTAAGAGCTTTACAAAGTTGGGGTTTGTTTTGAGGTGACTTTGGATTTGTAAAATAAAATGGATGATATTTTTTGGAGAATTTCGTAAATTTGGAAAAAGATCTATTAGTAAAATTTCATTATTTGTAGGTATTTTTTTACTTGATATGTGCAATGAATTTGATTTTGATTAAATAATTAGATTGAAAGGCATGAAGGTTTTTGTAGGTTATGGTCTTGGAATTTAAGGTTTTGAGGACCAATAAGGTTTTCTTAGATATCTATCAATCTTCTAGTTAGATTGAAGTAATTTTTTTTTATAAAGATAGTCAGCTTGATTTTTAATAAGTGTGTAAAGTTTGAAAGCAAAATAACAATTCAATTAGGAGTAATTGGCTCTGGAAGATTGGCATCAAGATCAAAGAAGGAGGTCGGCTGACACCGGAGCACATTTTTGAGGTTATTATTTTTTTGGTAATTTTGATTCTTTTCAAATCTTTTTGTACTTGTTTTCAACTTAGTTTTTAAAAATTATGAAAAATTTGAGTTAAAATCAATAATTCATTCATTAGTTACTAAGATTTAAATCTGCTATAGAAATTACTTGGAATTGATTAGGATTTTGATTAAGATTAGGATTTTGGGTTGATTTAAGATTTGGTTAGGAATTATTTAGTATCTTTTTAGGATTTGAGTAAATATTTTTAGGGTTTGGTTAGGATTTGTCTAAGATTTGATTAAGACTTATTTAGGATTTATTAGAATTTGACTAGGATTGTTTAGGATTTGGTTAAGATTTGTTTATGATTTGATTAGGATTTATCTAGGATTTGTTTAGGATTTGGTTAGGAATTATTTAGGATTTGTCTAGAATTTGTTTAGAATTTAGTTAGGACTTATTTAGAATTTGTCTACAATTTGACTAGAGTTGTTTAGGATTTGGTTAGGATTTATTTAGGGTTTGTTTAGAATTTGGTTAAGGCTTATTTGGAATTTTTCTAGAGTTTGATTAGAGTTGTTTAGGACTTGCTTAAGATTTATTTAAGATTTGATTAGGATTTGTCTAAGATTTATTTAGGATTTGATTAGGATTTGTCTAGAATTTGTTTAGGATTTGATTAGAGCTTGTTTAAGATTTATCTAGAATTTATTTAAGATTTGATTAAGATTTGATTAAGGTTTGATTAAGATTTTATTAGGATTTAATTAAGATTTTTATTTTCATATTTTTATTTATATATACATATATGTATGTATATTTTTTTTAAATTTCTATGTTATTTCTTTATAATTTCTTTGAAGGATCTCTAAGAATTCTTTATGTTTCTTATATAATTTCTTTGAAATTTTAATTGAATATGATTGATGTTTTATTATATTTAGTAATATTTAATTATAATTTATTTAAGAATCTATTAGAGTTGTTAGGACTTATTCTTGTAATTTTTTTTTATCTTCTACAATCGGGTGCTTGATGCTTTCTCAAGCCAAACACCACGTAGTTTGACACCGCTCTTCGTGAAACTTGTCCCTAAAAGGAGAAATAATGTCAAAGATATATATTTATTGTGATTATTACCTAAATAATATGAATAAGTAGAAGTAGATAAAAATAGATTAATTTCATAATACCTTCTAGAAGATATTTTTAAAATCTTTTTATAAGCTTTTTTGACTTTACATATGTTTATAGTTGATTGATAGGTTAAAAACTTAGTCAACAAGCTAACCACATGCCATTCATATTTGTAGCTTGTAAAAGAAGCTAACTATGTGGCATCCATATAAAAAACTTGCCTTGTAAGTCAAGATACATATCCTGTCAAGTCAACATGTTTTTGGAGGTCTTATAGAACATCACATCATAGATCTTAGGTAGATAATATATATAGAGGCAATAGTAAAGCCTTCTTCACTCTTGTCAATTTTTTTCTTGCTTCTAGTCTAGATTCAAGAGTCTCTAGTTTCCTTAGCTTTTGACAATAGCCATTCTGTTTCTTTTTAATATACATACTTCTTTATTTCTATTTTTTTATTTTTTTTATTTAGATTTTATAATTTTATGCATTTTCTTTTGGTTTATATCTCTAACAAATACATAAGGTATTCCAAGTATA
This sequence comes from Physcomitrium patens, assembly GCF_059467195.1. Lineage (NCBI taxonomy): Eukaryota > Viridiplantae > Streptophyta > Bryopsida > Funariales > Funariaceae > Physcomitrium > Physcomitrium patens. The sequence goes on from NC_143423.1 coordinate 1,018,936, forward strand.
ACAATACCTTTTTTAGATGATGTAAATATGTAGTAAGATTTGGAATAAAGGTTTTGAATGCTAGGTATAGGGTATATGCACAAATTAAAAGAGAATTATGGAATATAGTAATGGCTATGAAAAATGAAAAATAATACTTGATTGATACATGGATCGTTATAAAAACAAATTTTTAATCCTTATTAGGCATGATTAATATTTGTACTACATCAGATATAGCAATGTTAAGATCGATTGCATATATAAAGTCTACATATCTAGAATTCAAGCATAATTCTAAAAAAGATAATACAATTGTAAAAATTTTGTCATGAGCACAATATGATGATGAAGATGATATAATTGATGATGAAAAAAATATTGGCACCAACTTTTATTCGACTTTGTGTATAAGAAAGAATGGATTTTATTTGCCTACATCACTTGAATTATTCTCAAAAGAATTATATGATGGTAAATGTTTGTATATAAGAAAATACTTAAGTATATTAATGTATCAAGAAGATTGGATAGATAAAGAGTTTAAGAAGATTGAAAAGAAAGCATAAAAATATTTTTTTTGAAATGGATTTTTGTTTAAGCATTCAAAAAAGAAAGGAGAAGAATTGCAATGAATAATATGTGGTTTTAAAGCTCAATAAAAGATTTTTAAAGAATTTCATGAAATTTTATGGATAAAACATCGAGGTATTTGGATAATATTTATTAAATTAAAAGAAAAATATTAGTGGAAGAGCATACACAAAAACATAGCAAATTTTGTAGAAACTTGTAAGACTTATCAATTATATTCAAACATTTGACGTTGAGATGGATTACACCCAACATACCTTCTAGCTTTACATTTTAAGTAGGTGGTGGATTTAGTAGCAATGCTTATGGTACTTAGACAAATGAAGTATTTGGTACTTGCACAAGAAGATTTATTAAATATAGTTGAAGTACAAGTATTAAGAACAAAGGATATTGAAAATATGTGCCAATTTTTATTAGAAGATGTTACTTGTTGCCATAGTTGTATTGGAAGAATTATAGCAAATGAAGATGAATTGGATGCAAGGGAAGCACAAGAATTCTTAAGTAAAATAGGAATTAAATTTTATTTAACAACAACTTATAATCTAGAAGGTAATAGTAAGAGTGAAGGTGAGCATTCATCTATTGTTAAGGCATTAGTGACAGCATGAAATGCCAAAGCATATGAATGACTTAAACTATTATGATTTGTATTATAGATAGATTGTACAATTCATAATTCACTAACAAGTTATATGCCTTTATAATTGTTATATGGACAAAAATCAATAATTCCAATAGAAAATGTAGTACCTATATGAAGTATATTACTTTAGAAGGATGATTTCAATAGAAAAAAAAATTTAGAATTATAGATTCAAAAATTAGAGAGAAGAATTGATGATATTGAAGTAATAATAGATAGGTTGAAAGAAGGAAGAAAAAAGAATAAAGAAAGATTTGATGAAAAAACATAGATTATAACCTAAGGCAATTGAAGTTAGTGATTAAATGTTAGTTTATGATAGCAGCTTGGATAATTAATATAGTACAGTAAAGAAATTTACAAAAAGATGATTTGTGCCTTGTGTTGTTAAATAAATATATAACAATGGAACATAGTTGTTATGAGAATTTAATGGTACAGAATTGAAGATACCTATAATAGATAAGCAAATTAAGTTATTTAAACAAAGAGATTTAATGAAGAATAAAATCAATTATAAGATATTCAAATGAAGATAGAAGAGCAAATGGAGGATCAAGAATTTGACCAAGATGATGAGCGTTCTACATTCATATATTAAAGAAACATTGGTACATGCTAGAAGATGCAAAGTTTTAGAAGGTGTAGATGTCGTGATGTAATACAATTAATATGTGAAAAGAATGAAGAAATTATTATATTATAGAAGATCTTATTTCAAATATTGTAGCAAATTATCCTAATAGATAAACAATAGTTCAAAAGAAAGTAAAATTAAAAGTGTAAATGCTACCTTTTTCCAAAGTATTCTACTATTTATTTTATAAGATCATAAATAAGACAAAACAAGGTAGATTAGAAAAATAAAAGATATCAGTATATGTAGGAGGGAGTTAAAATTTGATTTGAATAAAAATTAATTCAAAAAGGTAAAATTTGATACTCAAAGAAGACCAGTTATCAACCTATATTAAAATTAGATCCTCAGGCATAAAACCAAGCACCTATAATAACTTCGGGGTTCTTCTTAAAACCAAAGATTGGGATTTGAAAGAAAACTTAATAGAAATTTTTAGGCATTGATTTTAAGTGATTTGAAAGTGTAATGACTTTGGAAGAGCTTTGTAAAGTCACAATTGTTTTAGATGATTTTGAAATTTGTGAAATAAAAAAAATATTATATTTTGTGATTTTCGTAGTAGACCTATAATTCAAATTTTGAATACTTATGTGAATAATTTTTTGAAGTGTATGCTATAAGTTTGAGCTTAATCAAATAGTTGAGTTGAAGGTTATTGAATTTCAAATAGATTGAAGTCTTTGAAATTAGAATTTGAAGGGCAGTTAGAATTTCTAAGTTCTTTAGCAATCTACTAGTTGGATTGGAGTGAAATTTATGTATAAAGGTAATAGACTTAATTTACTATACATGCGTGAAATTTGAGAATGATTGAATAATTTGAAAAGAAAATATTGGCATTGAGAATTCAACATTTAGATTAGAGTAGGAGGCTGGCTAATACTTGAGCACATTTTAGGATTTTTCTTCTATTTGGTAAGTGTAATTATCTTCAAATTTTGTGTATTTGTTTCTAATTTAGTTTTTAAGAAGTATATAAAATTTTAAATAAAATCAATAGTTTAATCAATAGATATTCAAGTTTTAAATTGTACTAAGATTACATTGAATTGATTAGGTTTTGATTAGGATTTGGTTTAAGATTAGAATTAGATTAGAATTTAGAATTTGATTAAGGTTTGATTAAGATTTAGGATTAGATTAGGATTTAAGATTTGGATTAGAATTTTTTTTGGATTTAGGATTTAAGATTTAAGATTTTTTTAAATTTTAGGATTTATTTAAGATTTAGGATTTATTTAGGATTTAGGATTTAAGTTTTTCTTAAGATTTGGTTAGAATTTAGGATTGAACTAAGGTTTAAGATTTAATTTAGGATTTTTTTAAGATTTAAGATTTGGCCTAGGGCTTGATTGAAGTCTATTAAGATTTCAACTAGGACTAAATTAGGACTTGGTTGAAATATATTTAAGATATATTTGTGATTATTTTAATATTTTTTTAGGATTTCTTAGGAATTCTTTTACGATTTATTGTAGATTTTTTTGAACTCTTTTAAGATTTTTTATTATTTCTTTTGTAATTTTTTAAAGATTTTTTTGAATTTGATTAATACGTGCTTAGCATTATGAAGATTTAATTAGAATTTATTTAATATTCTATTTAAGTTAAAAAAATTTTGTTATAATTTTTATTCTACCTTCCACAACTAAGTACTTCATGTATTCTCGAGCAAGACTTTACATAATATGACAATATATTTGGTATCACGACCTTGGAAGAGACTCCCAATGTTTGGTGATTTTATTAAAAATAGGAACAATTCTTGACTATGATCCAAATATTTTATTTGCAGGAAGTTACAAAGACCTCAACAACGATCAAACAACAAGATGGTCTTCTTGCCTTGGCATGGGATACTATTAATGGTTGAGAGGACATATCAACCATCTTCAAAGAGAATAAAGATCAAATTATATAGCAAATATAATTTATTGCATCTTCAATTTTATCAATATATATTGGAAATTGAAGTCAATGCTTAGAATCTAAGAAGTAGTAAGTGACTTGAATTCCTAGTGGTTTTGTTATATTTACTATATTCATGGAATTTTGGTAATTTTTGATTGCTATAAATAAAATTTAAGTTAGGTGATTTTAAATATAAATACCAACTAAAAAATAGTTTGATAAACTCAAAAAGTTGAAGGTGTAGTTAAGAACACAAAGACTTTTCTTGGATTATATAGACAAAATTTATATACAAAAGCTTACAATATATAAAAGCTTTGTTTGGTTAATTTATATAAATTTCATTTCTTAGTTATTTACTTTGATCCTCTATTGAAGATAAATTGGTTGTTGAGTAAGAACCATTAAACCAAAAATAAGCTCTCCACAGCCAAATTCTTAGTGTATTCTTAGATAGAAAAACATGTACTACAACACTGTATTTCACCATTCTCTTATCCTTAGTTGTACTATTTCCTCTTACCCAGTCGCACCATTCCCTCCAAACTAGTTACACATTTCTTTTATTGTACCACTCTCTCCTGACTAGTCGCACGTTTCTTTCATTGCACCATTCCCTTCTCTCATGTTGTACTATATCCTCCTCCCCAATCGTATCATTCTCTCTTCACTAGCCGTATCATTTCCTTGTTCCTAATTGTACTATTCTCTCTTATCCAATCATAATATTTTTTTTTCATTTATCGCATCATTTCCTCTTAATTAGATGCACCATTCCCTCATTACACCATTTCCTCTTTTCTTGTCGCACCATATCCTTTTCCTTAGTCATACCATTCCTTCTTCACCAATTGTATCATTTTTTCGTCGTACTATTCTATCTTCTCTAGTTGCACCAATTCTTCTTGATTAATCATACCATTTCCTCCTGACTAGTCGTACCATTTTCTCGTCAAAATATTCCCTCCTCACCAATCGTACTATTTCTTCTACACCTATAGCAACATTCTCTTGTCACATCATTCCTTCCTAATTAGTCGCACCATTCCTTCTTGATTAGTTGCACCATTCCTTCTTGATTAGTTGCACCATTCCTTCCTGACTAGTCGCACCATTTCCTTATCAAACCATTACCTCTTCACCAATCACACCATTTCCTCTTTACTTGTTACACCATTTTTTCCTTCCATGTAGCATAATTTCCTCCTCCTCGGTCTCATCATTTCCTCCTCCTTAGTCGCACCATTTCTTCCTCATTAGTTATACCATGCCCTCGTCTTACCATTCCCTCTTCACTAGTTGCATCATTTCCTTGTTGTACCATTCTCTCGTCATTAGTCCTACCATTGTTTCCACCTCATCAATCATACATGTAATTACTTCATCAGTCACACCATTTGCTCCTCACCAGTTGCACCATTCTCTTGTCGTACCATTCCTTCCTCTCTAATGGCACCATTCTCTCATTACACTAATCTCTCCTCCATAGTCGTACCATTTCTTACTTTCTAATTGTACCATTCATTCTTCTTCAATTGCACCATTTCCTCCTCCATTGTCGCACAATTCCTTTATCTCTACTTCTTCTATTTCTTCTTATCCAATTGCACCATTTTTTCATCGCACCATTTTTTCTTTACTAATTGCATCATTCTCTAGTCACATTATTCCTTCCTCTCCTATCGCACCATTCTTTCGTGGGACCATTATCTCCTTATTAGTTGCACTATTTCCTTGTCGCATTATTCTCCCCTTCTAGTCACACTATTCTCTCCTCTCCTGTCATACCATTCCTTCCTCACTAGTCGCACCATTCTCTCCTCTTTGGTCGCACCATTCTTCTTTCATTAGTCGTACCATTCTTTCTTCTCTACTCACACCATTCCTTCCTGATTAGTCGCACCATTTCCTATTAATTGATCACACCATTTTCTCATCGCACTATTTCTTCTTTATCAATCGCACCATTTTTTCATCGCACCATTTCTTTTTTACCAATCGTATCATTTTTTTTTCACTTCTCACACCATTCTCTCATCGCACCATTCCCTTCTCCCATGTAACACCAATCTCTCAACCTTAATTGTAACATTCCTTCCTCATTAGTCACACCACCCTCTCGTTGCACCATTTTTTCATTACTAGATATACCATTCTCTTATGACATCATTCCTTTTTCTTTACTTGCATCATTTTTTTTTTTTTACTAATCGTACTATTCCCTCGCCGCACCATTCTCTCCTCCTCAGTTACATCATTCTTTCTTCCCCAGATGTATCATTCTTTCCTCAGTAGTTATAACATTCCCTCCTCTCTAGTCGTACCATTCCCTCTTTACAAGTTGCACCATTTTTTCCTCCCTAGTTGTACCATTCTTTCCTCACTAATCACACCATTCTCTCTTGACTAATTGCATCATTCTCTTATCAAAATATTCCCTCCTCACCAATCGTACCATTCTTTCTCCACCTATAGCAACATTCTCTCGTCGCACTATTCTCTCCTCCTTAGTGGCACCATTCCTTCTTGATTAGTCGCACCATTCCTTCTTGACTAGTCACACCATTCCCTCGTCAAACCATTATCACCTCACTAATCGCACCATTGCCTCTTCACTTGTCGCACCATTCTTTCTTTCCATGTTGCATAATTTTCTCCTCCTCGGTCTCATCATTTTTTCCTCTTCAATCGCACTATTGCCTCCTCACTTATTGCACCATTCTCTCCTTCCATGTTACATAAATCTCTCTTCCTCAGTCTCATCATTTCCTCTTCCTCAGTCGTACCATTCTCTCTTCACTAGTTGCACCATTCTCTCCTCACTAGTTGCACCATTCCCTCGTCGTACCATTCTCCCCTTCCAATTGCACTATTCCCTCCTCTTCGGTCATACCATTCTTTCTTTACTAGTCATACTATTCACTCCTCTCTGGTTGCACCATTCTCTTTTCACTATTGCACCATTCCTTTGTCCCATCATTCCTTCCTCCTTACTTGCATAATTCCTTCATGACTAGTCGTACCATTTTCTACTGACTAGTCGTACCATTCTCTCATTGCACCATTCTCTCCTTACCAATTGTACCATTCTCTCATTACACCATTCTCTTTTTATCAATCGTACCATTTTCTATTGACTAGTCGCACCATTCTCTCATCACACCATTCTCTCTTTACTAATTGCACCATTTTCTCATTGCACCATCTCCTTTTTATCAATCTTTTTTACTAATCGTACCATTTTCTTGTCACACCATTCCTTCTTTTCCAATCTCATCATTCCCTCTTCTCTAGACGTACCATTCTTTTCTCACTAGTTCTAACATTTCCTCCTCTCAAGTCACATCATTCTTTCCTCACCAATTACACCATTCCCTCGTTGCACCATTTTCTCCTCCCTAATTACACCATTCCTTTCTGACTAATTGTACCATTCTCTCTTGACTAGTCACACCATTTTCTTCTCAAAACATTCCTTCTTCAGCAATTGCACTATTCCCTCTACAACTATAGCAACATTTCTTCATCGCACCATTCCCTCCTCCTTAGTCACACCATTCTTTCCTGACTAGTCACACCATTTCCTATTCAAACCATTTCTTCATCACCAATTGCACCATTTCCTCCTCAATTGTCGCACCATTCTCTCCTCCCATGTTGCATAATTTCTTCCTCCTCGATCTTATCATTTCTTCCTCTTTAATCGTACCATTCCCTCCTCATTAGTCAAACCATTTCCTCGTCACACCATTCTCTCTTCATCAGTCCTATTATTGTTTCTACTTCATCAGTCACATCATTCCTTCCTCATCAGTCATACCATTCGCTCTTCATCAGTTGCACCATTTCCTCGTCGTACCATTCTTTCTTTTTTAATCACACCATTTCTTTCTGACTAATTTTATTATTTTTTACTGATTAATCGTACTATTTTTTACTGACTAGTTGCACCATTCTCTCATCGCACCATTCCTTCCTTATCAATTGCACCATTCCTTCTTCACTTGTCATACCATTCTCTCATCACACCATTCTCTCCTTCCATATTGCACCATTCTTTTAATCCCAAACCCAACATTCTCTCCTCATTAGTCACACCATCTTCTCGTCGTACCATTTCTTCCTCACTAGTTGTATCATTCTCTCGTGACATCATTCCTTCTTCCTCACTTACACCATTTCCTTCTCATTAATTGTACCATTCTCTTGTCACACCATTCCTTCTTCCCTAGTCACATCATTCTTTCTTCTCCAGACATACCATTTCTTCCTCACTAGTTGTAACATTCCCTCCTCTCTGGTTACACCAATTCCTACTCACCAATTGCACCATTCCCTTGTCGCACCATTCCCTCCTCCCTAGTTGTATCATTCTTTCATGACTAATTACACCATTTTCTCATGACTAATTGTACCATTTTCTCGTCAAAATATTCTCTTTTCATCAATCATACCATTCTCTCTACAACTATAGTAATATTCCCTCGTCGCATCATTCTTTTCTGACTAATTGTACCATTTCTTCTTGATTAATCACACCATTTTCTATTCAAATCATTATCTCCTCACCAATCAAACTATTTCCTCCTCACCTATCATACCACTCTTTCCTCTCAGGTTACATAATTTCATCCTCCTCAATCTCATCATTTCTTCTTTCTCAGCCGTACCATTCCCTCTTCATTAGTCATACAATGCCCTCGTCCCACCATTTCTTCCTCACTATTGATACCATTCCCTTGTTGCACCATGCCTTCGTTCCACCATTTCCTCTTCACTATTCACACTATTCCCTCATTGTACCATTTCCTCCTCATCAATCATACCATTTGTTCATCATCAGTTGTACCATTCTCTTGTCGTACCATTCCCTCTTCTCCAATGGTACCATTCTCTCGTCGCACCATTTCGTCCTCATAAGTCCTACCATTGTTTCCACCTCATCAGTCATACCATTCCTTTTTTATCAATCACACCATTCCCTCTTCACTTGTCACACTAATCCCTCATCCCACTATTCCCTCCTCCCATGTCGCACCATTCTTTCAATCCCAAACCCAACATTTCTTCCTCATTAGTCACACCATCCTCTCATCACATCATTTCCTCCTTATTAGATGTACCATTCTCTCGTGACATCATTCCCTCTTTCTCACTTATACCATTTCTTTCTCACTAATTGTATCATTCCCTCGTCGTACTATTCTTTCTTCTCTCATCACATCATTCCCTCCTCTCCAAATGTACTATTCCTTTTTCACTAATTGTAACATTTCTTCCTCTCTGGTTGTACCATTCTTTCCTCCCTTGTCGCACCATTCTCTCCTCCCTAGTTGTACCATTCCTTCCTGACTAATCACACCATTCTTTCTTGACTAGCTGCACTATTTTTCATCAAAATATTCTCTCTTCACCAATTGTACCATTCCCTCTACACTTATAGCAACATTCCCTCATCGCACCATTCTCTCTTTCTGTATTGCACCATTTCCTCTATACTTATAGCAATATTCCCTCATTGTACCATTTCCTCTTTTTGTATTGCACCATTTCTTATTAATTAGTCACACCATTCTTTCATTGCACCATTCCATCCTTCTTGTTGTACCATATCCTTGTCTCCAATAGCACAATTTCCTCTTGATTAGTAATACCATTCTCTTGTCGTACCATTCCCTCCTCATCAGTCCCACTATTATTTCTACCACAATCACATCTTTTTTTCATCACCAGTTGCACCATTCTCTAATCGCACAATTCCCTCCTCACCAATAGTATCATTTTTTCCTTCCCTGTTGCATCATTTCTTCCTCACTAGTTGCACCATTCTTTCTTCCCCTACTGTACCATATCTTCTTCTTCAAATGTACCATTCTCTCTTCACCAGTTGCACCATTCCTTTGTTGCACTATTCCTTCCTCTTTATTTGTACCATTTCTTCCTTACTAATTGCACCATTCCTTCCTAATTAATTGTACCATTTTCTCATTGCACCATTCTTTCGTCGCACCATTCCTTCCTCATTAGTCACACCATTCCTTCATTGCACCATCCCCTCCTCATCTATTGCACTATTCTCTCCTTATCAGTCCCATTATTGTTTCTACCACAATCATACCATTCTATCATCACCAATTATACTATTTTTTTATCGCAACATTCTTTCCTCCTATGTTGCACCACATCCTCTTCTTGAGTTGTACCATTCCTTCCTCAATAATCGCACCATTTCCTTGTTGCACCATTCTTGCCTCCCTAATTGTACCATTCTTTTTTGATTAGTCGCACCATTTCCTCCTGATTAGTCACACCATTCTCTCTTTGCACTATTCCCTCCTCATCAATTGTACCATTTCCTCTTCATCAATCGTACTATTTCTTCCTCTTTATTCGTACCATTCCTTCCTGACTAGTCGCATCATTTCTTCCTAAATACTCGCACCATTCTCTCATCGTACTATTCCGTCCTCATCAATCGTACCATTCTTTCCTCACATATTGTACCATTCTTTTTTCTTTAGTCATACCATTTTCTTCTATCTTATCGTACCATTTCTTCTTCCGTAATTATACCATTCTCTTGTCTCTAATTGCACCACTTCTTCATCCCTAATTGTACCAAGCCCTCGTCGCATCATTCCTTCTCTACCAATCACATCATTCCTTCTTCACCTATTGCAACATTCTCTCCTCCTAAATCACACCATTCCTTTCTCCCATGTCCTATAATTCCCTCATCCTCAATCGTACTATTCTCTCATCCCCAATCACACCATGCCTTTGTTGCATCATTCCTTCTTCATTAGTAGTACTATTTCTTCATTGCACCATTCCCGCCTCACCAATCACATCATTCCATCCTCACCAATTGCATCATTTCTTCCTCTCCTGCTATACCATATCCTCTTCCTTAATCACACAATTCTCTCCTCATTAGTTGTACCATTCCCTCATCGTACCATTCCTTCCTCTCATGTTGTACCATATCCTCTTTCCAACTGCACCATTCTTTCCTCACCAGTCAAACCATTCCCTTGTCGCACCATTCCCTCTCTTTAGTCGTACCATTCCTTCTTGACTAATTGCACCATTCTTCCATTGCAGTATTCTTTCTTCACCAATCGTACCATTCTCTCGTCACTTATCGCACCATTCTCTCCTCCTCCGTCACACCATTCCCTTCTATCCTGTCATACCATTTTCTCTTTTGCAATCACACCATTCTCTCATCTCTTATCGCACCATTTTCTCATCGCACCATTCCCTCATTGCACCATTTTCTCCTCTCCTATTAACTCATTCTCTTGTGACTAGTTACACCATTCTGTTGTTGCATAATTCCCTCCTCATCAATCACACCATTTTCTCTTCCCATGTTGCACCATATCTTCCTCTCCAATCACACCATATCCTCCTCTCTAGTCGCACCATTCTTTCCTCACTAGTCACACCATTTCCTTGTCACACCATTCCCTCCTCTTTATTTGTATCATTCCCTCTTGACTAGTGTGATTGTCGTTTTACTTACTCTAACTTATCTAATCAGAGTAAACCTGTATAGGGGAATTCGAACACAGGGAAAGAATACCGCATGAGCTTACACGTTAGGGTCACACAATTAACTGTATTCCGCACTACTTAAAACATCCAGGAAACACTACAATGCTTTCCACTTCCTAATAATACTCCACCATCACTGATAACAACAACATGTAATCCCGCACTATCCTAAATGACAGGACATAATCATACTATAATCCAAATTCTGGAGTTCTTCACCATTAACTGCCTTCACATTACAGTGTTTCACACAAACACAGACTCATTCTCTCTGCTGAACTACATTCAGATTTCAGCATTCAATCTCTCTTCTTCTCATTCAATAACATATAATTCCATTCACACTTTCATTCCATGATTCACTTCACAATATTCAGAAACTCTCAATACTCTTATTTCAAAGAACATAACAACAAAAGAAAAGAAGTAGCACCAAGCTTACCCCGGCTCACACTATCACAGTAATGGCCCCTACTTCCTCTCTCCCATCCTCCTTATGCTACCACGAGATACCAACTGCTACATCTCTAATGAAAACTGCTTTTCCTAACTATTCATCCATTTTACCTACTGAACTACCTTTTCAACAGTCATCTATCCCTGTTTACACTATGAACTAAGTATCTACAATTCAACAAATAACTACTTATTCTACATAGCCCCACTCCCATCTGTGCAGCGTCCTCGCAATCATAGAACCGATACATAACTAAAAAAAAAACTTCTCCAAAATTTCTATTTATTTGATATATCCAATTGATCAATTACTACATTATCCATTATTGGTTCCACCGATTCTGGCTCTAGTGGTACGTCTTCATCCTCTTCCAATATTTCAAGCGACTCCTTTCTCAACTGGGCTGAAAGATCTTCATTGTATTCTCCCAATTCACGGATCTGAGCTTCCAGTTTCAGGATCTGGGCATCGCGAAGTTCCAACTGATGTTGCTGCGGACTCATCCCTTCTGGGACATCTTTAATCGACACTTGAGATTGGCTCCTCACAGTTAACTCTTCCGTCAGTTTTGACACCTCATTTTGTAAAACTTCAATTTCAGACCTCATTTTCCCCGTTTCACATCTCAATTGGTCACACAATAACGCTTTCTCTGTCGCCAATAACTCTGTCTTGTCCACTTCCGCTTGCAACTGGCATTTGAACTTCTCCCGTTCCAAATCCCATGACTTCCTATTCTGAATCAATTCGTCCCGTTGTCCTTCCACAATCCGTGAAATCTGTTCTTTTTCCTTTGTCCAAGCCTCATATTGGAGAACCAATTTCCGCTCCAGGACCAACTTGACTTCTTCAATTTCTTGAATCCTCAGTTCTTGCTCCCTGATTTTTTGATTTTGATCCGATATCCTTTTTTTACTGTCCTCCCAATCTCGTTTACTTCTGTCTTCGACATCCAATGCTCGTACCATACAATGTATTTGCGAAATGTGCTTCAATACGGCATTTTTAAGAGATACTCCTTCAGGGAATCGACCCTCTGGAAACGCCAACTGGTTGATATCTATCAATAATGGGACTTGATTCTCCTCTTCCACCGCAAGACCACTTGGAACCCGTCTCGCTTCGATAACCGGAGCTACCCCTTGAACCACTGTACGACTTGATTCTCCAATTTCGTGTATTACATCCGCTACATTGTGATTCTGTGCCAACAAATTTCGTTCTCTCTGCAAAGGTGCTGACACTGGTATAGGGTTTTCCTCTTCTGACGGTGGTTGACGCAATGTGTGCGCGATGACAGCATACACATAATTTGAACAAAGCAAGGATGTGAACTTCCCCAATTTGAACTTGGCTCCTATCTCCGCATGAATACGAGTAGCTACGTAAGCCGCCCAGTTGAACACCATCCCCTCAAACGCCCCTACTGCTGCATACAATAATCGTTTTGACACATATGTGGGGTGTCGGTACAATCCTAACCGCCTCAGCACGAACCGCAACCATTCCACATATTCTGGTGTAATCGCCTCCTGAGTCCGCCATCCTTGGCTCCTTTCAAAGGATGACATTCCTCCCTTGAAATATCTACCTGGGCTGAAATCGCCTGACTCATCAGTCCCAACTGCCATCTCTCCAATGGGAAGAAACAACACCTTTTCCAGGATTGTTTCATCAATCCCAATAATTCGCCCTTGAACGACACTCGATCCATCCTCGGGGTCGTAATTCTCAATGTATTCCTCCACTAATGACACATTGATTGATGGTAAACGCTCTGAATGGTGCAAAAACTGGAACAGCTTCGCAGTCCGAAAATCCCTTATTTTTCTCTGCGTCCAACAGATTTCTAACTTCATCGGCTCCATATTGGTAACGATTATCACAGCCGGTGGTTTTGCTGTGCGTTTAGCTCTCACATTCCGGCCACTTTCATCTCTGTCTACAGCTCTCTTGGTACTTTCAATCGCCATGACTCAAACGCTTACAGGTCCTAACCGTCAATGCCACTCTCCAGTCTGCCCGAAACACTAAAATGAGACACAAATAAGCAACAACATAATATAACACCACAGAATAACCCTTAGTAGGAGCCCCACTCCTATTCTATTACCTAGTGATGAGAGCGACAACATGGTACCCATACTGTCCATTTCTCACTTCCTTCGCATCTGACACAATAGTGATTACTACATATCCTTGCAGCCGCCTCTACGTCTTATACCATAATTAGGTCCCTCCTGAGTCCATTCGAAGTCCCCTCCCCTCAAATGAAATAAAACCCGTCCCGGGTTTTAGGTATTATATAACCGTAAACGATTTCGATTAATGCGGGTACTGAAACGATGGCCCGTGAAATCCTCCAATTGAACAGACCCATTGGAAAATCCTTCAATTACGCGATATGGCCCATGCCAGCGAACTTGAAATTTTCCCGGAAAATGGTTGAATCGGCTGTCATACAGCAATACCAAATCATTGGGCATAAAACACTTCGGCCGCAGTTTACTATCATAGTAACTCTTCCTCCGTTTTTGAGTGGCTTCCATGTGGAATAGAGCGACAGCCCGTATTTCATCCAATTCCTCCAATTTCATCAACCGAGAGTGTAATGACTCAGTGTCACTGAGGCGTTCGTCTAAGGCAATTCGTAAACTGGGAACCTCCAATTCGATAGGTAAAATTGCCTCTTGACCGTAAACTAATTGGAACGGAGTAGAGTGGGTAGTTACCTTATAGGCGGTACGATAAGCCCACAAAGCTGCAAAGAGTTTGGTCTCCCAATCAGTACCGGCCCCTGAAATTGTCTTAGTCAAGACTTTGCACAAAATGCCGTTGGTCTTTTCCGTTTGCCCATTGGCACGAGGATGGTAGGGAGTGGTCTTACGATGCTTGATCTCATATGTGGTCGTCAAGGCGGCGATGGTAGCATTGATGAAATGGGTGCCTCGATCGCTGACCAATTCCTTGGGACACCCAAAGCGAGTGATAATATTCTCATACAGAAAAGTTGCCACCGTACTGGCATTATCGGTGCGGGTAGCAATCGCCTCTGCCCATTTGGTGACATAATCGGTGGTGACTAAGATATACCGCTTTTGACCAGGTTTTGACGCTGGTGCAATGGGACCAACAAAATCAATACCCCATTTTTCAAACGGAACCTGGGCCAAGATTGGGACTAACGGCATGGCGGAAGTACCCGTAGGTCGACCAATTCGTTGACAAGGATCACAACGGCGAACGAACTGGTGGGCATCAGAAAACATTGTGGGCCACCAATATCCGGCCATTAAAGCCTTGCGGGCAGTGCTGTCTCCCGTGAAATGACCACCACAACTATCCAAATGACAACCTGTAAGTATCGACTGTACTTCACTGGGAAAGATACAGCGCCGTAAAAGACCATCGCGTCCTTGTTTATACAAAGCATCACGAATCATCGTGTATGGGGCACTCTTCAGAATAAGACGCTTCTTAAGCTTGTCCGTGAAAGTCGGCGGAAAAGTATGGAAGGTCAGAAACTGAATAATTTCGCTATACTCGGGGGATATCACATCCACCACAAATAATGCGGCGTCGGGAAGATCATCGGGAACAGGCTCGTTGCCGAGAATATTAGACAACCGGGATAAATGATCTGCGTTCGCATGTTGCTTCCCAGGTCTGACAACCACCGTAAAATTGAACTCCTGGAGGAGTAAGACCCAGCGAGCAATGCGCCCACTCAATTGAGGCTTATTAATCAGATATTTGAGGGCATCATGATCCACATAAAATACAAACGGATACCCAAGCAAATAGTGCCGAAATTTTTTAACCGAGTATATCATACCCAACGCCTCTCGTTCAGTAGTAGTATAGTTGCGTTCGGCAGCCACCAATTGTCGACTGGCATAATATATTGGATGATCGAATCCCTTATCATCCTTCTGGCTTAACACCGAGCCAATAGCAGCATTGGATGCATCAACATACACATGAAATGGCTTTGTCCAACAAGGAGCCACCAATATTGGTGCAGAGACCAATTTTGACTTTAAGACCTCGAAGGCTACGGTACACTCCTTGGTCCAAAGGGGACTAGTACCATCGGACGGAGGTTTCTTCAGTAAGTTCGTTAAAGGTTGACAAATAACCGCAAACGAACTTATAAATCGTCGATAATAACTGACATGACCAACGAACCCTCAAACACCGGAGACTGTCTCCGGTCTGGGCAAGTTCATGATATGCTGCACTTTGTCAGGATCTGTAGCAATACCACGACTGGAAACAATATGGCCCAATAATTTTCTGGACGGAACACCAAATTGGCACTTCTCCGAATTCAACGATATTCCAAATTTGGCACACTGAGCCAAACATTTGCCTAAACAATGAAGATGATCTTGTTTGGTACTGAATGTACAAAAGTCATCTAAAAAGATCTCCATAAACAGTCGGAGATAATCTTGAAAAGCCTGAGTCATCACGCGTTCGAACGTGGCTGGGACGTTACATAACCCGAAAGGCATCACGCGATAAGCAAATGTGCCCCAATCCGTAGTAAAGGTTGTCTTGAGCTGGTCTTCTTTTGCAATTTGAACTTGATTATACCCGGAGAAACCATCGAGAAATGAATAGCATTCGTGACCGGCGACGGCGTCCAATATACTATCCGTGAATGGTAACGAAAAGTAATCTTTCTTGGTGGCTGCATTAAGTTTTCGGAAATCTTGACAAATTCGGATTTTTCCGTTCTTTTTCGGCACCATCACAATTGGAGAAACCCACTCACTATTCGGTACCGGGTAAATGAAACCCACCGCAAGAAGCTTGTCCAATTCTTCCTTCACCATAAGGGAATATTTAGGATTAAGGCGATGTTGCCTCTGGCGTACCGGTTTAGCGTTTTCTTCCAATATGATACGATGTTCACAGACATCAGCGGGGATACCTTGTAGATCATTATAAGTCCAAGCAAAAGCGGATTTATGATGTAAGAAAAAGTCTGTCCAACAGGTCAACTCTTGTTCCTTAATACCTTCGTAGACCTTAATTAGCCGAGGTTCGGCCGTGGTCGCTAAGTTAATAGTTTGACATACAGGGTCAGCAACAATATTCTGTTTCAATTCCCGCAGTGATTTAAAGTTACTCGGTATGTCCGACATATGCGAAGTAACGAATCCCGTCTCGAGGGCACTAACATGGTGCACATCGTACCCAGGTTTCCAGTCAATACTTACATAAGCAGAGTTTTCCGAATCCTTCGGGTATATCAAGTACTCCCCCGGACCTCCACATTGGTACACCACCTCAGGGTGCTGTGCTGCCTCCACATTGGCCTCCGTACTCGGTACTTCTGTGTCATCATCGGAGCTAAGCCCTTCGTCCGACGTCAATTCAGATACTGGCAACTGAGACTCCCCGTGATAGCGTACTGGGTACATTTGTAACACCATTTTATCTACGCCCTTATCAATTGTCAAAGTACCTCGACCCCAATCGTTCTTGGCCTTCGCTTGATACAGCCAGGGTCGTCCCAATAAAATAGGGTACGATAAAGTCGAACGTTGTAAGCGAAAGACAATGTAGTCAATTTCATAGGCAATACCTGCAATTATAGTTTGAACACTCCGTAAAATACCCATTGGCTTAACTCGGCTATGATCTGCCATCCGTAATACCAATGTCGTGGGGACTAATTGTTCCAGACCTAAAGCATCCATTGTATCAGCGTTCATTAAATTGACGCTGGAACCTCCATCTACCTGGACGCCAGAGATCCGAACACCATCAATCGAAACATCAATGGTTGGTGCACCTGGATCAGGGTTCAAACTAACTTCACAAACTTCCATATTACGATGCCGATGTCTTGTTAGGGATGAATTCAAGGTGGAACGACACTCTGGTGCGACTGCTAGAAGTTGCTTCATAGAGATTGAAGGCCGAATAGCGTCCAAATCTTTTAAAATGTCGTAGGATTCCATATTTAGGGTAATTCCCAATGCCCTCTTCCGTTTCATGGGTTTGAGCTTAACTCCGTGAGGTAAATTATTCTGCCGCCCTGGACTTGGAATTGGAACAGCAGATTGAGCTTCCTTGGGACTTCCTTTCCCAAGGGGATCTTTCAACGGGTATGATGCTTCTTGGAACTGCGGTGGGAACAGACCGGTTCGAGACGGAACTGAAGACTCCGTAATTGGGACCTCATTGGGCTTCGCAACCAAATCAGGGCTCAAGACTTTCCCAGTTTTCGGGCCTGAATGGGATTGGTCCGTAATTGGGTGTGATTGGCCCTTCGCTTTAGGATCTTCCAAATGTTTAATTGGGCCTTTCCCTTTTTGCTGGCTCCTAGTAAGAACGGTATGGATACATTCCACCCGATTTACTGGAGAGTCTTGAGGTCCTCGATTTATTCCCTCCATTTTTCCTGGACTCTGGATCTGCTGATCCCGATTATTGAAATTGAATGGAGCATTACATTGCTGATATGTATGCCCTGATTGCTTGCAATTCCCACAAACTGGGGCATAATCGTCACTGGCTCTTGGATTGGGACATTCATTGGCATAATGACCAATCTGTCTACAACAGAAACAACGCAATGGCCTTTTTGCACCCCCATCAGGCATATTGGGTGTCTCCACCGGTATATACCTACTAGGTTTGTTCCATGTAGGTTGAGAAAACGATCCTGATTGTCCCGGTTGTACTTGGTTCAATGGCATCGATGGAGCATATGGCTGATACCCATGCTGCTCCTTACCATAGTTCCGAGGATTTGATACAAACCCCTCACTATAAGTGGAATTCTGAAAATGATTGACTGCTCGATTTTGTCGGTTAGATCGATTTCCATGCCATCCAAACGTATTTCCTATTTGAACTTGATTGACATCCCATGGAGTTGGTGGAATCATGGTCGGATTACTGAATTGTTGTTGTCTTTGCAAATTCCAACAATTAGCGGTTAAGTGCTTGCCTCCACAAAATGTACATTTACCCAACACTTGTGAAGGTGACGGGCATTCCGTTACCAAATGACCGTGGCCCTGACAATTACTGCACCATACATTGGTCCTAGTATTGGTTGGCTTTTGCCTCTTCTCCTTATCTTTGGCCATATTAACGGCCATTTCCTCCATTTTCTTCGTCAAGTTCAATAACAAGGCTTCATTGGAATCTTTTGAAGCTGATATTATTTGTTTTTCCGCCAAAGTTGACTCGTGTGTTTGATATGGAAAATATGGGGCATACGCTGTTGTTACTTGCGGTGGTAAAGCTTGCAATGGGGTAACATTAACTGGCCCCTGAGTATTGGCACTTGACTGGGCAACTGTTTTGATCATCTGTGGATAACTACCCACTGATCCGTTCAAAGCCGGATATTGATAATTGCTTTGAACTGGTATCATCGTGGCACACGCAGTTAAAAACTGATCATAATGGCATTCCTCCCAAACCTTGGCTCTATCAAGGGATGCAGATATCGTAACTGGTTGAGCTTCTTTTACAAACATTTTTAGCTCTGGTGGGTGCAAACCATTTATTAATATAGATAATATAAATGCCTCCGGCATTTGGTGGTTCGGCCACTTACTAAGTATATCAGCCACTCGGCCATAGAACGATTCCACCGCCTCTCCTAGGATCATTTTGCTGTTCATTAACCTTCCTCGAAGACGGTCTTCAAAACCAATTGGTCGAAAACGGGTCAAAAATGCATTCTTCAATGCTTCCCAGTTCGAAAATTGACCAACTGGTTGACGGTTATACCATTCAAACGCCGTATCCTTTAAGGTTGCTGGCAACCATCGTAACCAAATATCCTTGGTTCTCCCATTATTGGCGACACATGCTGTCAAAAACTGCGACAAATGTTGATCTGGATCCGCACCCGGAAAACCCCTAAAGGTAGGTAATGGAGCCACGCTAGTTGTGCGATCACTCACAGTACCCATTTGTACTGCTATGGGAACCGCTGGACCTCCCGTCGTCATTGAATTTAACAATGTGACACTTAATCGTTTGTTAATATAGTCTGCGTCTCTCCTAAATATATTTTCCGAACTTTCCACCCTGCTCAATTTGCTATTATTATCCTTGAACAAGTTTATTGGTTGAATAGGAGGTGAGAATGACGGATTTTGAAACACACTGAATTGGCCCTTATTGACCAATAATTTATGCCACTCTATGGAACCAGTTTTGACGGAATCGGCAGTTTCCGCTATTGGAAACGTACCCAATGGAGTACCCAACTCTTCTGTGATTCCCCCACTCTCAGTTAACGGTCTCAGAAGAGACCCTGGCCTATTGATCAAATTTTCAGCAAGTGCTCTTGGCAATTTCTCTAACGGTATATACTTCTGAAATATTAGATGTCGATTAGCTTCTGGGTATGCTCGAATATGACGACAGGCATGCAACCATGGCTTAATCCAGCTTTGTCTATGATTCCTTTTTAACTTTTTTTGTTGCTCGTTTCGCAACAAATTTCTTGCTTGCGATCTCTCTATTCTTTCTCTTGACTGCCGTATTTTCTTTACTGTTAAGTTCTCATTCTTAATAACCATACTCTTTCATTATATTCTTCTGCGACTGCTACCTATTTCCCATCTACTTCAACCGGCAGTTAAAACCTAACACTCCATGCTATTATCAATTTCCCCGGCAGCGGCGCCAAAATGTGATTGTCGTTTTACTTACTCTAACTTATCTAATCAGAGTAAACCTGTATAGGGGAATTCGAACACAGGGAAAGAATACCGCATGAGCTTACACGTTAGGGTCACACAATTAACTGTATTCCGCACTACTTAAAACATCCAGGAAATACTACAATGCTTTCCACTTCCTAATAATACTCCACCATCACTGATAACAACAACATGTAATCCCGCACTATCCTAAATGACAGGACATAATCATACTATAATCCAAATTCTGGAGTTCTTCACCATTAACTGCCTTCACATTACAGTGTTTCACACAAACACAGACTCATTCTCTCTGCTGAACTACATTCAGATTTCAGCATTCAATCTCTCTTCTTCTCATTCAATAACATATAATTCCATTCACACTTTCATTCCATGATTCACTTCACAATATTCAGAAACTCTCAATACTCTTATTTCAAAGAACATAACAACAAAAGAAAAGAAGTAGCACCAAGCTTACCCCGGCTCACACTATCACAGTAATGGCCCCTACTTCCTCTCTCCCATCCTCCTTATGCTACCACGAGATACCAACTGCTACATCTCTAATGAAAACTGCTTTTCCTAACTATTCATCCATTTTACCTACTGAACTACCTTTTCAACAGTCATCTATCCCTGTTTACACTATGAACTAAGTATCTACAATTCAACAAATAACTACTTATTCTACAACTAGTCATATCATTTCTTTCTAACTAATTGCACCATTTTTTCCTCTCCTATCACATCCTTCCCTCCTCATCAGTTCTACCATTGTTTCTATCTCAATCATATCATTCTCTCATCACCAATTGCACTATTCCCTCATCGCATCATTCTTTCTTCATCATTCCTACTATTGTTTCCATTTCAACTACACCATTCCTTCCAAACTAATTGCACCATTTCCTCATTGTATTATTCTCTCCTCCCTTGTTGCATCATATCCTCCTTCCCAATAGCATCATTTTCTTCTTACCAGTCATATTATTCCCTCATCACACCATCCCCTTCTCCCCACTTGTACCAATTCTTTCTAAGTAATTGTACCATTTTATCCTAACTAGTCGCACCATTCTATCGTCACATCATTCTTTTTGTACCAATCATATCATTTCTTCTTCACCTGTTGCACCATTCTCTCTTTCTTGGTCACACCATTCTCTTCTCCTTTGTCGCACCATTTTCTCCTCCTCAATCGCACTATTCTTTTGTCTCCAATCACACCATGCTCTCGTCATATCATTCTTTCTTCACTAGTTGTACCATTCCTTCGTCACACCATTCTTTCCTCACTAGTTGTACCATTCCCTTGTCGCACCATTCTTTCCTTACTAGTCGCACTATTTCCTCTTCACCAGATGCACCATTCCCTCCTCACCAGATGCACCATTCCCTCCTCACTAGATGCACCATTCTTTCATAATACCATTTTCTCCTCCTCTATTGTACCATATCTTCCTCTCTAATCATATCATTCTTTCCTCACTAGTTGCACCATTCCTTCATTGTACCATTCTCTCCTCTCTAATTGTACTATTCTTTCCTAACTAGTCACATTATTCTCTCCTGATTAGTCACACCATTCTCTCGTCGCACCATTCCTTCCTCTTCTATTGTACCATATCTTCCTCTCCAATCGTACCATTCATTCTTCACCAGTTACATCATTCTCTCATTGTACCATTCTCTTGTTGTACCATTCTGTAGAATAAGTAGTTATTTTCAAAATTTAGATATCTAGTGTATAGTGTAAACAGGGATAGATAACTACTGAAAAGGTGGTTCAGCAGGTAGAATGGATGAATAGTCAAGAAAAGTAGTTATCATCCATAATATTAGAGTTGGTATCTCGGGGTAGTATAAGGAGGATGGGAGAGAGGAAGAAAATACCAGACTACGATAGTACTGAGCCGAGATAAGCTTGGTGCTATCTCTTCTTCTTAGTTTTCTTATTTTTTTTGTATTAGTAGTAACTCTAGTGAAGAGAATCGATTTAATGAATCAATATTTGATTTACGAAGTTATTTATGGATCACTCTTTATTAATTGTTGTGAAAAATTGATGATGTATGGAAGTTTCCAGTCATTATTTATTGCAAGGTTGTGAGTTCAGTGGAGAGGAATTGTAATCGAAGGAATTGTCTCGATCAGATTTTATAGATTGGAAGTTGTTCGTTCCAGGGTTTGAATTATGCTTGTGCGTTCGTGAATTACACAGGGTACTGAAATTGATGTCATAGTTGTTATTATATTGATATGAGAGAGTTGTCACGGACACAGAAACATAGACTCGAGATTCAACAAGAAGTTCAAGAAGAACTGGAAAGAACTAGATTAATCAGATGAATACAAGAACAACACCAGAGAGGTGAGCTAGAGCTCCAAGATATGTGTTGTCAAGACTGAAGAACTCTTCAGCCTCGATTCTAATATATACTTCTATTTAGGAAGCTTCTCAAGCAACTTCTACCAACTAGGAGGCTTCTAGAAGGTTCTACAGACTTGTCTCTAGAAGGTTTTAAGGACTATGTCCCTAACATCTTCTACCAACTAAGAAGCTTCTAGAAGGTTCCAGAGACTTGCTTCTAGAAGGTTCTAGAAACTTGTCTCTAGAAGGTTCTAAGGACTATGTCCCTAACATCACCCCTTCTTTTAGCTTCGAGGTCTCTGAGAAGCAATGTTGTTGTTAATCAGTACCAACACAAAAAATGAAGATCTGTCACATAACGTCTGTTTTAAACTCTAATTGTTGTTCACAAGGCAAGTGGTTCGTCGACCCTTGAAGCCAATGGTAGTGGCCCATTCCTTCGACTTCTGACCAAGCATGAACTTCTGTATCCTCATTGTGAAATTGTCCTGCAAACACGCCTTCTGGCTGACAATCGTAAGCAGGCTCGAACTCAAATACAATCACTAGTGATCGATTACTCGATATCCTCCGTCGTTGTCGTGGTGTAGGCGGTTCTTCATCTTGGGGTCGCCTTCGTGAGCTAGTCGGTTGAGATAATCTAACTGGCATAGTATCTATCTCTTAACTATCCATATCAGAAAACCAAACTATGGCGACTGAAAAAATTCTACTTTATCTTAGAGAAAATAACTACATCAACTGCGAATTTTGATAGTGCTCTCTTCCTTTCTTATATTCTTGGGTGAGCAAGCTTTAGAAGGAACCTATCGTTGAACCGACTTAGGTTTATGAGGATGTTGTTGATGAAACTCCTGTACCTTTTGTGGCGCATTGGTGAAATTTTCAGCTGGCTCCCACGTCTGCTCATTAATGTCGTAGTGGCACCAATGAACAAGATTCCCAACTTGCTCCAACTTCACCATGAATCCAGCACCTTTTCAACCTCGTATTCCTCGTGGTTCTCGATCTCAATACTAGGTAGCGGACATTGTACTCTTCTAGAAAAAGATGACTCTCGATGAGGCTCCAACAAAGAAACATGAAAGATTGGATGTACCTTCATAGAAGCCGGTAATTCCAGACAGTACGCCATTGGATTGATTTGCTTCTGGATGATAAATGGTCCCAATCTTCGATAGTCCAACTTATCACATGGTCGCTTGGTCTTGATATTCCATCAAAGAAGCCATGCTTTATCTCCAATTTTGAAAGTAGGTGCTTGATTCCAAAATCTATCTGCAGACGCCTTGTAGGATTCTTGAGCAGATTGTAATTGAAGCTTCAACGTATTTTGAAGCTCTGATAGTTGTTTTGCAAATCCTTCAGCTATTGGATTGTTATTTGTTGACAGACTCAATAAATCAAGCTTCGGATGATATCCATAGTTGAAAAAAAATGGTGTGTATTGAGTCGATGCATGAAGGATGTTGTTATATGCAAACTCGACTAGCAGCAAATATGTCGTCCAATCGTCTTGCTGATAGTTGATGCTGCATCGTAAGTATTTTTTCAAGACTTGATTCACCAGTTCCGTTTGGCCGTCAGTTTGAGGATGAAAAGCCGAAGAAAGCTTGATATCCACCTTCAATATCTCAAAGAGAGATCTCTAAAACTTTGATACGAAATGGATTCCTCGATCTGATACGATATTATCTAGTAGTCCATGATATCGATACACATTATCGAGAAAGAGCCTTGCTGTGACTTCACTCGACGATGTCTTTTTGCAAGGGACAAAGTGTGCCATCTTTGTAAGCCGATCTACCACGACAAAGATGCTGTCAAATGAGTTCGATGATGGCAGGTCCCTCATGAAGTCCATGGAAACTGAAGACCATGGTCGACGTGGAATCGACAATGGCTGTAGGAGTCCATAAAGGCGATGTCGAGGATTCTTAGATCTTAAACAGATATCGCAGGAGAGGACAAAATCTTTCATATCCTTCCACATTTGGGGCCACCAAAAATCTCGAGAAATAAGCTCTAAGGTCTTATTGAATCCAAAATATCCTGCAGTTGGAAAATCGTGGTGAGATTGAAGAACTCGAAGTCGTGCTGGTTCTTTTGGAATATACAACCGCTCCTCAAAGTATAAAAGATCTCCCTCCACCTTGAACTTGTCGTCATTGACACGCTACTTGATATCAATGGCTACTGAATCTTCAATGGTCACGGCACGTACCTGATCCAAGAAGTCTGTATCAATTGGCACAATAGTAGCGCAAAGCCAAAATTGCTCTAGCTTCAACAACGTCGTACATTGTTGATCAAACGCGGCTTCTTTAGCCTTTGGTATAAGATACGATCTCCTCGATAAGACATCAGATAGTCCTTGCTGCTTTCCAGGTCAAAAAGTGATAACAAAATTAAACCTCGATAACGACATATTTCACCGAGCTTGACGTCAATTTAGAACTTGAGCCGACATGAAATACTTCAAATTCTTGTGATTTGTATATGTGATGTCGTATTACGTGCTTTCTTGCTCGAGAACGCACCAGGTGTTTGACTGTAGAAGGTAGTATGGAGATTTGCTAATATGCAAGCAGTCTATCAATTTTTTACTATTAGAATATAAATAATTATAAGAATATACCGTAAATCTATACGGATGTCCTTCGACTACTCGCCAAAATCCTTTTTGCCCCAGCCAGTAGGTCTCTAGACGTTACAGAGTACCCCGAACAACTCAAACTGCTAATCTTTGATACTGCTTTATACTCACGATCTTGTATCCACTGACTGTCTTGTTAGATTAACCCAAAAATTTTCATTCACTCCACATACTCAATCCTATAGACACCCTTTTAATCCTTCAATCACAAATATAACTTCAATTTTATAAAACAGTCAAGAGTAATCACACCCACTTTATTAAAATCTCGATTCACCAGTACAACACTGACTTCAGCAACGATTCCCTCAGTCTTCCCAAAACCCTATGAAGAAAAAAAATCCCAATTTGTTATCTTTTCTCTCCCCCCCCAAAAGCATGAAGCTAGCTCTCTGACCCTTTTTTTTAAAACCTTGATTCTTCTCTCTTTCAAACCCTAGCCTCTGAATTTCTTCAATCTTCCGTCTTGGATCCGGAATTGGCTCCGCTGTCAGAGCTTTCTCCTCCATTTTTTTGCCTTTTAAAAGGTTCTTTTTTTCGGAAACAACTTTCCTGAAACGGCACAGAGAACAGGACAGCCTGAACGGAATCAAAACTCCCGTAATCGGGACCACATTGAGTTGCCCAACCAATTTAGGTCTCATATTGGCTAAGAGGCCTGTAGTAAGACCTGGATGTTCCCAAAATTGGGTCAAATTGGTCCTTCGCATCAGGCTCGCTTAGTCATCGATTTAGTCCTTTCAATTCTATTGACTCCCACTATTGGACTCGAACGAAGCATTTCGTTACTGATAAGTATGCCCTGACCAATTGTCATAGGGTGTCTGAATTGGCCCCTGCAAATTGGCACTGGAATCGGTCGTTGCTCCCAATATTCAAGGTAACTGAACATTAATAAAAGTCCCCTTTTTTTATATTTTCACGGTATACTCATGTTACAATACGACATCCACCCCCTCTGAACTTGTGCATCCTCCGATATGCACTAATTTATCCAATTGCTGTTTGATTTATAATATATTCTCTACGTCTTTGTCCAGTTCGTCTTCATCACCTTCATTATCCAAATCACTTTCATCTTCTTGCTGCGGAGTCTCTATACCTTCATTAAGGTCTTCCATATTCATCTCCGCATGTCTTCGTTTAAATATTTTTATTCGCTTCCCTGCAATTGGTATTTTCAATTTTGTACCATCTAAATCCCGTAATGAGTAAGTCGCATTATCATGAACAGTTGTTACCACATATAGTCCAAACCAACGTTTTGAGAATTTCCGCAAAGTATTATATTGATTATCCAAACTATTGTCATAAACAAGTACCCAGTCATCTTCCTCGATTGCTTTTGGTCTCAATCGATGTTGCTTATCGAATCGTGCCTTGTTAAATAACCTTGCTCTTTTTAACCTTTACAATGCTATCTACACATCTTCCGATCTTTGCTCCAATTGTCGAATCCTAATAGCCAGAAGTTCTTCTCTTGTCAATCCATCTTCCCACGGTAGCATACTCCAAGTAAGTACCTTTTCTTCAATCGGCATAATTGGTTTTTGACCTGTCATAAGTTCTACTGGCATATATCCTGTCATCGAACTATGAGTTATTCGATCAGCCCATAATGCAAATGACGAAAGCCGTGGCCACTCTTTAACTTTTCCATTACAAGCTTTAATTAATGCTTTCACAATCGGTGGGTGACCGCGTTCGCTTTTTGCATTCCCTTCCGGATTATAAGCAGTAGTCAGTGATAGTTTAATTCCACATCTTTCAAAGAACTTACAAGCTTCTTATGCATTTAATTCTCCACGATCTCAAGTGATTTTTCCTACACATCCGTAGTGGCAAATGACATCTTCAAGCAAAAACCTACAAATCCCCTCTGTAGATTTTGTCCTCAATGCTCTTCTTTCTACTTGATTTGATAAATCTTCATGAGCTAAGACCAAATATCTCATCTCCCATAACCCAACTGGCATAATAACCAAATCAACAACCCATTTAAAATGAATAGCTAGAGGATACATAGGATGAAGACTATCTCGATGTCAGATATTAGAATACGATTGACAGATTTTACATGACTCTACAAATGAGAGCACATCTCGATACATATTTTTCCACCAATATCGTTCCTTGAGTTTAGCAAAAGTAGCCCAAATTCATCTATGCCCTGCCTATAAACTATCATGAAACTCCTTTAATAATTTTAGTCTTTCTTCTTTTTTGCCTATCACTCGTTGTGGCATCCCAATTCCTTTCTTCGGTCTCTTCCATAAGAATCCATCTCGAAGCAAAAATCCATATGTTTTTTTTCTTATTAGTTTGAATTTTCTAAAGACCAATTCTCCTGCTTAGTCAAGGTATTCAAGTAATGACCAATATCCAATAATTCTCCTTCATAAGATTCTTCAAGAAATAGCTTATCTTCTTTGTTGAGATTTGATATTAAATAGAATTTCAATCCGACGTCATCAATGTCTTCAACCATTTTGTCCTCCCTCTCGTATCTTGCTCGAGATAGCATGTCTGCTACTAAATTGTCCTTCTCAGTAACATGCTTAAATTCCGGATTTAGTGACTTAATATAAGCAATCCATTTCAACATTGCAATATCTGGCGTTGAACAATTAGTAATCATTCCAAGCAATGACAAGCAATCTATTTCAATTACTACTACTGCTCCAATCAAATAGTCCTTTTCAGCTTTCATAGCCGAAACGACTCCCCAAAGTTCTCTTTTGACTTGCGAATATGCACGCTGACGAATACTTAAAACTTTAGCCCCAAATCGAACTGCACATCTACCCCCACTTGAATCATCTTGACCCACAGCCCATCCAATGGCAATTGGACAAGTGTCCACAGTAAGAATCACTGGTCTATTGCATTTATAATCAACCTTCTTCAATATTAGAGGTGATATCAATAATTTCTTCAATCTTTGCATTGCCTGAATATGCCTTTCTTCCCATTTAAATTGATAGCCCTTGCGTAATAGTTCATATAATGGATCCGCTATGTGAGCATAATGAGGGATCCAGATTTGATAAAATACACATGCACCTAAAAACCTGCAAATCCCTGTTAAAGAATCACAATCCTCTTTCATCCTTCCAATTGCATCAACTTTAGTCGGATCTGGTTTTCTTCCGTAAGATCCACATAAATGTCCAACAATCACAACCTCTTGTACTCCAAATACAAACTTCATACCCGATAATGTAAGATAAACTTCTCCAAGCCGAGTTAAAATCTTTTCACAATCTTGTATATGATCAACAACATATTTGCGACACCCCCTCATATCTAAAGTTTCATCCTTGTCTCCTTCTCTGCACCCTTTTATGGAACATCATCCAGAAAAGGCATAGTCTTTTCCGGAATAAAATCTCTCAATACCTTATTCATCCCATTCATCATATGCGCAACTGAGTTGGTCGTGCCTTGAGGAAGAGTGCACATTCTAACCAATCCAAGTGGTGTCCTCATCGTCGTCATATCTCTACTTCCTTCAGCAAGTTGAAATTGATCATAACCTGAATACAAGTCATCCATTGAATAGATCGCCCTTCCTACAAACGCCTCAGTAAATTCATCCACAATAGGTCCAATTCCTGCATTCCTGACAGTTACTTCATTCACCAGTTGCATATCTTGAATAAACCATAGTGACCCATTCTTCTTAGGTACCGTAAAGCATCGACTAGAATACGGTGTAAATGAGGGTTCCAATATTTTCATCTTCATCTTTTCTTTTAATAGTTCCACCAATTTAGATAAATGTGCCCTCGGTACTGGAATTGGTCTTAGATTCCAAGGTACATGCAATACAGTAAAAATAACCATAGGTGTTATAATATTCGGATCCACACACCCAATTTCATAAGATTTGAAGGCAAACGATCTACCTTGTTTAGCCAACATCTTTTTGAAACAAGTAATTTCTTTCAGCAATAAAGAACCATCAGAACCAATCTTCAATTCTTCAAAAGTCTCTTTAGTAAACTGATGTCCAATTCTCATTGGATCTCTTAAACTCACTTCTTTTGATGCTTCTCCCATTTGTTCCTTAGAATCTTCTAGTAATGGTCCAGCAATAGGCTTTACCTTCTTATCTACTATTTAATATCTCGTCTCTACAATGACTTTTGGTGCTTGAAAAGATTCAAGTATGGTATAAACCTCTCTTGAATGAATCTCAATAATCTTACCATTATTCCCTAACCCAATAGATGTAATCAATTCCAATGAATCTTCCAGTCCATTTTCTTCATAAATACCTAAAATCCTCTCATTATCTTGGAATGTACCTAACTTACATAATTCTCCTTCAATATTATATAATCTTTTTCTTTCTTTTCTTTTAAAATCATTAACTTTCTTATACATAATATTTCTATTCTCCAAAATACCAATAAAACTCGCATCAAAGGCACCTTCATCTCGCGAGAGTACCTCCTCTTTTGTACCTCCATAATCTCGCTTTACAGTGGTACCTCCCCAAAATCCTTAAATCCTTCAACAATCTTTGGCAATGGTTTCTCCTTCAACCTATCTCGATTCCATTCATGGTTAGGAGGTACTGTTAGAAATTGTACAGCTTTCCTCCCATCTTCACTACGTACCCTTACATAAACAGAACCATCGTCAAGTACTTTTGTTTCCATCCGTGTTGCCATAATATAAGGTTGTCCTAAAATCAACGGATAAGATGTTGTATCTCGAACAAAAAAATGTTGCTTTGTCGCAACATCTCCAATCCAAATTTTGACATCTGGACATGTTCCATATAATTCGCCCCGTGTGTTATTAGCTGCTCGAATTGTCCATCCATGTTCCATATCAATTGGCCATTTTTGCTTCTTATAAAGATCTTTAGACATGAGATTTGTTTCAGAACCATGGTCGACCAAAGCAACTATTGGTTCTTCTATATCTCCTACCTTCACCAATACCTCAGTAGTTGCCCTTGCCCAATGCTTTCGAGTATAATGGCTAAAAGTTTCCATTTCCTTGTCACTAGAATCTTCGAAACGTACTCGCTGATTATACCCATTCTTTTCATTTGTTGGTTGCTTGTAACCAATATCAACCTCTTCTTCATCTCTACATATTCTTGCATCAATAGCATGACTCATTCCAGTTTCACCCATTAATTACCTCTTTCGTTTAATGCTGTCAATGATAACATCATGAAACTCCTTCTTTGCAATTTCTAAAACTTCTTTCAATGTGAATTCCACCTTAGCGTTTAATATACGTTCTTCCAACACCCCTTTCAAATTTGTTGCCGCTTCAATGTGAGAAAGTAGCTTATAAGCAATTGATTTGCCCTTATCTTTTGTCTCCTTTGTTTTTTCTTCCAATGATACTAAGGTATCCTTTACAGGTAATTCTTGTGAAGCTGCCTCCCGAGCCTTGTCTCCTCGAGTTTGCTTCTTAGAAGAATTTCCTTCTCTAGTATCATCAAAATTTTCTCGTCTCTTTTCTTCCATCAAAGCTTCATGTTGGCTCTTAGCAATATATGCATGAACTGAAAGAGACTCAACAGGATCCTCCCAACCTGTTGCACTTCGTATTGTAGCTGCAGTCCTCAATAACGCTTCTCAAGGTAATTTCCCTTCTTGCATTATAGAAATGGCAGAAGCCTAAAATTCACTAGTTTTCATACTTTCACCAAAGTCTTCATCTACTCTAGCACCATAACTTGCACTTTCTCGTGCTGCTGTTTCATGCTCCTTTAAGTAATCTTGAACCAATGCTCTCATTCGTCCCTTGCCAAAATTGGTTTGAAGAAGATCCTCCCTATCTTTTAATGCTATCTTCCCATCTTTCCAGCAAATAATTCCTTGCCATATCATATTATTAAATTCATTGCAATCTTTCCTAGTATGTGAAGCGTCATCATACCAAATGCATCTTTGTACATATCCTTGTTTTGAAACATTCTTCAAATTATTTGTAGACGTATTCTCTTCAAGTCTTGCCAATTTGATTTGAAGATCTCGCATTCCTCGTATAATTTCTTCCATCCCCATATCTGCTTTCTTTAATAAGGATGTCAAAGGTTGAACTGTAGGCATTGTTGGTGGTGTTGTACGTACTAGAGCTTT
Source organism: Physcomitrium patens (assembly GCF_059467195.1). NCBI lineage: Eukaryota > Viridiplantae > Streptophyta > Bryopsida > Funariales > Funariaceae > Physcomitrium > Physcomitrium patens. The sequence continues at coordinate 1,050,559 of NC_143423.1, forward strand.
GGGTGCTTGTATTGTTTTCGGAATATTACTCCTATCCTTCCTCCTTTTTCTTTTTGTAAGCAACCCCACGGCATCTTCAACGTTCTTCCACTTTGTTGTCAATCCTTCATCTTCTTCTTTGTCTTCAAGAAGGAGTTCTAATTTCCCTTGCAATTCTCCATCAGCAGCTTGAAGAAATAGATCAACTTTGTTCGGCTCCAATGTCAATTTTTCTACCTTCGATAATTGAGAGTATTGCCTCTCAAATTCCCTTAATAGCTCTGTTGCTTGTAAATTCTTATTAGGCCGTTCAATCCATTCCAGAAACAACTTCTTAGTAACATGATCAGCATCTTCTAAGAAATATTCGTCTTTCAATGCATGTGAAAAAACCTCCCATGAATTCCTATAACGATCCGTAATCGATGTAATATGGTCTCTTATCTCCAGTATCAATCCAAGTCCAAATAATTCAACCATTTTCTTCTCAGAAACCTGATTTAATTCCATTTCACGAACATAACATCTTAAATACCTTGAAATATTCCTTCCATCAAATTGATCAATTTTATTGACCACTGCTTGCAATGCTTTGGTTGCCAAAGCTTCCTTTCGATCATTGCTTTGCTGTTGCTGCATTGATAATGAGAAGGCTTGAAACATACTAGCAATAGACGGATCCATGTGCATACCTTGTCTTTTAGAAGAACCCCCACCAGAAACTCCTCTCAAAGATCCTTCAAAATTTTTATTTTCGTTTTCCATAAAAATAAAAATAAAATCAAACAAAATCCCATATCTTCCACCTCAAGCTTTCACGTCGGGTTCACCACTTTATGTCATGTTACGTGCTTTTCTGCTTGAGAATGCACCGGACATTTGGCTGTAGAAGATAGTATGGAGATTCGCTAATTTTCAAGCAGTCTATCGATTTTTTGCTATTGGAATATAAACAATTATAAGAATATACCATAAATCTATACGGATGTCCTTTGACTGCTCGCCAAAATCCTTTTTGCCCCAGCCGATAAGTCTCTAGATGTTACAAAGAATCCCAAACAACCCAAACTGCTAATCTCCGATATCGCTTTATACTCACGACCTTGTATCCACTGACTGTCTTGTTAGATTAACCCAAAAAAATTTATTCACTCTGCATACTCAATCCTATAGACACCCTTTTAATTCTTCAATCAGAGACATAACTTCGATTTTACAAAACAGTCAAGAGTAATCACACCCACTTCATTAAAAATCTCGATTCACCAGTAGAACACTGACTTCAGCAACGATTGCCTCAGTCTTCTCAAAGCCCTATGAAAAAAAGCCCCAATTCTTTGTCTTTTTTCCCCGCCCATAGCATGAAGCTAGCTCTCCGACTCTTGAACCCTTATTCTCTCTCTTTCATATCTTAACCTATCCTCCTCTTTAACTCTAATTCTTCCCTCTTTCAAACCCTAGCCTCTAAATTTCTTCAATCTTCCATCTTGGATCTAGAACTGGCTCTACCGTCACAGCTTTTTCCTCCATTTTTTGTCTTTAAAAAGGTTCTTTTTCTGAAAACAACGTTTCCTGAAATGGCACAAAGAACAGGACAGCCTGAAATGGAATCGAAATCCCTGGAATCGGAATCACATTGAGTCGCTCGACAAATTCAGGTCTCATATTAGCTAAGAGGCCCGTAGTAAGACCTAGATGTTTCCGTAATTGGGTCAAATTGGTCCTTCACGTCAAATTGGCTGAGAGGCCCGTATTAAGACCTGGATGTTCCCGTAATTGGGTCAAATTGGTCCTTTGCGTCAGGCTCGCTCAGTCATCGATTTAGTCCTTTCAATTCTGTTGACTCTCACTATTGGACTCGAACGAAGTATTTCGTTACTGGTAAATATGCCCTGACTGACTGTGACGAGGTGTCTGAACTGGCCCCTGAATATTGGCACTGGAATCGGTCATTGCTCCCAATATTCAAGGTAACTGAACATTAATAAAAGTCCCCTTTCTTTATATTTTCACGATATACTCGTGTTACAACATGACATCGTCATACTAATGTCTTGGCCCTTGGCCATTCTAAGAGAATGACAGAAATGACTCTACAAGAAGACAATATTGGTTTAGAAGAAGATACTCCGCAACCTCTAAAATGCCTTAAGAGCTTCAAGAAAAGGGGTAATCTCCTCTCTCCAAGAAGAATAAGACTCCAATATTGTAACAAAAGAAGTATCAGTTTAGAGGAGGGTAATCCGCAACCTCTAAAATCCTAGTACACTTCCAAGCAGAGGGGTAATCCACACTCTAACGAGGAAGAAACTAGCTCTGATATGTGAGGTGAGTGAAGTCTTGACAAACTGTCACGAACACAAAAATACAGACTCGAGATGTAACAAGAAGTTCAAGAAGAATTGGCAAGAACTAGATTAATCAGATGAATACAAGAACAACACCAGAGAGGTGAGCTAAAGCTCCAAGAGATGTGTTGTCGAGACTGAAGAACTCTTCAGCCTCAATTCCAATATATACTCCTATTTAGGAAGCTTCTCAAGCAACTTCTACTAACTAGGAGGCTTTTAGAAGGTTCTAGAGACTTGGTTCTAGAAGATTCTAGAAACTTGTTTCTAAAAGGTTCTAAGGACTATGTCCCTAACATCTTCTATCAACTAAGAAGCTTCTAGAAGGTTCCAAAGACTTGCTTCTAGAAGGTTCTAGAAACTTGTCTCTAGAAGGTTCTAAGGACTATGTCCCTAACATCTTCTATTAACTAAGAAGCTTCTAGAAGGTTCCAGAGACTTGCTTCTAGAAGGTTCCAGAGACTTGTTTCTAGAAGGTTCTAGAAACTTGTCTCTAGAAGGTTCTAAGGACTATGTCCCTAACAAGAGTGGACAATAGGAAGAAAAGTTAAATGTTCTTCGGTATTGTAAGCATTCAGTTGTAGCGGTTAATTGTGTGATCCTGATAATTGGAGCTCATATATATGGTCTTTCCTTGTGTTTGAATTCTCCTATACAAATTTATTCTGGGAGGTTTCTTTCGGAATAAGTAAAACAACAATCACATTTTGGCGCCACTACTAGAGATTGACAACATTATTGAGTATTAAGAATTAATTGCTAAAGCAGTAAAGGAGATTAGGAAGCAAACTCAATAGAAATAATGAAAGAGTATGGTTATTAAGAATGAGAATTTAACAGCAAAGAGAAAAAGCAATCAAAAGAAAGAATAGAGAGATTGCAAGCAAAAAATTTGTTACGAAACGAGCAAGATTGCAAATTAAAAAAGAAGCATCGATAAAGTTGGATTAAGCCATGGTTGCATGCCTGTCGGCATATTTGATCATATCCAGAAGACGATCGACCTCTAATAGTTCAGAAGTACATACCATTAAAGAAATTGCTAAGAGCACTTGCGAGGAGTGTTGTTAATAGTCCAGCATACCTCTCGAAGCCGTTAACAAAAAGTGAGGAAGGCACAAAAGAATTAGGTACTCCATTTGATATTTTTTCAATAGGAGATACGTCCAATTCTAACAAGACTGGTTTTGAAGATTGGCATAAATCACTTGCCAATAAAGACTAATTCAGAGTATATCAAAATCCATCATTTTCACCTCATATTCAACCAGTAAAATTATTTGGGAATAATAATAGTCAATCAAGAAGGCCTGGAAGTCCGAAAAAGACTTTTGCGGGAGAAAATTTTTATTTTAATAAAGAATTGAGCGAAACACCGGCATCTTTAATGGCGTCTGGAGGATCAGAAGTTCCAATTGCAGTCCAAATGGGTACAGTGGAAGATTGCACAACTAGCGTGGCTCCACTACTTACTTTTAGAGGTTTACTGGGAGCCGATCCAGATCAACATTTATCACAATTCTTGACTACATGTATAGCCAATAATGGCAAAACTGAAGATATTTGGTTAAGATGGCTACTAACAGCATTAAAGGACACAGCATTTGAATGATATAATTGCCAGTCCATCGGTCAATTTTCTAATTGGGAGGCATTAAAAAATACATTTTTAACCTATTTTTGACCAATTCGATTTAAAGAGCGACTTAAGGAAAGATTGATGAATAGCAAAATGGTACCAAGAGAAGCAGTACAATCATATTATGGTCAAGTAGCAGATATTCTTAGTAATTGGCTAAATAATCAAATGCCTGATTTATTTATTTTATCCATATTAGTTAATGGACTTTATTTAGCAGAATTAAAGTTATTCGTGAAGAAGGCCCAACCGACCACTGTTGCTTCCTCACTAACATGAGCAAATGTGTAGAAAGAATGTCACTATGACCAATTCTTAACCACTAGAGCTACAGTGATTCCATCTCAAGCAGGTTATCCAATACCAACTTGGAGTGAAACTGGGAGTAGTTACCTAAGAATACTAGATTACGGTACAAACCTTAGTATTAATCCACAAGGAATAGTGAATGCTATTCCATTGCAAAACATACCACCAACAACTACAGTCTCGTATTTTTCATACTCCCCATATCAAAAAGTAGTTCTTGCGAAAGTGTTATAAAGTGAAACTAGACAAAGGATCCAAATAACGCTTTGTTGATAACTTTGACAAAGAAAATCAAAGAACTGGTTGTCAACTTAGTAAAAGACAAAGAAAAGAGGCATAAGCCAAGTAATATGCGTCCCAATGTCTGTTGTAGTAATTGTAAGGGGCAAGGTCATTTAGTAACAAAATGTCCTTCACCACCCCAAATGACTATACAATGTACCTTTTGCGAGGGGGCAAGCATATTACCACCAACTATTGGAATTTACGAAAGTAACAAAAATTTGGTAACTAGATAATGATCCAACCGACTTTGTGGGATGTTAATCAAATTCAAACAGGAAATAGGTTTGGCTGGAACAGGAATCGTTCCAATAAGCTGAATAGAAATTTTTTCAAATTTCAAAATTTGATATACAATCAAGAATACGGAACCAATGCTCAAGGAATGGTACAAAACGAACAAGGATATTTCCAATATCAACCCTTTCAGTAATCGAATTCGGATTCTGCAATATCAACTGGACAACCGGGATCATTTATCCATCCGACCTAGAACATGCCAAGCTGGTACATCTCAATAGATACCCCCAATATTCCTGACGGTGTTAAAAGGAGACCACTTCGATGTTATCGTTGTAGACAGATCAGACATTATGTTAGTGAATGTCCCAATTCAAGAGCAAGCAATGACTATACTTCCGTATATGGAAATTATAAGCAATCAGGACATACTTATCAGCAAAGCAATGTCCCATTTAATTTCAATAATCGAAACTAGTAAGTTCAATTACAGAATAAACTAGAGGAGAATAATCGAGGTCCACAAGATTCACTGGTAAATCGGGTGAAATGCGTGCATATCGTGCTTATATGGGCTCAACAAAAAGAAAAAGATTCAATCCCTCAATTGGAGGAATCAATTTCTAAAGGACAATTAGACTCAAATCTAATAACCATACCTGGATCGTCATCAGTATTGGGACCTGAATCGTCAAAACAGTCCAATGATGGTTCTGACACGAGACTATTGACCCAACATGAATTAGTTCTATTACCCTTAAAGGACAAGAAGCAGCCTTACTCACTGAAAGACCCTCTCAGGGTGAAACAGTACAAAATAGGTTATTCAGCTATTCTAGTGTCAGACTCTGTGAAGCAAGATAAGCTATTGATAGGGATTAAAGTGAAGTCCATGAAAAAGAAAAAGGCTTTGGAAATCACTACAAATATAGAACCGTATGATATATTGAAGGATATGGATGAAATCAAACTATCAATCTCAATAAAGCAATTATTAGCGGTTGTGCCAAAATATCGTTCTATATTGAATTCTTCATTAATACGACAAAAAGCTCAGTCAAAGGAGGTTTAGGAAGTCAATTTGAACCTCGATCAAGGAGCATCGACTATTGATGTATCCATCAATGGAGTCCTTATTTTTGGAGTTCAAGAAGATGGGGGCTCAAGTATAAATTTAATGATGGTGGAAACAATGGAAAATCTGGATTTAGCTCAGTTGTTACCCACGTCGTTGGTATTAAGAATGGCTGACCACAGGCGAGTCAAGCCTATGGGTATTCTTCACAGTATTGACACTGCTATAGCAGGGATTGTATATAAAATTGATTATATCATTTTTGGGTTACAAACTTCCATATTATCATATCCAATTTTATTGGGACGGCCATAGTTATACCAAGCTAAAAGTAAAAATGACTGAAGCCGTGGAACGCTAACTATTGAAAAGGGAAGAGAAACGATTGTTTTACAAATATACCCTGTCTAATATCATGGAAAATCTCAAATTCAAGGCTCAAAAGTGACATCCAATGTGGAGGGGCAATCTGAGGATAACCATGATAAAATTACTAATGCAATGCAAGTCGGCAATGACCCAATTCGCATACATAAGGAAGAAGTATCCTACCAATATCGATTACTCGGAGAATATTTTGTTCATCTGGAGGATGCAGCAAACTCCAATCATGCTATTGCCGAATGGATGAACAATCCCACAATCAATAGAGTCAGCACATTGGAACCAGAATTGGGTAGTTCCCATTTGTCGAATAATATAAGATATTCAGATCAGGAGAAGACAATTAAATCAAAGGTTGTGAAAGATCCTGTATATTAATCCATTAACCTGAGCACCAACAAAATGCCATAGCTAATTAAAATATATGCTGGTAATATAGGTACAAAATTGGATGCTTAGAAACAATTTTTCGTCCATTGTCGGGGTAGAGAGAGTTTGCCTCAAGAAAATGTTGGGCTTCTGGCTGTCACTAATTATTCAATCAAGCTTAAAAATAAGGGAAGCCCTAAGTTAATATACAATTTTTTTCTTTTTGAACAATTACACCAAATACACAAGCCTCATGTAACCAACAACATCCAAAATATGATAAAATCCTCTAAAACCTTATGTGGAGATTTTCTTGAACTTCAACACCTCATATCTCTTAATCCGACCGTCCAAAAAAACTAAAATTTTAGATGAGGTACTGATGTATTCTTATTAACTTCTACAATAATTTTCAACTACAAATTCATTGCAGATCTTGAGATATCTTAAAAACCCTAATAGTCACTTCAAACCCTTGTCTTTATACATCTATGTGCAATTTTCTTCATATCTCACAAAATATAAGCTCAAATGCCACGAAATTTGTATATATAGCTTTTTAACACAAAATTTTACATTCTCCAAAAAGTTTGAGCCAAAAATTCTTCCGAAAACTCAAGTTATGGCTCCAACTATTACTACAAATAAACCCGCTTACTTAGTGCTTTTGATTTGAAAGCGCCGGCTTCAACTCCTTACAACTCCTTCATATGAACTCCAAAAGCAATAATTCTTTCATGAAAAATTTAGGTCTTGAAATCACCGTTCCAGTCGCACCTTTTGATCTTCAAAAGCTGCTGTAAAACTCCTCGAACTCTCAAAAGAGTAATAATATGTCTTAAATAAACACCTTAACTTCAAACGGCTATAACTTCTTCATCCTAACTCCAAATTCTCTAATTTTTGCACAAAAATTGTACCTCAAGTCCTAAACTTTATAATCTTAGCTTGTAATCTCCAAATTTTTTCTTAAAAGTCACCGAAATCCTTCTTAAGATCGCAGGCAGCCTCCTCAAAGCCCATTCGGCATGGTATTCGACCAAAAGAGATGAAGTTTCCCATTCCTTGCCTTCATCCGACCATGCCTTGCTTTCATTCCTCCCAATTAGCCTCCTACTAGTTTAGATTTTCATGCTTAGGCTTCCACCTTCTCCCAAGGCTTCATACTAAATATTTAGTTCCTATATATATATATATATTTTTAATTTCAAAATCAAAATAAATAATGAAACAAAGTAAAGTTTCTTATACCAACTCTTTTTAATTTAATCTACTAGCCACTCTAACACACATCTAGATTTATTAACATATAATATGTTCTAACTAATTTTTACATATTGTGAGTATTTACAGTATGACACTGTCACAAATTTGCCTTTGCATGGTCATATGCGGATTTGATAGGGATTCTAGTCGACGTGTGCTAGCACCAAATTATTTTTGAGGAAGGTATTATGCCAGTTCGTCAAAGACAATACTGGCTTAATCCAAAATATTTCTTTTTAGTGAAAGAAGAATTGGATAAACTTCTCGACGTGGGTTTTATTTATCCTGTTCTGCATAGTGCATGGGTGTTGTCAATCGTGATGGTACCAAAGAAGAATGAAAAAATCAAGATATGTCAGGATTTTTGAAAGTTAAATGTAGCTACTAAGTAGGATTATTTTCCATTACCGTTTACAAATAGTATTTTATATGCAATTGCTAGACATGAATGTTACTCATTTTTTGACGGATTTTTGGGATATAATCAAATTAAAATTACCAAAGAGAACGAGTTGAAGACTACGTTTACCACCAATTGGAGTACATTCGCCTATAAAGTAATGCCATTTGGGTTATATAATGCCCCAGCTACTTTTCAACGGATAATGACACAAGCATTTCAAGATAACCTTCGTTTATCAATGGAGATATTTTTGGACGATTTCTGCACCTTTAGTACAACGGCTGAACATCTAGCATGTCTGGATAACTCTTTGAATCAATACGATAAATATGAGATATCTCTAAATTTGGAGAAGTATCAATTTGGCATACCATCGGGGAAGCTATTGGGACACATTGTCTCTGTTGAAGGCATCGCTATAGACCCCGATAAAATTACTCATATATTGGATTTACTAAAGCCAGATACGGTATCGGGCATGTGCTGTATTATCAGCCATGTCAGCTACTATCAGCATTTTATTGAATCCTTTGTGATTATCTGTCAACCATTAACCAAATTGTTAAAGAAACTCCCATCAGACGGATCTAGCCCAATATGGACTGAAGATTGTACTTTTACATTCGACGAATTGAAACAAAAATTGGTATCTGCCCCAATTCTTATAACACCTTGTTGGACAAAATCATTTCATATCTATGTGGACGTGTCCAATATTGATATTCGATCCATTCTCAGTCAAAAGGATGAAAAAAGATTACATCATTCCATATATTATGCAAGCCAACAATTCATTGCTATAGAAAAAAAATTTAATACTACTGAGCGAGAAGCCCTCGAAATGATCTACTCTGTATAGAAATTCTACCACTGTCTACTTGGATACCCATTTGTATTCCATGTTGATCATGATGTGCTTAAGTACATGATAAATAAACCTCAATTGAGTCGATGAATTGCTCGATGGATGTTACTTCTCTAGAAATTCAACTTTACGATTAACGTTTGACCCAGCAAGAAACATACCAACACAGATCACTTATCCCGTTTATCTAATATACTGGATAGTAAACTGATAAACGATGTTCTTTCGGATGTACAACTATTCGTTGTGGATGTCATTACATCCGAATATGGTGAATTGATCCAATATCTAACGTTTCAGACTATTCTAATTTCTTATAATGAAAAATTAAAGAAACGTCTGATTTTAAAAAAGTGCGCCATATACCATGATTGGAGATGCCTTGTACAAATAAGGGCGGGAAGGAATTTTACGCCATTATATCTTTCAAAGTGAAGTTCATATAATTTTGGAAGGATGTCATTTGGACAGTTGTGGAGGATATTTTACAGGTGATAGCACCACATGTAAGGCTTTAATGATTGGATATTGGTGGCCAATAATGTTTTTGGATGTACACCAATATGTTCGTCATTGTGATCCTTGCCAACGAATTGGTTACCCTACTGGAACTTCTGTAATACCATTGGTACTAATTTTGGCATAGGTACCATTCGAAAAATGGGATATTGACTTTATAAGATCTATTGTACCTGCCTCTCGAAATGGACATAAACGTTATATTCTAGTAGCCACCGATTATGTCATCAAATAGGTGGAGGCCATGGTAATGAAAACTGATAATGCGAGTACCGTAGCAATATTTTTATATGAGAAAATTATCACTGATTTTGGCTATCTGAAAGAATTGGTTAGTGATCGCAAAACACATTTTATTAATGCAACAATTGAAGCATAACAGCGAAGTATGAGATCAAGCACTGAAAAATTACACCTTATCATCCACGAGCCAATGGGCAGACAGAAAAGACCAACGGTATCCTATGTAAGATCTTAACAAAGACTATTTTAGGAGTAGGAATCTATTGGGACACTAAATTGTTTACAACTTTATAGGCGTACTATACTGTATATAAAGTAACTACCAATTCTATCCCATTTCAATTGGTATATGATCAGGAGGCAATTCTATCAATTAAATTGGAGGTCCAAAGTTTACGAATTGTGTTGAATGAACGTATGGGAGATACAGAATCTCTTCAATATAGGTTAGTCCAATTGGAGAAATTGGATGAAGCTAGGGCTACGGCTCTCTTGATCATAGAAGCTATACAGCACCGCAAAAAGAGTTATTATGACAGTAAGTTACAGTCGAAATATTTTATGCCTAATGAGCTGGTGCCACTTTATGATAGCCGCTTTAACAACTTTTCCAATAAATTTCAAATACAATGGCTTGGGCCATATCGGATGGTGGAAGGTTTCCTTAATGGTTCCATTCAATTGGAAGATTTTCTGGGAACCCACTTTACAACACGCGTTAATGGGAAATGGTTACATCTATATTATATGTAAACCCAGGATGAGTTTACTCAGTGGTGGGAGGAAGTCTCCATAATAATGATTATCGACAGAATTGGAAAGGTTATGATAGCTAGGAAACGATTGATGGTTAGTTTTGGATACTGAAACTGACTAGTCAAGAAATTAGACATGCTTGATTAGACATGAGATTAAGATACACTAGATTAGACGTTCTTGATTCGGACCCCGAGTAAGCAGTTAGGAGCGGGGCACTCATAGAAGGTTTCATTGTTACAAATTTCAAACATTGTGCTTTGAATTGTAAGCTTTATGACAATAATCAGCAATAGTGTTAGCACGAGGAAGTATTGAGAGTTTGATTTTTACAATGTCGATGGAAAGAGTCAAGAAAGTATCGAAATGATCGGAAAGTCGCCGCAATGTGAGGTCTAAGTGTAATCTGGGATCGCCGTCTCTTGTAGTTATCACCAACATAGAACCGATGAAGTTAGATATCTATTGGTCATTGAAAAGACAAAAAGATTTTAGAAATGGACACTTATTTACGTTTTTGTGACGATCAGATAAACTACCACTAATTGATGTAGAACGAGTGGCAAAATATATAGAAAATTAGGATCCAGAGGATGGTTCAAATGTAATAAGAGGAGTCTTGATTGGGATAGATGAGAATATCTTACACAAGGTCTTGCATTTATCAATCGGAGAGCTTGAGGTGGGAGGAGACATGTCAAATGACTTCACGCTAGGAAGCTACTTCAAAGGAAGAATATCGTTTCTCAAGCGAAATCAAGGATGGAAGGTATAGGAGGCACTTATGCCCGAACTTATGGAATGGATGCGGTTCGTTTATAAGTGGTTAGCATTGAATTGACATAGCACCTACATAGCAAAGCGATTATTGTTTTTCGTGATAGGAACACTGGAAGGCATGGTATTCAATTGGACAGCTTATGTGGCCATAAGGATATATGCAAAAATAGGAGCTAAGTGGAAGACGGAGAAGTTTGCTTCACTATTATATTCCAATTATGTAAACTCAGTGATTGAATGTACATTGAAACAAGAATCTCAACCAGTAGTTCCAAGTTTACAAATAAGAACAGTTAGTTCAAAGATAATAGTGTATGAAGTGAGAGAATCCAGCAGAGCGGCAGAATGGGAAGCAAGACTAATATCTACACTAGAGCGAGTTTCAATTCGGGCGACAATAGAGATGACGACACCAATATCAATTTTAAGAGAAAGTAACTAATTAGGATTTCAAAGAGGTGTAACGGAAGGGTGGAATATTAAGGAAGTTATATTGGGTCAAATTTTCTAGCTGCAACTTACGGTGAGTAAGCTCGAAGATGAAGGTAGCTTAAAAAGACAAGTGGAAGCGAGCAAGAAAACAATATTGGAGCAAAATTATAAAATCAGGGAACATGAACAAGTCATCAAGGTAGAATCAAAATCCAAGATGCGAGTGAAGCGTGAATTGGATGAGAGAGTAGAAAACTAGTCAAAAGAGAAACAAAGGATTCAGCATATCTTGGAAAATCAAAGGCAAGAATTACTACAAACTCGCAAATCATATAGATTGGAATAGGAGAAGATGAATGCTCAGTTGAAGATGGAACGAGAAAAGAAGGAGGCATTGGAGCTTGAAAAAAAATAATTGGGTAACCAATATCGAAACAAAACGGATGAGCTACAGGAAGAAATTGTTGTTTTGAAGGAAACAATAATGAAATTGGAGAGTGATTTAGTCAATATTGGTCAGTCATAGACATCTTCCTCAGCGATAGTAAGAATTAGAAAATTGGAGGAGAAATTGCAACAGCAGTAGCAAAAACTAGAAACTAAAGATGCCAGAATACTCCAATTGGAAGCTTAGGTTTGAAAATTGAGAGCGTATAATGAAGATTTAACAGCTCAATTTAGGGTAGAGATTCAAGACGAGTCAAAAAAAAAAGATATAGTGTTGGAACAAGACCAAATGGAGCCAACGCCAGAAATTGAAGAGATTAAACAATCCAATTAAATAAATAAATAAATAAATAAATGATTGGTTTTTATTTATCAATACTGTGTTTGCAAGGATACTGTACAGTTTGGAGTGGGACTATGTAGAATAAGTAGTTATTTTTAGAATATAGATATCTAGTGTATAGTATAAATAGTAATAGATAACTACTAAAAAGATCGTTTAGTAGGTAGAATGGATGAATAATCAAGAAAAGTAATTATCATCCATAGTATAGGAGTTGATATCTCGAGGTAGTATAAGGAGGATAAGAGAGAGGAAGAAAATACCAAACTATGATAGTACTAAGCCGGGTTAAGCTTGGTGCTATCTCTTCTTCTTAGTTTTCTTGTTTTTTTTGTGTTACTGTTGATTCTAGTAAAGAGAATCGATTTAATGAATCAATATTTGATTTACAAAGTTGTTTATGGATCACTATTTATCAATTGTTGTGAAAGATTGATGATATATAGAAGTTTCTAGTCATTGTTTATCGCAAGGTTGTGAGTTCAATGGAGAGGAATTGTAATCGAAGGAATTATCTCGATCAGATTTTGTGGATTGAAAGTTATTCGTTCTAGGGTTTGGATTATGCTTGTGTGTTCATGAATTACACAGGGTACTAAAATTGATGTTGTGGTTGTTATTATATTGATATGAGAGAGTGGACAGTAGGAGGAAAAGTTAAGTGTTCTTCGATATTGTAAACATTCAGCAATAGCGGTTAATTGTGTGATCCTAACAATTGGAGCTCATATACATGGTCTTTCCTTGTGTTTGAATTTCTTTATATGGATTTATTCTTAGAGGTTTCTTCCGAAATAAGTAAAACGACAATCACACATTCTTTTCTTGCTAGTTGCACTATTTCCTCCTCACCAATCGCACCATTCTCTCCTTCCTTGTTGCACCATTCCATCTTCACTAGACGCACCATTTGCTCATCACACCATTTTTTCTTCTCCAGTCATACCATTCTCTTTTCTCCAATCACACCATTCCTTCTTCATTAGTCACACCATTCTCTCATCGCACCATTCCCTCCTCCTCAATCGTACCATTCCTTCTTCACTAGTCGCACCATTTCTTCGTCGTACCATTCCCTCCTCCCCAATCGTACGATTTCCTACTTAGAGCTGTTGCGTAATGCCATTCTACCTCTGCTGCTGCCTCTATACCTCTCACCTCTCTTTTCACTCTCCCTCCACTTCTCGAAGCTTTTTTCATTGTCCATGGTGCTTCTGCTTCTATTGCTGCTATTGTCGCTTCAGTCGATGCTGCTCTTCTATGTGGATGCTGCAAGTCTATTTATTGTTCGTATGGACTTTTTTTTTTTAGGTGAGTGTGGATCTAGGCCCAAGGCATTGGATTTGTATTTTTTTTTTCAATGTAGCAGATATTCAAGCTTTGTGTCGAGAATGATTGAATGAATGCTATATGTCGTGGCAGCCTGGCATTTGAAGAAATGGATATGACAGCTAATAATCCGAAGAGGCCTAGAGTAGCTTGTTTTTCTTTTCTAAAATAGTTGTTGTATTGGGAGAATTATATTATATAGTACACTAGTCTCCTGTGTAGAATACTATCTATTCCATATTGACCTTATACCAAGAGTTATGAATCTTGGTGTCATCATAGTACACACAATATATATATTGTGTATCAATTATTCATATTAATAATAATGACGTTTTCAACATGGTATCAGAGCTATAGAAATATTTGATCCTCAGAATAAGCTTTGGTGAATGCTTTATTAAGAAAATAATTGCTAAAATTATAAAATTAGTTTATAATGAAAATAATATCAATACAATACATTATAATAGCAAAGGTTGATGAAGAACTTGAAGTTCATCAAACCATGAAAAGCAATTCGAGACCTGAAAATGGCAACATATAAACTATAAACAAAGTTAAAATTGAATTGATCAAAAATAAATTTATAAATACTTATAATTCAATTTCAAATTAACAATATTAAAGATGATACAAAAAGTAGACATTAATCATGTTCCAAAATTCGATGGTTCATATTTTAACATATGAAAATATAGACTAATATTAGTTTTCAGGGCTAAAAAAGTTATGGCCCATAGTAAGTGGTGAAGAACTCTTACCAATGGAACCAATGGAAACTAAAATAGCTACAGGAATCCCAAGTTTACCTACTATAAGAGTAGGGAGTATAAGCACATGAATAGACAAGGATACCTTGTCTATAATTATAATTAATAATTACCTAGAAAACAATATTGTTTCACATATACAATCTTGCACATCAGCAAATTCAACATGGTAAGAATTAATAAAAATATTTGAATCACATAATGCAATAACTAAGATGTATTTAAAAGACAAATTATACATCTTAAAAATGAGAGAAGGTGATAGTGTTATTAAACACATACATACCTTTAGAGCACATATGAAACACTTATTAGCAATAAGATCAACAGTTCCAGATGATGAAGCAATTTTTACTTTAATGAAAAGTTTGCTTTTAAGTTATAGATCCTTCATTAGCTCCTTAAGAAGGCAATTTGGGATTACATTAACATCCTTAATAACAGATTTGATCTAAGAAGAAACACTCATGAAAAACATGAATTTAACATCTGATAATAATTCAACCTTATATATAAGTAAGAAATTTCAGAATAATAATAAGAAATCTTATTTTGATAAGAATTTCAGAAAGAATTCACAAGGAGAGAGTAGTACCTCCAAACCACATGAAAAGAGTAATTTTGCTATTAAAAATATTTTTTCTGTAAGAAAACAGATCACTTGATCAAAGATTGCAAAACATGAATAGCAATTAAAAATTGTAATAATAGAAAAGAAACAAATGTTGTTACCAAAATAAATAAACTATATGTGGTAGTACTTATAGTTAAAGAAAATCCAAATTCAATGTGGTATGTGGACTTGGAAGCAATTCAACATATGTGTCATCACTTAGAAGGATTTGTTAAATACATCAAACATGAAGACAAAAAAATTGTCTACTTAGGAGATGATACTACATCATATATAATAAAAGGACATAGTAATGTAAATATCAAACTTACAAATGGTGATGAGAAGATCATATCTGATGTATTACATATACCTAGACTTACAAAGAATTTATTCTCTGCCAAACAATTAGATAAGGTAAGAGGAGAAATTTGCATAAGAGCTGGTACCACTACACTTATAAATAAATTTGATCAAACCATTGCAATACGCAAATTAAACCCTGATTTATATGAACAAGATACAACTATACTTTCTAACAAGCCTCAAATTGCTATTCTAGTAACAACTCAATTAAATAAAGCTGATTTGTAGCACCTAAATCTAGGACACAAAAATCCTCAAAGACTCAAATAAATACAAACCATGGCAAAGGGAATTGATCCCTTTGATGAAAGAAAAATTATCTTATAGCAACCTTACATAGAAGGAAAACAACTTAAAGAAAATTTTCCTACATAAGGTGCACAAAGAGCTATCCAATTATTAAAATTTATACACTCTGACATTTGTGGACCTATACAAGTAGGTACACATTCAGGATGTACTTACTTCATCACATTTATTAATGATCTAATAAGATATTGTCAAGAATATTTGATGAAACACTAATTTGAAGCATTTAAAAAATTCAACTTATACAACAAATTTGTAGAAAAATAAACAAGTTTCAAAATTAAAACCTTAAGATCTGATCGTGGATGTAAATATATGTCAAGGACAAGAACTCGATGAAAAAGTAATTCAGACAAGTGAGCCTTTACTCAAAGAAAGATAATAAAATATAAATAAACAAGTATGTATATTGAAAGAGAAACTAAAATGGCTATTGCCAAAAGACAAGAAAACTTGAGACCCTTGAAGCTAGACTAGAAGCAAGAAAGGAGTTGACAAGAGTGAAGAAGGCTTCACTCTTATCTCTATATATATTATCTAATTAGGGGCTATGTAGCGACATACTTTGATCTTTGTTCTCTTTGAAGATGATTGATACGGCCTCTCAACCATCTGTAGTATCCCATACCAGGGCAGGAAGACCACCTAGTTATTTGATCATTGTTGAGGCCTTCATAACTTCCTTCAAATAAAACATTTGAAATACCATCATGAGTTGTTCCTACCTCTGATAAAATCACCAAACATTGGGAGTTCTTGTCACGGACATACTCATGTAAACTAGTAATTACATATATAAGTAGGTAGAAGTAAATAAAAATAGATAAAAGTAAGTTAATTCTATAGTATTTGGTATGGAAGCTTCCTAAAAGCTTTATAGATGCTGCTTTGACTTTATAGGTACCTTTAATTGACTTTTTGGATTAGAAACGTGGTCAACAAGTTGGCCATGTACCACATATGTTGTTAGCTTGAAGACCAAGCTAATTATGTGGCCCACACGTAGAAAAACTTGCCTTCTAAGTCAAGGCATGTGTCCTACAAAGTCAATACATATTGGAGGTCCTATAGAATGTCGCTACATAGCCCCTAATTAGATAGTATATATAGAGATAAGAGTGAAGCCTTCTTCACTCTTGTCAACTCCTTTCTTGCTTCTAGTCTAGCTTCAAGGGTCTCAAGTTTTCTTGTCTTTTGAAAATAGCCATTTTAGTTTCTCTTTCAATATACATATTTATTTATTTATATTTTGTTACCTTTCTTTGAGTGAAGGCTCACTTGTTTGGATTGTTTTTTCATCGAGTTCTTATCCTTGACAGATTGACAAGAGTACACCTACAATATCAGAGCTTTGTCTAATCTTGATTAAGAGTGGATTACCTTTTTTTCTTAATAAGATATAAGCATATTAGAAGTTGTGGATTACCCTTTTCTAAACTGATATTGTCTTTAATATTTTCTTTGTTCTCAAGTCCTCACTTCTATTTGTCTTGAGCGATATTAGTTATCTTCTCTTTTCTAAGTATTATCATGGCATAACTTGTTGAAATGAAGAATGCAATGGCACAAATGTAAGAGAAATTGTGGGAGTTCATGCTTGCGATGCATCAATTCAATTTATCACCACAAGGAGCAACAAAATTGGCAGGAAGTGAAGATATAGAAATGGTTGGAGTTGCTTCAACATCTGCTCCAAACCATGTCCTTTCTCCTATAGTCGAATGCCCTTCCAGTGTTAGAGAACCAAGAATTGCCCTACCTGAGAAGTTTGACGGCACCAGATCCAAGTTTTGAGGATTTATCAATCAAGTACAAGTTATGATTAAACTTCAATCCCAAAGCTATCCAACTCTAGGATCGCAAGTTAGATTCATTGGTACGCTTCTTTCAAGTTCAGCACTATCGTAGTTTTCAGCTTTTTTTAAATGACGAGATCCAATATTGGATAATCTAGAGGCTTTTCTGGTGGAGTTTTGATCCATGTATAGAAAACATGATGCAATTTGTATTACAATCAATAAGATCCGTATTTTATGACAAGATAATTGATTAGTAACGTTATATGCTTCACAATTTTAATAACTTACAATTGATATCAAGTGAGATGATGCTGCACTTATTAGCCAATTTCTTTATGGATTACACTATGGGGTAAAAAAATTAATGCTCAACTTATCTGATCCTCAAACATTGAATCAAGTAATTGACTTTGCTGTGAAGTGCGACAATCGCCTTTTTGAATTTCGATTTGAGAACCGTACAAGTGGACCTCAACGTTACTATAATTCAATGGCAACACCAACACCTCTTCAACACATACATTCAAAAGTAGAGGATATGTAAATTGATGCAGTACGTTTCAAATCTCTTACTGAGCAAGAAAAGACTCGTCGTCGTCAAGAAGGATTATGTTTATATTGTGGAGAACCAAAGCATACTACTCAACATTATCCAAAGAAACAACGCAATTACAAAATGAGGAGTATGGCTATCAAAGAAGACAATATGTCGAAAAACGAGTTTGTCCAGCTACAATAGCGACCGTTGTCGTCTTGTGACACGACTATATGGTGAAAATATGACAAAAAAATGATATTTTAATTAATATTCTATTATCATTGTTCAACAAGCATTCAATATATTTTACAAGGCTTTTATAAAAGCCTCTAATCCTATTTTCTTCACTTAATAGCTAGTAGATAAAAACTAATTAGTAATTTTACCTTCTAGGCTGTAGTAACTTTTTTATTGCCTTAGAAAGGCCATAAAATGGTAAAAAAAGGATATAAAGGATAATTTATTAGCATGGTTGATACTAGGGTTAAGTTGAGGGTAGGATCGGGCTATAAAACCACTAGGATAGATTAGATTGATATCCGGAGGTCGGCCGGATATGAGACAGGGTCGAAATCCGACCTCCAGCCACTAAAACGGCCGCCTAGGGCAAAATATGGGGGTTTTTTCAGATCGGATTTTTGGATCGAAGATACTGTCAAGGACAAGAACTTGATGAAAAAACAATCCAGACAAGTGAGCCTTCACTCAAAGAAAAGTAACAAAATATAAATAAATAAGTATGTATATTGAAAGAGAAACTAGAATGGTTATTGCCAAAAGACAAGAAAACTAGAGATCCTTGAAACTAGACTAGAAACAAGAAAGGAGTTGATAAGAGTGAAGAAGGCTTCACTCTTGTCTCTATATATATTATCTAACTAGGGGCTACATGGCGACATTCTATAGGACCTCCAATATGTGTTGACTTTGTAGGATACATGCTTTGACTTACAAGGCAAGTTTTTCTACATGTGGGCCACATAGTTAACTTGATCTTCAAGCTAACAACATATGTAGTACATGGCCAACTTATTCACCACGTTTTTAATCCAAAAAGTCAATTAAAGACATCTATAAAGACAAAGCAACATCTACAAAGCTTCTAGAAAGCTTCCATATTAAATACTATAGAATTAACTTACTTTTATCTACTTTTACTTACTTCTACTTATTTGTATATGTAATTATTAGTTTATATGAATATGTCCATGACATTACCCCCTCTTCTAGAGACGAGTTCCATGAGGAGCGGTCATCATATGTCGAAGAAATCTATGATGCGACGAATTGTATTCGCGACATACTTTGATCTTTGTTCTCTTCGAAGATGATTGATAGGGCCTCTCAATCATCGATAGTGTCCCATACTAGGGCGGAAAGATCACCCTGTTATTTAATCATTGTTGAGGCCTTCATAACTTCCTTCAAATAGAACATTTGGCATACCATCAGGAGTTGTTCCTACCTCTAGCAAAATCACCAAACATCGAGAGTCCCTTCCCAAATTGTAATACCAAACACATTGTATCTCGCCATCTATTCAAGGAAGAACATGTCGTTCTTGAAGATCTTCATCTTGATTGCATCATCTTGAAGATTGTGACAATCGTAATGTCTCATCCAATAGGTCAACAAATGAAGGTTCTTGAGTCAAATCCACTGGTTGTTGGTTCTCCATCTCCCGAGCGTCACAACTACAAAGAAGCTACGAACAAGGATTAAAAGTAGAATGTTATCTTGCCTAGATGTTGTTTTTTTTATAAAAAATATTTTCATCTTAATTTTGATGGATGTCGTTGATGAAAAGCCTCCACCGCCTTTGCTGCATTTACAAGATTCTATATTGGCTCCCATGTGCGTTCACTAATACCATATCTATGCGAATAGACAAGATATTTTAATTTATTTCAGTGCCACATTGAATGTAAGACTTCTACTTCAAACTCTTCATTATTGTCCACTTCTATAAGAGAAGGTGGAGCTTGTCGTCTTCTTAATATGTCCACTATCTTGTATGGTTCAAAAAGAGACATGTGGAATACTGGATGGATTTTTATTGACTCCGATAGATGTAAACGATAGGTGACTGGATTGATTTGTATAAAAATAGAAAATGGTCTCAACCTTCGATAGTCCAACTTGTCACAAGGACGAGTAGTCTTGATATTGCGATGAAGTAGCCATACCTTATCACCTAAATGGAATGGTGGTTGTTCCTTTCAATAGACATCTGCATTGACCTTTTGTTGTTCTTGAGCTTCTTTTCAATGTGCCTTCATCGTTGCATGTAGCTGTGACAAATTAATTGCCAAATCTTTCGCAATATGATTATCAACTTTTAAAAAGTCAAAAGTATCAAGTCGTGGATGATAACCATAATTAGCAAAGAAAGGTGTTTGTTTTGTAGTAGAATGTACCGTGTTATTGTAAGCAAACTCTGTCAATGGCAAAAGAGTTGTCTAATTATCTTGTTGGTAGTTAATGGTATATCTTAAATATTGCTCTAAAACTTGATTAACACGCTCTAGTTGTCCACCACTTTGAGGATGGAATGTCAAAGATAGTTTTATATCCACTTTTAGAATTTTAAAAAGAGTCTGCCAAAAACTTGATACGAATTGAGTTTTCCTATCAGATATAATATCTTTGGATAATCTATGATAGCGATAGATATTTTCAAGAAAGAACTTAGCTATTTCTTCACCTTTGATAGATTTTATAAATAGTACAAAATATACTATCTTGATAAAATAATCTACTATCACGAACATAGAGTCATAAGAACCTGAGATTGAAAGATCCGTGATGAAGTCCATAGAAACAAAAGACCATGATTGTTCTAGAATGGATAATGGTTGAAGAAGTCCAAAAGGTCGATGACGAGGAGTTTTTGATCTTGAGCAAATATCACATGATTGTACAAAATCTTTGACTGCCTTCCACATTTGAGGCCACCAAATATCCCTAGATATCAGCTCCAAAGTCTTATTGTATCCAAAATGTCCTCCTACTGGGAAGTCGTGACAAGCTTGAAGAATACGTAAATGTGCTTTACCTTCTAGAACATATAGGTGTCCTTCGAAATAGAATAGGTTGTTTTTGAACTCAAATTTAGAGGGATCATGAGATTTAGAAGAATTATTCTTGATATCATGAACAAGAGGATCTGAAGACATACTTAACTAGACTTGCTTGAAAAAATTTAAATCAACAATCAATGTTGATTTTATTGCTCGAAGATGAAATTGCTCTGGCTTCAAGAAAACTGTTCTTTGTTGCTCAAAAGCTGCATCTCCTTCTTTTGGTGCAAGATAAGAACGTTTAGACAAAGCATCAAACAAACCTTGTTGTTATTTTAGTCGATAAGTGATGATGAACTCGAATCTTAATAAAGACATGCTCCAACGAGCTTGACGACGATTTAATATGCGTGTTGACATGAAATACTCGAGATTCTTGTGATCCATATACATGGTGACTTGACTGGAAGCGCCTTCTAGATAGTGATGCCATTCTTGAAAAGAATCCATAATTGTAAGAAGTTCTTTATCATGGATCTCATAATTAATTTTTGCTGCTAAGAATTTTCTTGAATGAAAGGCTACTAGATGAAGTTTGTCATTTGTTCCCATTTATGACAAAATTGCACCCAGAGCAAAGTCTGATGCATTTATTTCCATAAAAAATGCTTTGAAAAAATCAACATGATACAAGATTGGTGTAGAGACAAACGCTATCTTCAAAGATTCAAAAGTAACTTTCGCTTCGTGATTCCATTGGAGTTTGTCTTTACAAGTCAAACATGTAAGTGGAGCTGCAACTCGAAAGAAATCTTTGATGAATATCCGATAGTAGTTGGCAAATCTCAAAAAGCATTGGACATCTCTTATCATTTTTAGAATCTTCTAATCTATAAAAGTTTGAATTTTCTTAGGATCCATTATAAGTCCATCATTTGAAATAATGTAACCTAAGAAATAGACTTGAGTAGTATGGAATACACACTTTTTTATCTTGGCATAGAGTCCCGCATCTCTTAATTTTTGTAACACACGATGAACATGAAGTTCATATTTTTCTGGATTCTTAGAATAGATCAAGATGTCGTCTAGATAACAGACCACAAAATCGTCCAAAAACTCTCAAAAAATATCATTCATTAGATGTTGAAAAGCTGCTGGTGCATTTGTAAGTCCAAAAGGGATGACGTTGTATTCAAAATGTCCATACCTAGTTTGAAATGTAGTCTTCTATTCATCTCTTTTTTCGATGCGTACTAGATTGTATGCTCCACGGAGATCTATTTTTGTATAGATCTTAGCTTGATTCAGCTGATCAATAAGTCCAGATATTAAAGTTAGTGGAGACTTGTTCTTAATGGTAATCTTCTTGAGTCCTCGATAATCAACACACATCTGCAATGATCCATTTTTTTTCTTCACAAATAGAATTGGAGCTCCTGCCGGAGATTTAGAATGGTGTATGAAATTCTTGGTTAGATTTTCTTCAATATACTCCTTAAATTGAGTCAACTCATTTTGTGATAAACTATAGATTGATCTGAATGGAGGTTGTGCTTCTTCTTGAAGGTCAATTAAGCAATCATAGGGATGATGTATTGGGAGTGTATCTACATTTTTTTTTTCAAATACATCTTGAAATTCTTGATATTGGCTTGGAATGCCACGTGAAGTCTTTGCACCATTAGAAACGAATGTGGCATAAATAATATATGGTGATTCTTTCATAGCAGTATGCAAGAAAGTTTTTGTACCTATAAATAGTAGTTTAATTGAATTGGACTTATGACTCTCTACTTGATTAACTACACTATTAGTTATACTTTTACAAAAAGTAAGAGTTCGAGAAATCCAATCTATTTGAGGGTTGTATTTTTCTAACCACGATAAACCTAAAATGACTGGATTAGAGGGAGATCTAATGATATTAAATACTACAAAGCTTTTATGACCATTGATTATTACTTCTATAGGAAGGATTTCATGAGTAATATCTCCAGAAGACAATGGACGACCATCTATAATTTCTACATGAACAGGTTTAGTTTTCTTTACTAAAGATATGTTATAACTTTTAATAAATTCTTCATCTAAAAAACACGCTGAGGTTCTTGAATCTAACAAGGCAGAGGCTTTGTAATATTTAGATCCTAAAATAATATTTATTGTAAAACAAAGAGAGGGCTCTAAAGAGAGAATAGGACCTTTACTAGATGTTGTGCAAGGTTCCAACTGCACGGTCCCTATTGTAGTTGGACAAACTCGTTTTCCGACATATTGTCTTCTTTGACAGCCATAGTCCTCATTTTGTGGTTGCGTCGTTTCTTTGAAGAATGCTGAGCAGTGTGTTTTGGTTCTCTACAGTATAAACATAATCCTTCTTGATGACGATGAGTCTTTTCTTGCTCAGTAAGAGGTTTGAAATATACTGCATCAATTTGCATATCCTCTACTTCCGAATGTATGTGTTGAAGAGGTGTTGGTGTTGCCATCAAATTATAGTAACGTTAAGATCTACTTGTATGATTTTCAGATCGAAATTCAAAAAGGTGATTATCATACTTCACAGCAAAGTCAATTGCTTGACTCAATGTTTGAAGATCAGCTAAGTTGAGCATTAATTTTTTTACCCCATATTGTAATCCATAGAAAAATTGGCTATTAAAAAAAAGGGGTAATCCACTCTTAATTGAGATTAGACAATGCTCTGATATTGTAGGTGTATTCTTATCAATCTGTCAAGGACAAGAACTCGATGAAAAAATAATTCAGACAAGTGAACCTTCACTCAAAAAAAAATAACAAAATATAAATAAATAAGTATGTATATTAAAAGAAAAACTGGAATGGCTATTGTCAAAAGACAAGAAAACTAGAGACCATTGAAACTAGACTGGAAGCAAGAAAGGAGTCGACAAGAGTAAAAAAGGCTTTACTCTTATCTCTATATATACTATCTAACTAGGGGCTACGTGGCGACCTTCTATAGGACCTCCAGTAAGTGTTGACTTTGTAGGACACATGCCTTGACTTACAAGGCAAGGTTTTCTACAAGTGGGCCACATAGTTAGCTTGGTCTTCAAGCTAACAACATGTGTAGTATATGGCCAACTTGTTGACCATGTTTCTAATCCAAAAAGTCAATTAAAGACACCTATAAAGTCAAAACAGCATCTATGAAGCTTTTAGGAAGCTTTCATACCAAATACTATAGAATTAACTTACTTTTATGTATTTTTACTTATTTCTACCTATTTATATATATAATTACTAGTTTACATGAGTATGTCCGTGACAATATACATCCAATGATTTTAAAGATTTTTATAACAAAAAAGGCATTAAATAAGAATATACTACAATTTATACACCACAACAAAATGGTATTTTTGAAAAGAAAAATAGAACATTAATAGGAGCAATATTAGCAATGCTGTCATATTCAAACTTACCTAAAACTTTTTAGGATGAAGCACTCCAAATAGCAAATTACCTCCAAAATAGGAGCCCTATAAAATCTCTATAAGTTACCAAAATACCATTTGAATTATGATACAAACAACAACTAAATTTATCCTACTTTAAAATATTTGGTTGGAAAGCTCATGTATTCATTCCTAAAGAAACAAGAAAGAAGTTGGACTCTCATTTACAAGAGGCTATCTTTCTACGCTATAGTGAAGAATCTAAAGCCTATACACTTATGAATATACAAAGTCAATAAATTCTTATTTCAAGAGATGTTCTCTTCAATGAGAATCTACATGATCCACAAACCCCAAACTTACAAAAGGACAATGAAAAATTCTTACTAGATTTAGAATTATTAAAACATCCTTCAATAACTAAAAGGACCAATGAGCAAATCCTTCCTTTTGCTCAAGGCATGTCATCCACATCAATGTCACTACCTTAAAAAATACATGTATTTGATCAATCACCAATATATATTATTCCTTTAAATGTGGGAGAACAACCCCCTTCTCACATTGTTGTCATAGAAGACTTTTCTCAACTATCATTACCAAATAATGAAGAGATCTTACCTCATGCAGATGATGAAGTACATTCCATATTGAAGGTTCAAAATCTTCCTACTAGTTCTAGACCAACAAGAATTATTCAACCAACCACAAGATTGTTGGAGTCTATACAAGGTAAAAAAGAATATAAATGACAATATAATCGACATCACCAAGTCCACCTTGTTTCTACTTTTATAGAAGCTCCAAACTCCATTCAAGAAGCAATGGAGAGGATTAATACTCCAGAATGGCAACAAGCAATCAATGCTAAAATTACATCCTTAAACAAGAACAATACATTGTATATGACAAATTTACCTCCTAATTGAAAACCAATCACTTCAAAGTAGATTTTAAAAATCAAAACTAAAGCTGGTAGAAGTGTTGACAAATATAAAAGCAAGGGTAGTTGCTAGAGGTTTCACCCAAGTTCAAGATATTGATTACACAAAGACATACTCTCTTGTAGTCAAACTTAACTCTATCAAAGCTCTTCTTACTTTAATCGCTTAACATAATCTGAAAATACATCAACTAGATGTTAAAATAGTATTTTTAAATGGTTTTATAGAAGAAGACATCTACGTGACTATTCTTGAAGGATTACCCTCTATACATACTAATAAGGTATGTAAATTAAATAAATCCCTGTATAGGCTTAAACAATCATTTAGAACATGGTATCAACGATTAGATTAATACTTAATCTTTCACAAATACCAACAACTTGAATCAGATGTAAATATATACATCAAAAGAGAACATAATCAAGATTTTATCATAATTATAGTCTATGTTGATGACTATATTCTTATCAGCAACAAGTTTCCTTTAATTTAGTAAGTCAAAGACATTCTCTAGCAAGAATTTGACATATCTGATGAAAGAGAAATCCATTATACTTTAGGCAATGCTATATTAAGAAATCAAAAAGAATGATGGATTATCTTCCATCAAGCCAAATACTTAACAAATAAACTTAATGAATTCAATATCTTAAATTCCAATCCATTAAGCACCTCATTTCAGCCAGGAATTTATTTAAGTAATGAAGACCATATTATTTTATCTAATTAACCCTATTCTCAAGTTGTTGGTAGTTTAATGCATGCCATTATTAATTTTAGACCCGATTGTGCTTATGCTATCAATAGTTTAGTACAATATCTCTCTAAACCAGGACCTACACATATTCAAACTTTGAAAAGAACTACGAGATATATAAAAGGCACATTATCCTTTAGAATAAAATATCAACACTTACCTCAAGGTGATATTCTCCATGGTTATTCTGATGGTGACTGGACAGATAATAAGGACACCCGTCGCTCCACCTTTGGCTTTTGCTTCTTATTAGCTAGAGGAATTATCTTTTGGGGCAATAAGAAACAACAATCTCTTGCTTTGTCATCCACAGAATCAGAATACATGGCTTTAACAAAAGCAACCACTGAAGCCATATGGTTGAAAAAATTATTACATGAACTTAGATTCCCTCAACATGCACCAACCATCATATACTCAGATAAGTATAATTTCTCTTAGTGAAAATCCAAAATATCACTCCAAAAGCAAACATGTGGACACACAATACCATTTCACAAGAGAAAAGATACTTGCCAAGGAAATTTAAATTATAATATGTGCCAACCACACATATGACAACAAATGTATTTACAAAATCTCTTCCCAAAGAGAAATATTTTCAGTGCCTATCTCAACTAGGCATGTATCCTATTCTTCTCAATTCAAAATAAGAAACCTATTCTACAACAATTCAAGCATTTTTGGTCTACTCAAAATCACTAGACCTTCTACAACAACCATATTTTGATACATCATAGACTGGGAGAACACACAGTAAGCCCTCTCACTCGAAATCCATGAAATATCAAAATATACAAATTGCTGCCACAACAACAGCGGAGCTCACCACAGTAGCAGCGGAGCTTGCCACAGTCAACTCCATTGCGGCAGTGGAGCCCACCATGGTAGATCCCATATCGGCAGTTAACTCCACCGCAAAGCCCATCAAAGTGCCTACATCGACAGCCGACCTTCCATCAATGTATATGTAAGCAGTGGAGCCGATCTTCATAGAGGAAGCAATCTTCAATAGCAGTAGTACCTCCAACAACAACAACAAAAATAACTTTGCAACCAAAAGAGAGTGTGCGTGAAGCAATCATGAAACACAATCTGACAACAATTCAAAATCAACAAAGAAACACATACCTTCTCAGATTTGAAGAAGCAGTGGAAGAGCTGCGAAAGTGCTCTACATCAACGCAATATCCAAAAAGGAGATTTAAACCCTATATTTCTCATACATATTTCTCAAAATGGATGAACTTCTATAATAGATGAAATCCAATTCGAGGATGAAGATTAGTGTACTAATGGGAGTATTGGGAGAATTATACTATATAATACACTAGTATCCTATGTAGAATACTATCTACTATATATTGATCTTACACCAAGAGTTGTGACTCTTGGTGTCATAGTGGTACACACAATATATGTATTGTGTATCAATTGATCATATTATTATTAACAATAATGACGTTTTCAACATGTTGAACTTCTCAATGAGTACGGCTCTTGTTCAGGTCTTTTTGGATGGACTCACGGTAGGTCCTTCGTGTGATACCACCTTCTGCTGTTGATGGTTGCAATTGTAGCGGTCTTTGTCTTCTCGTTGTTTGAACCTTCTGGAAATTACATATCTGTTGAACGAAAATATCGTTATCAGGTCTACCAAGCTCTGTACCGATTCGTAACAACGTCTTCGTGATTTCGTTCTGCTGGTACAGATCTCTGGTTTCCGTAGTTCAACCTCCGATCCTGAGCGTGCAGTTGATGTGTATCGTTGTTTGTAGATCAGAACCCTCATTAGATGGATCCTGGTAGCGCAACCTCCATCATGGACATCCAGTATCAGAAGCAGTACAGTGTAGTTCATGAAACAGTTGAGCAGTTCAAGGTTGTGGGCTCATACCCTACAGAGGTGGAGGCATTAACCGCTGCGCTGGACTGCCAGATCGACGTCTTCTAAGCTATTAAAGCTCATGTTCTAGTACAAGTGAGACAATCGTTCTCTGAGAAGCCTTTGGCATGGCAACTTCGAATGCTCCAAGATGCAATGGAATCGTATTTCCTTGATGTACGGTTTGAATCTTTGTCGGATTACTTCACGGTCACGGATCAGCCTATCACGGACGTTGCTCCGAAGAAGAGGAAGATGGCGACCACGCCAAGACGCGAGTCTAAGCTGGCGAAGTCTAATAGCAGATGTGGCATCGCAAGCACTACCGCATTGAAAACCATGTCTAGATATACGTACCAGACCTCGCCATTCGGTATGTCCTAAGAGTATAATCTAAGTGGCAATGTGAATCTAGATCTGGTCCATTCTTCTCGTGAAGAAGTTTTCTGGACATGGAAGGCAAGTCTTCCTGGCTCCTGCCCAAGCCGACGATAGAGACAGTTGCAGAGTAGCTGTGTTTCTTTTATTTTGTTTGGGATTCAGACCTCCGAGAACGTGTATCTGATCCAGCTTATCGACAGCACATGAGGTGCCGTGTATTGCGCTCTAAATTTTGTAGAAGTTACGGAATTAACTCCAGGGTAATGAGAATAAACTTACTTCCACCCGGCTTCACTCTCCGTGTCTTGCATACCCTGGAAATGGCCGTTTTGGTTCATACTCGGATGCAGGAGAAGCACTGAGTTTTGAGTGAATCTGCCTAACTCTCGTCTATGCAATACATAAATTTACGAGTTCCATACTTCTCACCCCTTATTGAAACGAAGCTGCATGTCTCACCAGCCTGCCCAGTTCGATGAAGTAGGTTTACCTGGAGGAGGATACCCACCAGGGTGTCTTTTCATCAGCACATTTTCAGAGGGAAGTACAAGGCCAAATTGATTCTTTAAAGGGAGTACGATTGGAGCAGTGGCAGTCGTAATGAGTTCCACAAGTTTCCGAGTTTGTCGAGAGGAAATAGAGCAGTTTCAGAGTTTGGAATTCCGAAGCTCAATAAACTCTAAATCCTAAATCTCACTTATGTAATAATTACATCATTGTGTCCTTACTATAATGTTTCGTTGTAAACAGCCATCGATGCCTTTGTGTTAAGGCGATTCCCAGATGCAGAACTAGTGGATAGAGCCTTTGCCTCGTAATCGCAATGTTGTACTGATTGTCTTCTGTCCAATTCTCTCAAAGGAATACAGATTCTGCATAAACAATGTGGTATGTGGAGAGTATCGCTTTGGTTACTCCAAGCTTTAACGGACATTAACAGCATAGCGGTTGCACTGTTAAAATTATGAAGTATTGAGAAACTGGTACGGACAATTTTTTGACTCACGCTTGAGAAGAGCAGTATTGTGATTTTCGCACCTTGGGGTATAATAATCGCGCTTTAAAAGAGCAACATTGTGATTTTTACAAACTCGTAATTCCCCTTTCTCTCCCTTTGAGTCCACCCAAAGCAGCTGGCATGTCGCCGATTGGCAACAGGAAATATGTAGGATTATACCAATATCGCTTCAAGAGATTGGTCAGGTGTGCACATTTGCACTCTGGACTTCGTGAGTTGTGTAAAAATTTGTTGTAAAAGGGTCGTGCTGTATGCGTTTCATGAAGTTTTATGTTCCAGCATAAATTTCGCTTTGTTTTTAAGTCAAATATATTGTTACTGTGAATTGATTATCGCCTTCTATTGCTAATTAGGTTCTTCCAACTGCAGTATTATAATTATCTAAAGCAATGAACTATTTTATAAAGCATTGTTAACATATAATTCCAAGATTAAAACATCAAATCGCAGTTGGCATAGAATTTGGCTAAGGTTAGTGCATAAGGTTTGTTGTATAGAAAAATGGGGAACTTTTATTAAATTCAATTACTCTTCTAGTAAAATTGGGGATAGTTGATGACACATGATCTACTTCTCTAATAGCAAGCTGACTAATAGATTATTATTAATTTTCTAATCTTTCACGAACAAATTGTGAAAAAAAAAGACCAAATAGTAATGTTATTTAATAAGTTAAAATAGCTTTATTGGAACATTGCAAAAGCATCATAGTATTTATTTTAGTTAATTTTGTTTGTTTTTGCTTTGTCTTCATTGCTTCTTTTGTTGCTCCTTCATGTAGTGGTATGGTATTGATAGAAGAATGAGGAGCTATTTTTTTTGTAGATTTCATGGAACATGTAGTGTTTTGGAGTAATAAAAAAAAAATCTATGAACTTATACTAATTGATTCATGATATATCTAATACATAATTTATATTAAAGAAGGACATATAAAGCAATACAACTCATATCTTTATATCTTTGTAAGTGGATATAGGAGTAATTAGAAAATCTAAATGATTACAACTAGCATAAATTAGTTTTTTAGTCTTTTGTGCATATTAACAAAATTTTGTGATATCATCAAATTCTATTTAATTTTTATATTGGATCTACATTCAAATATGTTACTTCATATCTATATTGTATCCTATCTTTTGAAAAGTATTAACTTGTGTTCAAAATTGATTTCAATCTCATTGGATATGATTTTCTATAAAATTTGTCTATATTCAATGAGTCCTATTTAAATGATTTTTATAGTATAATAGTTCGTCCATATCTTAGATTTAAAAATAAAATTTTCTTATTGAATCTAAATTATTTAAATATGTAATCCACATAATAAGAATAAAATGGTAGAAAATCTCTCAAAACAAGTATGTAGAGGTTGGACAAAAATTGGTGATAATCAAATAAAGATGGTCTTCGTTTTTAGATATGATATTTCTATCCATTTTTATTATATATATTAAAAATTGAGTCTTATTTGATGAGTAATAGCTTTTAGGATTAAAAGTGATTAAATTCATAAGACTATAGAAAAAATTAATATTTTCATCTTTAAAATATTTAAGCATAATTTTTGAAGCAACTCTAGCAAGTTTTTTATAACCTTTTCTTCTTCTTTTTTTTATTGATTTTAATAAGAGTACTTTTAATTGATTAATAAATTTCTATTGTAGTATAATTTTTTTAATTTTTTAAACTAATTAAATAGATTTTAATAGTGGTTAATTTTTTAAATAAGAACTATCTATATTTTTTCACTTTTTTGTATCAAATATAAAATTGAAAACAATTGTAAGAAGACTACCACTTTTAAGAGTATACAAACCTATTGCATTTTAAAATTATAGAAATTAAATTGCTTTTTATTTTAGTTGAATCCAAGATCTTGGAAGGTTGTAGCTTAGATAAATCTAAACATTTGTATTATGTGAATGTAATTTGAATTATCATTTGGCTTCTTTCAATGATAGAAGTTGATAGGATTATTAAATATATGTTGGATTTTTTAGAATCTTATGGCATAGAGCAAGGTATTAATAATTAAAGAGATATAACTATTTAAAAGAAGAAATATTAAATTCTACTACATAGATCTATTCCAAATTAAATAATATAAGTCTAGATTTTAGAAAAAAAAAAATAGTATTATAGATTTCTATACTTTTTTAATCTTAATCTTATTTCAATTCTTAAAGCATAAACTCTATTTATACTTTGTATAGAACACCCATTCAAAATCAAAGTACAATTTTCTAAGAATCACTAGTTTTGTATGCATTAATTTCTACTTAAAAAAATACTATATATTTGAGTGACCTAATTGTAATATATATATTATTTTTTTAGATAAAAGAACTATAATTGTAATTTGGATCAATTAAATCTAATCTTCTATTTTTTTTAGATTTGTACTAATTTGACTATCCTACTTTGGAATAGATTAGTCTTTAAATATTATTCCATAAAAAGCTTCAAACTAAAGTTTTAACTTTATAAATAGATTTTATTGTACCTATCTATGTAGCATAAAAAGAAGAAGATGAAAATAAGATGTTATTATTAATAAGTCTCCTAACTAAGTTAAATCTTATTAAATACTAGTAATTAATTTTGTATTAGAATTTGTCAATTAAGAACTTGTAAATATTTAATGTTCTTATTGATAGACCAAATGATGTATCTAGGATTTTTTTAGATTATTAGAAGATACTTATGTCCATCCAAATCTTTTAATTTATATAATGTTTATTGTATTCTTGTATTGCTAATTTGCAACCAATTTAGACCAATTTATTTTAAATCAAAAGCTAGGTTAAACTCTTAAATAATCTTAATTAATATGAATACATCAAACTCTTTGCTATTAACAATGAGAGTAGAATTGTTTGTATATTGACAGATGTAAGTTCTTAAATTATCATATTAATTATTTTTTCAACAATAATAAACAAACAAGTAGCTAGTAGGTAGTAGGCATCTTTGCGTAACATTTCTTTTTGTATGAAATTAGTATGTCTTGATTTGACATATTAACCTTCTTACTTCCAATTCTTTAAGTGAATTTTGAACTTATACTATATTGAAGAACTCTTAAAATAAAGCAATACAAGTATGTTATTTAATTTTTTTTTAATAAAGAATGATGATTAAATCATGTGCAAAGACATGATTTTTGATCATGAAGTTAACAGGAATGCCCTACTAATTCACAAATCTATATCCATGGATAAAAACTATATTGACAATTCAAGAGCTATCATTTATATAAAATTTCTTATAAACTGTCAAATTTTAATGCAAATAAGTATCAAATTATACTTTGGTTATTAGAATAAGAAATAAAAACTTAATCTTTATTTACTGCTTAAGAAAATATCTATCTTCAAGTTGCTTAAAATTCATTGTATATATGTAATATTAAACTCCATATGTAGCTTTTAACAATTTAGTAACTTTGATCTTTGTCCATAGTATATATAATATCATTAATATTCATGAGCCTTGAATGGCAATGTGTAAGATCAATTTTTTTTTAATTTCTTACAAATATAAATTTAAAATAAAAAACCAAGCATTCTAATAGTTACTTGCATAATCTCATATAAATTCTTTATGCTTTTGAAAATTTCCAAATAATATCATACAATGCAATTCTTAGATCAAGATAAAAAAAAATTATTATAATTTGGTTCCTACCTATTCTGTAAAAATATATTGCAATATAATGTAATGGAAAACCACATAAATTAAAATACTTCTTGAAGAGGACTAATTGAGAATATGAATCAAAATCAAATCTTGAGGCATAAAACCATGCAACTACTATAATTCCAAGGTTCTTTTGCTAATTAGAGAGAAATATTAGAGAGTACACTTTAAGGAGTTTGTTTAAGGATTTATTATATGTAATTTTGATTACAATTAAATTTGTAAGAGCTATACAAAGTCAAAGATGTTTTAGATGATTTGGAATTTTGAGAATTAAAAAAAAAAGTTTATATTTTTTATTTTCATTGTTAGTATTGTTTCTTTGATCTTAAATAAATTTTTAATTGGATTAAAATAATTTATTTGTAAAAAAATTATATACTTAGTTTGCAACATCTCTATCAATTTTGACGGCAAGTTAATAGTTTAATAAAGAGCTATTGTTGTTAAAAAATTGACATTGAGGGTAAAAAATTGATGACGGTTGACCTCAAAGAAAATTAAAAGCTTTTTATTCAATTGATAAATTTGATTTTACATGAAAAAATTGTATTCTTATTGTTAAATTGTAGATTGAAATATGTAAAATCTTTTAAGCAAGATGAATGGATTAATTAACAATTATTGAAGTTTGAAACTACTCTAAGAATTGTTAAGTGTTGGTTAGGATTCAAATATGGCTTTATTAGGATTTTTAAGATTTATAGGATTTGATTAGGATTTTATTAGAGTTTACTTAGGATTTTATTAAGATTTATATAAGTTTTTCATAAGAATTTCTTTACGATTTTTTAAGGATATTTTTAAAAATAATTTTATAAAGATTATTTACAATTTCTTTAAAGATTCTTTATGGTTTATTTATGATTTATTTTAGAATTTCTTTAAGATTTCTTTGAGATTAAATTAATATTTGATTAAAATTATTCAAGCTTAATTAGAATTTATTTAAGATTTTATTAGGATTAATAAGTTCTTTGTTAATTATAAAATTTTAGTTTATCTATTATAGCCAAGTAAATAATACAACAATAGAAACACCTATGTAATCTTAAACTTCTAAACTCCAAACTAAAAATAAGAAAATTAAAAAAACCATAATCATCCATGTAATCCTAAATTAAAAATCTTAAATCTTAATTTCAATAACTACATATAAATTATTATTGTGAAGAAAAATATAACCTATCTATTATATCATATATATATATATATATATATATATATCTTTTCAAAACTTGATTCTATATTTTTTACTTACTTATTGATGTATTGTCTATTAATTATAAACCTATTTTCAAAGATGTATTTTTAAAATTTGATTGACTATTTCTATTGATGATGATGTTAAAATTGAGCACTCCACTTATATCACAGAAAGTCAAAGATGTGAGATTGCCAAATGCATTTGGCAATAATGTCAAGCTTAAGCACTCTCTTGTATCAAAGGTAGTCAAAGATGTGAGGTTGCCCAATTCATTTGACAATGATATCAAGCTTGAGCATCCTCTAATATCAAAGGTAGTTAAAGGTATGAGGTTGCCCAATTCATTTGGCAATGATGTCAAGCTTGAACAATAACTCATATCAAAGGTAGTCAAAGATGTGAGGTTGCCCAATTCATTTGGCAATGATGTCAAGCTTGAGCACAAGCTGATATCAAAGGTAGTCAAAGATGTGAGGTTGATCAATTCATTTGGCAATGATGTCAAGCTTGAGCATAAGTTGATATCAAAGATAGTCAAAGATGTGAAGTTGTCCAATTCATTTGGCAATGATGTCAACCTTGAGCACCAACTGATATCAAAGATGTGAGGTTGCCCAATTCATTTGGCAATGATGTCAAGCTTGAACAATAACTCATATCAAAGGTAGTCAAAGATGTGAGGTTGCCCAATTCATTTGGCAATGATGTCAAGCTTGAGCACAAGCTGATATCAAAGGTAGTCAAAGATGTGAGGTTGCTCAATTCATTTGGCAATGATGTCAAGCTTGAGCATAAGTTGATATCAAAGGTAGTCAAAGATGTGAAGTTGTCCAATTCATTTGGCAATGATGTCAACCTTGAGCACCAACTGATATCAAAGATGTGAGGTTGCCCAATTCATTTGGCAATGATGTCAAGCTTGAACAATAACTCATATCAAAGGTAGTCAAAGATGTGAGGTTGCC
Source organism: Physcomitrium patens (assembly GCF_059467195.1). Taxonomy (NCBI): domain Eukaryota; kingdom Viridiplantae; phylum Streptophyta; class Bryopsida; order Funariales; family Funariaceae; genus Physcomitrium; species Physcomitrium patens. The sequence continues at coordinate 1,086,272 of NC_143423.1, forward strand.
CAATTCATTTGGCAATGATGTCAAGCTTGAGCACAAGCTGATATCAAAGGTAGTCAAAGATGTGAGGTTGCTCAATTCATTTGGCAATGATGTCAAGCTTGAGCATAAGTTGATATCAAAGGTAGTCAAAGATGTGAAGTTGTCCAATTCATTTGGCAATGATGTCAACCTTGAGCACCAACTGATATCAAAGATGTGAGGTTGCCCAATTCATTTGGCAATGATGTCAAGCTTGAACAATAACTCATATCAAAGGTAGTCAAAGATGTGAGGTTGCCCAATTCATTTGGCAATGATGTCAAGCTTGAGCACAAGCTGATATCAAAGGTAGTCAAAGATGTGAGGTTGCTCAATTCATTTGGCAATGATGTCAAGCTTGAGCATAAGTTGATATCAAAGGTAGTCAAAGATGTGAAGTTGTCCAATTCATTTGGCAATGATGTCAACCTTGAGCACCAACTGATATCAAAGATGTGAGGTTGCCCAATTCATTTGGCAATGATGTCAAGCTTGAGCACAAGCTGATATCAAAGGTAGTCAAAGATGTGAGGTTGCTCAATTCATTTGGCAATGATGTCAAGCTTGAGCATAAGTTGATATCAAAGGTAGTCAAAGATGTGAAGGTGTCCAATTCATTTGGCAATGATGTCAACCTTGAGCACCAACTGATATCAAAGATGTGAGGTTGCCCAATTCATTTGGCAATGATGTCAAGCTTGAACAATAACTCATATCAAAGGTAGTCAAAGATGTGAGGTTGCCCAATTCATTTGGCAATGATGTCAAGCTTGAGCACAAGCTGATATCAAAGGTAGTCAAAGATGTGAGGTTGCTCAATTCATTTGGCAATGATGTCAAGCTTGAGCATAAGTTGATATCAAAGGTAGTCAAAGATGTGAAGTTGTCCAATTCATTTGGCAATGATGTCAACCTTGAGCACCAACTGATATCAAAGATGTGAGGTTGCCCAATTCATTTGGCAATGATGTCAAGCTTGAACAATAACTCATATCAAAGGTAGTCAAAGATGTGAGGTTGCCCAATTCATTTGGCAATGATGTCAAGCTTGAGCACAAGCTGATATCAAAGGTAGTCAAAGATGTGAGGTTGCTCAATTCATTTGGCAATGATGTCAAGCTTGAGCATAAGTTGATATCAAAGGTAGTCAAAGATGTGAAGTTGTCCAATTCATTTGGCAATGATGTCAACCTTGAGCACCAACTGATATCAAAGATGTGAGGTTGCCCAATTCATTTGGCAATGATGTCAAGCTTGAGCACAAGCTGATATCAAAGGTAGTCAAAGATGTGAGGTTGATCAATTCATTTGGCAATGATGTCAAGCTTGAGCATAAGTTGATATCAAAGATAGTCAAAGATGTGAAGTTGTCCAATTCATTTGGCAATGATGTCAACCTTGAGCACCAACTGATATCAAAGATGTGAGGTTGCCCAATTCATTTGGCAATGATGTCAAGCTTGAACAATAACTCATATCAAAGGTAGTCAAAGATGTGAGGTTGCCCAATTCATTTGGCAATGATGTCAAGCTTGAGCACAAGCTGATATCAAAGGTAGTCAAAGATGTGAGGTTGCTCAATTCATTTGGCAATGATGTCAAGCTTGAGCATAAGTTGATATCAAAGGTAGTCAAAGATGTGAAGTTGTCCAATTCATTTGGCAATGATGTCAACCTTGAGCACCAACTGATATCAAAGATGTGAGGTTGCCCAATTCATTTGGCAATGATGTCAAGCTTGAACAATAACTCATATCAAAGGTAGTCAAAGATGTGAGGTTGCCCAATTCATTTGGCAATGATGTCAAGCTTGAGCACAAGCTGATATCAAAGGTAGTCAAAGATGTGAGGTTGCTCAATTCATTTGGCAATGATGTCAAGCTTGAGCATAAGTTGATATCAAAGGTAGTCAAAGATGTGAAGTTGTCCAATTCATTTGGCAATGATGTCAACCTTGAGCACCAACTGATATCAAAGATGTGAGGTTGCCCAATTCATTTGGCAATGATGTCAAGCTTGAACAATAACTCATATCAAAGGTAGTCAAAGATGTGAGGTTGCCCAATTCATTTGGCAATGATGTCAAGCTTGAGCACAAGCTGATATCAAAGGTAGTCAAAGATGTGAGGTTGCTCAATTCATTTGGCAATGATGTCAAGCTTGAGCATAAGTTGATATCAAAGGTAGTCAAAGATGTGAAGTTGTCCAATTCATTTGGCAATGATGTCAACCTTGAGCACCAACTGATATCAAAGATGTGAGGTTGCCCAATTCATTTGGCAATGATGTCAACCTTGAACAATAACTCATATCAAAGGTAGTCAAAGATGTGAGGTTGCCCAATTCATTTGGCAATGATGTCAAGCTTGAGCACAAGCTGATATCAAAGGTAGTCAAAGATGTGAGGTTGATCAATTCATTTGGCAATGATGTCAAGCTTGAGCATAAGTTGATATCAAAGATAGTCAAAGATGTGAAGTTGTCCAATTCATTTGGCAATGATGTCAACCTTGAGCACCAACTGATATCAAAGATGTGAGGTTGCCCAATTCATTTGGCAATGATGTCAAGCTTGAACAATAACTCATATCAAAGGTAGTCAAAGATGTGAGGTTGCCCAATTCATTTGGCAATGATGTCAAGCTTGAGCACAAGCTGATATCAAAGGTAGTCAAAGATGTGAGGTTGCTCAATTCATTTGGCAATGATGTCAAGCTTGAGCATAAGTTGATATCAAAGGTAGTCAAAGATGTGAAGTTGTCCAATTCATTTGGCAATGATGTCAACCTTGAGCACCAACTGATATCAAAGATGTGAGGTTGCCCAATTCATTTGGCAATGATGTCAAGCTTGAACAATAACTCATATCAAAGGTAGTCAAAGATGTGAGGTTGCCCAATTCATTTGGCAATGATGTCAAGCTTGAGCACAAGCTGATATCAAAGGTAGTCAAAGATGTGAGGTTGCTCAATTCATTTGGCAATGATGTCAAGCTTGAGCATAAGTTGATATCAAAGGTAGTCAAAGATGTGAAGTTGTCCAATTCATTTGGCAATGATGTCAACCTTGAGCACCAACTGATATTAAAGATGTGAGGTTGCCCAATTCATTTGGCAATGATGTCAAGCTTGAACAATAACTCATATCAAAGGTAGTCAAAGATGTGAGGTTATCTAATTCATTTGGCAAAAATATCAAGCTTGAGCACCCTCTAATATCAAAGGTAGTCAAAGATATGAGGTTGCCCAATTCATTTGGCAATGATGTCAAGCTTGAATATTCACTTATATTCAAGGTAGTCAAAGATGTGAGATTTCTCAATTCATTTGGTAATGATGTCAAGCTTTTGCACCAACTGATATCAAAAGTAGTCAAAGATGTGAGGTTGCCCAATTCATTTGGCAATGATGTCGAACTTGAGCACCTTTTTATATTAAGATTTTTTAAAGTATGAAGACTTCTTACTAATGTTGGTAATAATCTTAAACTACTACAATCTTTTAAATTAAGTATCTTCAAAGAAGTCATATATTCCAATTCATTTGATAGCATGGTAAACTTTGAACATACTTCTAAGTCAAGTTCCAATAATGTTGGAATTCTAAAAAATAAATTTAGAAATTTCTTTATAAAAGAAAATTTTCTTAATTGAAAGATATTTAAACTTTCAAGTTTTGTCCAAACATCTTTGTCATATATCATCTACAATGCTTTGTCTACTAATTCTTCATTTAATTTGTATCTTCCGAACATGTCTAATAAAAAATATTTTAAACTAAGAGAATGCTTTATCAATACAAAGAAGGTTCTTAATATCTTAACAATAATTTTGGGAGTAGAAATACCAACATCATAACTCAAAAATCGAAGTGATGAAAAAGAAGCACTTCTTATTTCATTTATATTATTATTGTTTATATTATTGTAAAATAATCCTTCCAACTATAAATCAACACAATCAAATATATGTTTAAATTAGAATTTTTGTATTTGAAATGCACTTAATATACATACAAATCTAATTATAATACAAGATTGATTTTTCTTACATTATAAATTTACATCTACATATATCTCAAATACACAATAAATATTATATAATATACATAACTAAATAAAAAATCTAACCTTTACATATTGTTTCTTTTTCATTATCATTAATTTTTCACATGCTATTTAATTAATAGTTAAGTAAAATTACCTTGTGTGCTGATCTATGAAATGGATCTATATTTAAATTCCATATTCTTGTATATTTATACTCCATCTCCTTTTCAACAATACTTTTACCAATGTCTTGTAGTTGATCATGTACTCTTATAATTCCATCTTTGTCTACTTTTACCAATGATTGGTTAATCAATGTATCTAACATAAATTCTACATCTTGTTCAAAGATGTTTTTTTTACTATTAGTCCATATTCGCAATGCTCTTTCTTTTGACATGCCTTGTGGACACACATCCTTACAAAAAAAACAACATATGTCCAAAAACATATTCTTCTCTTTAACTTTCAAATTGTCAAAGCTGACTCTTAATATCTTCCAAATCATGTAGTTACTATTATTTTCATCTCCATCCAACTCTCTTTCCTTTTTTAACTTTTGTAAAGTTCGCTCCCAATATCTTAATCTCTTGTTCTTTCTTAAAAATGCTCCCATAACTTTCAAACTCAATGGTAGGCCATTGCAACCTCTAAATTTTACCAATAATAATTTGACAACCTTATACAACACATTTGATTATTTCTTTGCAATACAAAACATATAATTTAAATGAACTTTACAAAACATGTCAACTTAAAAATAAAATATATGATACTTTATTAGCAACCTTTTTAGCCAATTAATGATGGATTTAAATTTTTATTAATACACAATTATATAAGTTGAATATATATATATATATATATATATATATATACATATATATGTATTTAATTTAATTTAATTTAAAATTAAAATTAAAATAAATAAAAAATCAAATATAAAGAATTAAAATGATATTTAGAACTTATTGATTATATTACATTAAAATATTAAGTTATTTTATATTAAATAATTAGAAAATTATAAATACATCAAACACATTTTAATAAACAACAAACTATTCAAATAAAAACCATGTCCTTACAACTAAAATTGAATTATATACTATAATATTTCAAAAATATATATGATAGAATATAGATTTAATAGAAGATGCAATTCTTAAAAAGTTTCAAAAATTAGCCAAAGATAAAGCCAATATTGAAGATACATGTAGATTGGAGAGATTGGTGGAGTAGATATAGGAGTACAAGTACTTGTATCCAAGATTGGCAAGTATAGAAGTAGAGAGTAAGATATTAGAAACTTTCAAGATCATGTGCCTATATACAATAGACAATTCTTTGAAGCATCCAGCAATGCAATAAATTACGGGATTGCTAAAAGACATACAATCAAAGTTTAATGGTGCATCAATTTAATTGTTTAGAATGGATATCTTTGCACACTCCTACCTATTTGTTAGTTGCTACAAGATGCCAATTTCTATACTTTCAAGCTTTATATTTTATAGGATTATTATTATACACTAGGATCTAGTATATTTTTTGATTGACGGGTTGTAAGTAACATATATTAATATATATATAAATATAAAACGGTCTCAATTCATGTGGATGCAATAATAAACATGGCATATTACAACAATTTAATTATTTATATGAGACTTTTTGTCAGCATCTTTTGAACATGAATGTTCAAAAAGCACATACTATTACTTGATGTAACGAACTTAATGGTGCAAGGTTCACAACTCAATTGTATTTGGATTTGGGAGCTTAAGGGATACATGTATCAAAAAGAAGTAGGGATATGAATGAGAAAAGGGTGTTAGTCACAACATTAGTTCGTAGTGACTTTGAAGAGTAGAAAAATGATGAATTGGCAAGGATGTCCATATAGATGCTTAAGATTTGTTCAAATAAGCAAAGCTATAGAATTGTATCTAAAGTTACAATTAAAGAGTATAGCTTAAAAAATTTGAAGGCAGTGACTTTAGATTTTAAATGATATTTATAAAGAATGCAAATTGATTCAAAACTAAGATTGTCGAAAGTGCCAAGAACAAAAAAAAGCTTGTAGATTAGAATTGTGGAAAGAATAATAGTCAATACAATTAAAAAAGTGGAATGTAAAAATTAAAAAAATACATGTATAAAGTAAGTCAAGAAGAAATAAGCTTAGTGAATAATTAGAGGTCTCACTCACTTATTGCAGTAATGATCTAGTCATAGAATAATATCTTGACATAATATAGATCCTAATTTAATTCTTGATTGGTGCAATTATAATGATCAAATACCTTAGTTGATTTGAGTGTGTAGTTGTTAACCACAAGATTAGAGATTCAATCCTTCTTTCTAGAAAGAGTAATTTTTACTATCCTTAAAGTCAAAAGATTCTTAGTAATTTTTTTTCTTAGTCCAAATTTTAATATTCATTTTTAATATTTTTAAATTATTAAAAATCTCCTTATTATAACTATTATTATTATCTCTCATTTCAAACTTATTTTTTTAAAAAAAATAATATCATAAATATCTATATTCTATAATTTTATATTCTTGTTGATACTTATAATTTATTACAACTTTTATAATATCTAAATTTCTAATATTATTTTGTAAGCGTAGCCCTATCTTTACTCAAATAGATATGAGCCTTACTACAAAATCATACTTCGAACTTTATAATGGATAGAATCACTTTAGCTAAGGTTTTATGAAAACTATAATATAATCCACTATTGCAAGAAAACTAAAGATTGTCAACCTCCAAATATAAGCCAGTGCTATCATATTACGTGTTGTCTTGTTTAGGAATGCACTAGGCACCTAGTTGTGGAAGGTGAGATTATGTTTTACAAGTATCTAAAAAATCCTAATGGATTTCACCCATACAAGAAGAATATAATCTGAATTATAATTCAAAAGTATTAAAAAAAACTCTTTTTAGTAGCCTCAATCATACATAGATTCCAATTACCTTGTTACTTTCATATTCAAGTAATTTAGATTTTTCTTATAAGCCCAAATCCTAATCAATGAGCTTTAATAAGCTGTAACATCTAATTTGACCATCTACTTTATGTAAAATTTTGCATGCAATTGTCAATGTAATTCTTCTATATATTCAAGAATTTTCAATCCAATCCAACCTACAGATTGTGAGAAAACCTCCAAAAATTGTACTAATGTTACTCGGCTGCCAACTTGAAAAGTGAAGCAAAAATCCCAATAGTGATTTCTCTTTCTCCAACTATTAACTTTAACTCAAAATTGGTTTGCAGCTTGATCTTTAAGTCCTTCAATATCATGCCAAATTTCACCTTGATCCAACTAATAGATCTCCAAATATCACAAAAACCCTACTCAACCTCAAACTGCCAACTTCTGAAACCCTCTTGTACTAAAAACCAAATATCTTTTAACAACGCCGTTAGATTATCACAAAATTTTGTATATACTTAGCACACTTAATAATCCAAATAGTAACAAATTTTGAACTATAGATGCTACACCAATTGCACGAATTAACCAAAATTGTTAGCCCTAATTATTTTATATAAAATCCAAATCACCAATACAAACCTTGACTTTGAATAATAATTAATAAGTCCTCAAAAATCCTCCAAAAACAATCCTTATGCCTTTGAAAAGAGCTTTAAGCTAACTCTCAAATCCTATCCTCCAATCTTTGTATGAATCCCTATTTTGCCTTAGATCATCACTTTAGTGGCTAGAGGTCTGATTTTGACCCTATCTCACATATGGTCGACCCCCAGGTATCAATCTAACCTATCCTAAGGAGTTTTTAGCCCAACCCTACTCTCAACTTAATACTAGTACCAACTATATTAATTACTTACCTCTTCTAATCTGATTTTATCAATTTATGGTCTTTCTAAGGTAGTAGAAGAGTCTCTATAATCTAGAAGGTAAAATTACTAACTAACCTTCAACCTACTAATTATTAAGATAAGAAAATAATCTAAGAGGCTTTTATAAAAGCCATGTTTAGATACTTCAAATTATAATTGAACTAAGATAATTAGATATTAATTAGAAATTTAATTTTGATTATAATTTTACTATTTAGTCCTATTACATCCTGACAATGCACTCATGATGAAGCTATAAGTGTGGAGCTTGAAATCACATTTTGAACCATATAAACTATTCATCTTCGATTTGGCAGAATATGTATAGATCATTGATATAATACTAACTAGCTAACTACCATTGAATAATGTATACTTACAAAGTGTTGTTCTATATAATGCCTGTTTAGAAAGATATAATAAAATCTTAGATTAAAACAAAGAATGGCCTTGTATAAGTTCAATTAACAACTTATATAGAAAAATTAAAGCAATCTTTCTTAGTCAACCTACTCATTTGACTATAGAATAATAAATATCTTATATCAAAATATCATTCTATATTTATAATATAGGTTATAAATAAATTATTTGATATAAAAGATATTTTATAAAAAGATACACAAGATTAAAATTCATTAAAAGAGTTAATGGCACTTATCAAGTCTAAGTCCATGAACACATAACATCTGATAGTCTATAATTGCCTCTCAAACTATGATTTCACTAGAGACTTTGTACCATGACTAGAAGAATAGTAATCATGCAATTGCAGGGCCCATTCAATCTTGTATATCACCCATAGAAGCAACATGATGGATTTTGGCAAGCAATATAATATAAAAAAAATATTATACATATAAACCTCTAATGCAACAAATCAAATTGATTCAAATCTTGATTGAACAAATGAAATAAGTTTAAGTTATTATTAGTGATATTGATAGTATAGTCCTACACTAGTAAGAGAGGTCTTTGTTGGTAAGTGGCAATATAAAATTATGTAGAAAAATAATTATTAGCTTTGTTTATATGTAAGAATAGAGACTGCAGCTCATGTATTTTATTCATATCCACATATAGCAAAAGCTTGGATACATCTTTAAGCTTTTTATAGATCTGTATATCTATTTGAAATATATAATTTATATCAAATGACACTTCTTAGGTCTTCCAATATTCTAAGTATCCAAGTTATTGAATAACTATCTTTATAGGATAGAGCATGTAATACCAAAGTTTTAGATAATACAACATGGAATATGTTACAAAGTAATATGATATGGAATATTCGGATGGCCAAATGTACATAAGAACTTAACTAAGATAAATTTAGCCTTAAAAAAGTCTTCTATTAAGCTTGAAAGATAACCATTAAATTTGACATTGAAGTTTAGAAAGATTTTTTTTGACATAAATAAAGTCTAAAAAAAACCATTAGACCTAATTGACAAATTCATAACTATTTGGAGAATTAACAATGTTTTGCCTTACAAAAAAATAAATTCAAATAAAAACCAATCCCATTAAAGGTATTTCTTCCACAGCACCTAACAAAATATAATCTATCCATGCCAAAATCATATCTAGTACAAAATATAATAAGCCACAAAAATAGCCATGACTCACAAGAAAAAAATTTACATACATAAGATATTGTAGCCTCGTAATCAATCAACCTAGCATATACATAATCATACATTGTTTAAGGAGATTTGGTTGAAATTAGGGAGAGTGTAGCTTATAGAATAGCAAATTCAAGATCAACAAATCTTACTAGAGGATAAATCAGATCAAGGCCAATAAGTAGTGTTTTTAATGCATAGCTTATTACAACAAAAGAAGGTTTGTATACAACTTCAAGAAGAATATGCAAAGAAGATTCACCATGATTAAAAAGATAAGAAATATCATTATTTATTCTTTATTACCACCATAATCCATTCACCACCAAAAACTAACATAAGGCAACAACAATCAAAAAAACATCAATAGCTTTTAGCACAAGTGAATAAAAGACATCTAACAATGGAATTGATCAAGTACTCTTACTTGAATATAATTACATTTTTCAATATATTACTGCATAACAAAATTGATAAACTAAAAATAGACATGAAAAGAAACAAATATACAAAGACTTCATTAACATATAAGGCAATAACCAAGGAAGAACAAATTGTGCAAGTATTAACCAAATCTATGTCATACCTGAAAGAAGAGCTAAACAAGCTAATTTATATACAAAAATAAAACATATAAGGTAGTAAGGTTGTTTTTGAAATCGATGCAACAACAACTTGAAGCCTACAAGATGAAGACTATCATAGATAGATGAAAGTGGAACTATGATATTTTAATTTAAATCTGTAACATCCTAGGTAGATATAATAGATTCATCAAAATCAATAATTATCAAAAAATAACCAATATAATAATTAAAATGGTCTAAATTATAATGATTAAAATTTAAAATATTAAAATTTGTATATGGATTGGATTATAGTGCATCTTTCTATGTACTTTGAAGGTAGTTCAATATCGACAAGGAACATACTTGCCATCATTATAGTTAGTTTTTTCATTATACTTAATTAGATTATTTTCTATTATTCAACATAAAAAAATCAAATTATTCATCAATAAATTGTGATATTAACCTCAATCCAATTTATTTCCAAACTATTGGAACTTCTATTGGAATATATTTTATTTTATTCAAATACAACTAAGTCTTATATGTATTTTATTTTTATTAAGTTTATACTATTGTAATAAATAGAATATACATGTAACCAATAAAATTACATGATTTATATCAATTAGCATTGATGATATTCAAATCAAGGATTAAATCATGAAAATTTAGATAAATTTCAAAAAAATAAAAAATAAATAAACATAAATAAACATAAATAAAAACATAAAAGGGCTATGAAATAGACTATATAAAATAAATTATGTATTCAAAAATTAATAGAATTAATAAGGTTTTTAAAGATATTTTGATTATAATTTATTTTAATTTTGGCAATTGATTAATTTTTTTTGGCATAGTTGATAGTTCCACCAATGAATAGTAATTAATAAAACTATTAAAAATATAATTTTAAATTATATTAAATTTTAAGGTCCACATATATTATTTATAAAAAAAATTATAAATATTTGTTAATACATAGAAGAAGCATGAAAAAAAATCATATTTTTTTAGTTATTTATGTAAAAAATAAGATTTTTAAATTATTTAAATTAATTTTATTACTATAAAAAAATAAAATTAGGGATTTTTAAAATTCATTTATAATTTTTTACAAAATTTTAGAGCAATTTTCAAAACTTAAATAAAAATAATTTTTACCATCTTACGATGCTATTAAAAAGAAATGGAACAAGATTTGAAGGCCTTTTAGTATGCTTATGCTAATTGGATGTTTTTAAATATAACAATAAGGTAAAAAATATAAATATATTATTTTTATTAGTAAGAAATAAGATGATTAATGACATGTTTTGATGGAAAAAGATCAAAGTTTCAAAGATTTATTACTTGAGTAAATCTAGTGATTAAACTTCAACATCAAAGCTACTTAATCTTTAGAATCACAAGTTAAGTTTATTAAAATATAACTTTCAAGTTCGGATATCATGGATCTTTTTTTGGACATGATCCAATATTGGATAATTTGGAAGATTTTTTAGCAAAGTTTCAATCCATGTATAAAGAATATGATGCAATTTGTGTTGCAATCTACAAGATTTATATTTTGCAACAAGGTAATCAATCTATAATAATATATGTTTTTCAATTTTGATAACTTAAGATTAATATTAAGTAAAATGATGTTGCATTTATTAGCCAATACTTTTACAAATTATAATATGAGATAAAAAAAATTAATGTTCAACTTACATGATGCTTAGATATTAAGTTAAGAAATTGACTTTATCATAAAATATGATAATTGATTTTTTGAATTTAGATCAAAGAATTGCGTAAGTTGATCTCAACATTTTTTACAATTTAATGGCAATACCAATGTTTTTTTAATACATACATTTGAAAGTAAAAGACATGCAAATTGATGCGGTATGTTATAAATTTCTTATTAAGCAAAAAAAGACTTATTGTTATCAAGAAGGATTATCCTTGTATTATGAAAAACCTTTGAAAATTACTTATTATTATTAAAAGAAGCAACACAACTAAAAATAAAGAGCATGATTGTCAAAAAAGATAATATATTGAAAAACAAGTTTATACAACTTCAATAAGAACTTTGTGGCTTAAATCTTGTACAATTTCTAGATAAGCTCCTATTCTTTCATTAAAAATCTTTTCTTGTTTTACAATAGATATTTTTTTAGAGTCTAAAAATCACAAAGCCTTTGCCTTGCTAGATTCAAGAACCTTAGCTTCTTTTATAAATATTTTTTTTGTTAAAAAATAAAATATATCTTTGATAAAACAAACTAAATATATATATGTAGAAATTATAGATGATTATTTTTTATCTTTTAAAGATGTTATCTATGAAATACTTTACACAAAAGTAGCAAAAAATGGTCATAATAGCTTTGTGATATTTAAAATATAATTAGATCTCTTTCTAATTCAATCATTTTAGGTTTATTATGGCTAAAAAACTCTAATCTTTTGATAGAATAGATTTCTTGTAGTCTTAAATGTTTTAAAATCATAATTAAGAGTTTTATTAAGTAAATAAAAAAAATAAGTCTAGTGCAACCAAATTTTTATTTGTAGATGTAAGTGCTTTTATTCATGTTATAAAAGAAAGGTCCCATTTTTATTTATTTATGCCACATCTATTTTTATTAATAAAAATATTTCAAGTGGCATTTCAAACTAATATCAAGATATTTTTTGGAAGAAAAATGTATATAATCTTCTAAAATATTTTTCTTACAATTGATAAATGATCTTCAAAAAAGAATTGAATTTCTATTTAAATCAATCTACGGTTTATTAAAAATTAAATTAGATAAATTTAAGGAATAAATTCATGAAAACTTGGCCAAGAACTTCATAAGCCATTCAAAATTTTATGCATGAGCTCATATCTTATTTGTAAAGAAAAAAGACAATTTGTTGCAAATGTATGTCAACTATTAAAGGCTCAATAAAGTTATCATTAAGAATATGCACTCTATATCTTTCAGATCAAGACTTTTAGAACAATTGAATTAAGCCACGATCAATACAAAAATAGATCTATAAAAGTATATTATGTGATAAATATTAAAAAAATAAAACAAATAAAAGACAAAAATTTGAAAAATATATGAATATTTTAAATACAATGATATTATTTTGAATTCAAAAATATATCAAGTACATTTTTATATTTTATAAATAATTTTTTATTAAAAAAATAGTTAATTTTATATTTTTTGATCTATTTTAAGAATACAAAAAATAAATAAATTTTATATTTAATAAATAATATAAATACTTAGAGATGCAAGAGTACATACTAAGTTAGAAAAGTATGTATTTTACATAATTCAAGTTAATAACTTAAGATATATTGTTTCAAATGATGGTCTCATGATGGATTTCAAAAAAGTTCAAACTATCATAGATTGAAAGAATTTAAGAATAATAAAAATATTTAATATTTTTTAAAATTTATTAATTACTATCAAATCTTTATTAAGAATTTTTTCAAATTAATTCTCTATTTATATGATTAATTAGTAAAATAAATTCGAGTGAAATAAAGAAGTTGAAGTAATATTTAAATCTTTAAAAAAAATCATATTTTCATCAATTATATATTGTATTGACGTATTTTAAGCAATTTATGTGAAAAAAAATATATCAAAATTTGCCTTTAGTTCAATATTATCATAAATAGGAACAAATGAAAAATCTCATCTTATAGTTTTTTTGTAATGAAATTTCCAACAAACAAGTTTAACTACAAGATTCATGACAAAGAAATTCTTGCAATTGTAGATATATTTCAAATATAGTGTTATTATTTAGAAGATGCTTCTAGTCTATTGATTGCATATGCAAATCAAAAGAACCTCAAGTATTTCATATCAATACATGTTTTGTATTGTTGTTAGGTCCAAATATGTATGTCTTTATTAATATTTCTATTTAATATTGGCCAAGAAAATAAGAAGGTTTATCAAATGTCTTCTTTAGAGGTTCTTATTTTGTATCTAAAGAAAAAAATATAACTTTTAATAAAAAAAATGGATGATTTTCTTGAAATTAGAGTAATTTCTTCTTTAAGCAATAAAATCAACTTTAATAATTGATTAAATCTTTTTTGATCAAGTTTAGTTAAATATATTTTTAAATATTTTCATTCATAATATTAAAAATAATTATTTAAAAATTCTCGAGGTTCTTAAGTTTGAAATCAGAAAAAATCTATTTTATTTTAAAAGATGCTTATATTTTCTAAAAGATGAAGTACAATTATAAGCTCTGTAAGTTTGTCATGACTTTCTAGTTGTAGGACATTTTAGATTAGACCACATTTGAAGCTATCAAAAATCTTTTAATGAAGTTGTAACTTTAATACTATATTGGTAATAAGCTATGATTACTTTATCATAATATCAAGACTATTTGTCCTTGTCACAAGTTGAATTACAAATAACTTATATTATTTTTTTTTTATAAATAAAAAAAATCTAGTGGCATATTGATTATATTTACCAAAGTCTATAACAATCCATCTCATATTCTATAAGTTTATTTTTGAGTCATACAAGATAAAGAATATATTGAGAAGAAGACAAATATCACTTTATTTAATAGAAGTGGACAACAATCGAAAATTTAAATAGAAAAGATCTTAGATTTTAAGTGGCACCAAAATAGGTTAAAATATTTTATATATTGGGGCGGATATGATATTAATAAATGCAAAAGGAAGCCATTCAATAATCTTTTAAATACAAAAGCAAAGATTTATACTTTTTATTAATAATATTTATTAAAAGTAAGATAAAAAAAATTAATAATTGATTTATTGTAAAGCAAAATTGATTTTACAAAGATAGCGTTCTATTTTATATATTTTTTAATAATTATTTTATGTTTTTTATTCTAATGAGATAAAAAAAAATCAAAAATTAATAGATTCAACTTAAAAGCTATTGTTTCTTGAGTTATCAAATGAGGAATTTAAATTGTTACAACCATCAAAATGATGTAATACAAATAAAGATCCTCAAGAACGATGTATACTTCCTTAAATAAATGGCAAGCTACAATACATTTGATATCACAACTTTGAAAGAAACTCTCAAAATTTAGTAATATTTTTAGAAGTAGAAACCACTCTTCATGATATTCCAAATGTTTTATTTGAAAGAAGTTATGTAAGGCTCAACAATCATGAAATAGGAAGGTGGTCTTTTTACCTTAGTATGAGACACTATTAATGGCTAAGAGGACCTATAAACTACTTTTAATATGAATAAAGATCAAAGTATGTTGTAAATATAATTTATTGCATTTTAGAATTTTTCTACATGTCATCATTATTTCTTGTAGAATTTATTTCTAAAAAAGAGACTAATATCATAGACATACATATTTACCTTAGAAATTACTTAGATTGAAAAAATTAAATTGAAATAAGTATAAGTAAATAAATTTGATAATAGCTTGTAAAAAAGCTTCTTAGAAGCTTCATTAACAAGGACTTAATTTTATATGTGTTTATAAGTAATTAGTAGAATAAAAACTTATCCAATTAGTTGGCTAGTTGTAGTACAAGTTGGCTATGTGATATACATATAGAAAACTTGCCTTACAAATTAGACAAGTGTCTTGCAAGTTGAACATGTATTGAAAGTCTTATAAAATATTAGCTTATAATTTTTAATTAGACAATATATATAGAAGAATTAATAAGGCCTTTGTCACTCTTATCAACTTCTAGTTAGACAATATATATAAAAGCATTAATAAGGCCTTCCTCATTCTTATCAACTTCTTTCTTGCTTCTAGTCTAGTTTCAAGAATTTTTAGTTTTTTTGCCTTTGGCAATAGCTATTCTAATTTCTTCTTCATCATACATATTTTTATTTTTATTTTATTTTTTATAATTTTTCTTTTGAAGACACATTACTTATTTAATTACATTCTTTGAGTTCTTATCTTTGACATTAGATTATAAAGAATTTTTAAAAAAAATTAGAACTACTATATTATAAATTAGATTATGTTTCAAATGTACTAGGTGTTTTTTTTTTTTAATATTTCTATGGCTATATTCAAATAAATTAATATTATTTATTAAAGATGGTTTTTGAAAAAAAAATCTACAAAGAAAACTTAATTATTAATATTTATATTAATATTGATCAAAATAATTTGTAAAATAAAAATTTAAATAAGTTGGAATATTACTAATTACTATTCAATAAAAAACATAATATTAATACAAATACAACTTATAAAAGCATCTTTTTTATTTTTTATGGTGAATTAAAATCATCAAATAATTTTTTTTATATATCATGTTTTAATTTAAAGTAGATCTTATATTTTATAAAATTAAGTTAAGAAAATATATTGGAATTATTTTTAAATTAGAAAAAAAATACTTAATCATTTCTTATACTTTGAAAGATGCTTTGAGATGGAGAGGTAAGATTAGGTTTTGTAGTCACCATATTAGCAATTATTATAAAAAATTTGGCACAAAAATAGTTGATTAGATTTTGTAAAGCAATCATAACTATAATTAAGTTATAATATGTTATTAAGATTAAATATTAAAAAAAAGTCTGCATTCACAATAAATATTTAACATCTATAAGAATTTAATTGAATTATAATTGCTATATTTTAAAGCCTTAAAAAATAAATCCACACAAATCAAGAAAATACTCTTGATTCTAGACAATTCAAATGACTAAAAAAACTATCTAGAAAGATAATTAGGTAGAATTAAACCAAGATTAAATCTAAAAAACTTTCTTATAATTTATTCATTCTTATTTTAAATTATAAGTAGGATTTTATAAATTTTATAGGAATAAACAATATCCAAAAACCACATTAGCTATTTGTAATGGTGTTCTAGATTAACGTCTAATTCTTTTAATATTATATATTTAAAAATAATTATTATTATATTTAAAGACTAATTTTTAGACTTCTTTTATATTTTATGTTTAAATCATTAAAAATTTTAAATTAACATATATTTCTATTTAAAAAATTAAAGAATTAGCATGTAGATTTTATAAGTATAGTTGATGTATTAATTTTTAAAAATAGAATTTGTTCTCATTTAATATTATTATTTTTTTTTAGAACAAGTTTTTATTTGATGTAATTCATCCATATTAAAGTTAAAATGGTTGAAAGTTTTTAAGTTGTAAAAATTGCAATAGTTGAAGGAATCTTATAATATCTTCTATTGTATTCTATTAAGTCACAATCTAAATTATTTTTATCATATTCTTTGCAAACAAAGTAACCAACAAGGTTTTAAATATGACCTCAAAAAAAGTATTTATATGGCAAGGATTTAATTAGATATGAAAGGATTCTACAAATTTGCAAATCAATTGTATTGTAGATGAATTTATGTGATTTTGCCAACTTAATACTAGTTTTTTTTTGGTCATTATGTGGTCTTCATTTTAATCATCGTTGGACAATTCATCTAAAATCTTACATAGCTCAAATTTATGCATGTGATTAATTATCTACATTCAAAATACTATTTGACTTTATAATCTTTATAAAATTTAATATGCACCATACAACTAATTACTACAAAATAAATAAAAATATTGAATTAATGATTGAAAGTTGTTAAGATAAGAAATAAAACCTGAAGAACTTAGTAGCCTATAAGTGTGGATTGTACCATATACTACAATTGTCCTAAAATTTTATTTACAAATAAAATAATATATATATATATATATATATATATTTTACATGTTATGTTTTGGCAAATTTTTCAAGTTTCTATCAAGGTACTTCACATTTGTAACTTTGCTTGGTTTAAGTAAACAAATGCTTTACAATGTATTCATGAAAAGATATAGAATTCTTTTGTGGAAAATAGAGAAAAAACACCATTGACTTGAAAATGACTTGAGCATTAAAAGTTGGGACTCCACAAACAGTTTTGATACGATCCCAAAAATGATACAATATAAACAGCAACCTTTGGTTTATTTGCATACACGAAATGTGGCTCAAAAGCCAATTCAGTAGATGAATTCCAGACAATAGACGCTGGCTTTCATGTTAAATGGATGAATAGACCTCAGTAGTCAGTAGAGTTTACCAACAAAGTTAAGAAAATCAGAATTACGTAGGCACAATATAAAATTGTCCTTACTACAAACAAATTCAACGCTACGCACTTCACATTTATAGCAGTGCCCATAAAAGTCCAGTTTCCAGCTCCATTGAATTCAATGGTCAAAGCTCTTCCTACATGTATCAATACGTCGCACTTCCCCAATATCAGGGTATATTTATGACTGACTCTCGACTGGAGCACAAGCACCTTCCAACCCACCAGCTCAAACCATATCTCGGAGGCCTATCCATGTCTACAAGAATTTAGAGCAAAATGGTACTAAGTTTTGCAGAAGACAAGATCTGGTGCATTCGGAGCAAAATATAAACGAAGAGTGATCGACAACTGGAAGCCCAACATCCCATGCATCCAATCGAAGGGCGACTAATAAGTTAAAGATGGTGAGGACCTAGAGATGTTTCCGACAGAGGTCAAGATACGACCTTCATGAACAATCAAGGTCGGCAACATTCTTCCCTGACACATATTTCAGCACTAGAGGCACAGTCCTGGACAAGGCCGATGCAGCTGTTGACATATTCTCAAGGAACTCCTCCACCGTTGGCTTGGTGCCATCCACAATGTCTGTTACGGCCTTCAAGGAGATCATGGGAATAGCCAACAGATTCGCTGCGTACGCTACTGCCGCACCCTACAGCACAAGGCCCCAGGAATCTTTCAGAACCACATTAACGAAAGCTACAAGCATGGCATTAAAGCCCACGAAGCTGTTCGTTCAAAACATTCTAGAGAGAAGTAGGTAGGTAGATTTGTGGTCTATGCCCCCTCTTATGTGCACTGACCTCCATGTCTTTGACAGTTGCATCGTTGGCTTTTATGTGTTCCTCATCTTGCAGCGTCATGTCCAAGGAGTTTCCAGTGGATACCTTTCCTTCCTAAAAGGTACATTCAAGAAAGCAAGTAGGTTGGGTCGTGGACATCCAGCTGACAGGCTAAACGAAAACACAGCAATCCAACTGCCGGATAACGTTATCATAAACAAGACACCTTCAGATCCTGCCATGGCTCACCTTCAGGTCTAGGTCTTTGATGAGGTTGCCAGTAGGAATGGCTACTATGGTCCCAATTCCGTACTTGTCAAATACCTGTAGGAATGTTAAATGGAGGTCAGCCTGATTACCACTGCCGTAACACATCAGTGCTCGGAACTCCACAAACTCCAAGCAATAAACAAATAAAATTCAGATGAGGTTCATTCTCTTTACGCACAGGGATGGGTATCCTACGGTCATGATTGGCAAACTCTGTTGCAACATAGACATCGCCAATGTTGGCGCCCTTTGCCTGGAAGATTAACCAATAAACTATAAGCGGTCTCATAGCTCAAAGATGTCATCATGGTTAGCGAAAAATAAAATCTAGAAGTTCAAGGAATGAATTGCGCACGGAAAAAATAAAAAAATAAAAAAAAATGAATAAACATATAGAAAAAGTTTGTTGCTTTAATGCTATCGTTTTTATCGATTGTGGAAGTTACTGGGTTTCTTTCTATGAAAATTGCAGCAACGCTGCGGGGCTACATTTTACAAAAATTATGATAAATCTGGTCAAAGGGCTTGTGCGACATGTTAAAACAGAGATGCGCATAATGTAGATCTGAACAAGAAAATGCCTGAAAGCAGATGCAAGAACAAACGAATTGAAAAAAACAATGAAGTAACCTGGAATCCACCCGCAGTGCCAGCATTGATGATCAAATTAGGTTGTAGAGCTACACCAGCTGCGTATGTGAGCAAAGAAGAAGGAACAGTTCCCACGCTATCCACGCCTAGGTGAAAAATAAAGACAAACTTCACATGTCGGTTGAGAGAAACTTTTTGAATGAGGTGAATTTTCACTAGGCATGTAATTAGAACATTGCATCTTTGATAAGGATGTCAAAGATGCTTTTTATCAGTAGTTTAGTTCACCGTATCAAAACGTGAAATGAGTGCAAACCTAAGGCTTTGTCCTTTCCAGGAACAACAATGTGAACATTAAGACCATCAAGTACGCCAGAGTACTTCTTCCATGGAACTCCTCCCGGAAATCTGCGAAAGGAAAAAGCCATGAAATACATGATCTGCACTTTTGTCCTCCATGAACGGCAACATAAACCTGAGGGGCACGACGTAAAGGATGGATAACTTACACGGCTGATAAGTCGTCTTCCACAAGGTCGAGCGCTTCCACCAAGGGGAGTGCTTCGGCCTGCATTGCTAGCAACACGTACGAGCACAAGAAAGGGTCAGACAACTGTTTCGGAGACAAGCGTCTGTTACAAAAATATAAAGCTCTTCAAAGTCATGTATATATATATATATATATATATATATCCTCCTCCAAACGTAAATAAATAAATTAAAAAGCAAGACGAAGGCTGGGTAACTCTCTCACCAATGACAACCATGACTGTCTTGATCCCACCAACGTCCCCCGATCCTCCCATTATTAATTCTCTATCAATCTTCTCCTGAAACCACCAAATTTCTTCTCACATTTGTCACGGCCTCAAAAGACACATAGAAGTTCGATATCAATATTGGCACAATAACATAACATGAGTGGAATCCACAATCCTGTGTGTTGGTTGCTCCGTTTATCCACACCCGGGCAATCCAAACTCCAATTCATCTTTGGGAATCATTTCCATGTCAGGTTAAAAAATATAAAAAATGTCCTCAGCGAGATTGCCACAATATGAAAGAACTCCTCGCAACTGGATTTCATTGCTCACCTAAATTATGCTTAAACTCCATGTCTAAAGTACACATTCGATATCTTGATAAAAAGAATTGCATGAACAGAACTGGTTGGAACTTTCTGTCAACGAATCACTAGAATCTACCACAATAACAGCGCAGCATTACAAAGAGTCCCAAGAAAACACGTCCTGGCTCCAGGCCCTTCTCTGATTTCTTCAACGCAAGATCGGGTTAAGTACGTGCAGACGTGATGTCGACCCACTAATTCACCGCATGACCACTCGAAGAACGAGGAAGAAATCCGTTCGTTGGTAAGAATGAGCCACATGGGAGATCCTATAATCCTTCTGCTTTAGCGTGACCACCAAGAGAACATCCTCTCACAGTGAGAATTGACGTTACACCACTCAGAAAAAGTCTAGAAAAAATGCTACGACGCAGAAGTGAACCGAGAACGTTTGACACGACCTTCCAACCACTCCTCAAACCTTGAACCAATTCTGCATCCGCAAGCCAATAAAAAAATCCCTTAAAACTGCTCATCGCTCAATACCCAATTTCAAAACACTCAACAACCCACATACTCACTTACTCTATAATCTAAGCACCAGTAAAGGGGGAAGAAAAAAAACAGAAACCACTTCAAATTCAAACATGAGCACTGCCGACAATCTGCATTCACAAGCTCACCACGCAACGAACAGGAAAATCTCAGCGTCGTAGAGCTTACGAATGCAACAACGCGGTGATTCTTGTGTACGCTCACGCCTCGCTTCAATACAAAAGCATAAAAGCCTCTCTCACTTGTGCACGACAAAATGCCAATTCAGAGCCTGAAGGCGCGATGTGGGGGGCAGACGATTCGCACAAACCCAACGAAGCTTTCCGACACCGATGCCTGTGATCATCGCATCACATCGCATCATCCTCCTCCTCCCCCACCCCCACCTTCGTCGCACAGACTACGACCCCGGCGACCAGCGAATGCCCACGTCTCTCCCTCTGCTTCCAAAAGAACGGTGGCCGGGGGGGGGGTGACGCCGACCGCTGGACGGGGATGGCCACGACGCAGGTGCCCCTTCAGGGGCGAGAAAGGAGGGCCTGGCACTTCATTCCACCAGCACACGGCATTTCTCATTCGTAAGAAGGATGAAAGTCGTTCATCGGACCTGATGGCTGGAAAAGGAGACTGTGTTTGTTTCTCAACATGATAAAGAATCTATTGAAAATATCGTAAGATATTAATGTGAATGTTACATGGATGCTACTACGCCCTCTTTTGTGGTACTTGTGTGGATGTTCTCACGTTTGTTGTACATGGGTGTACTTGTGGAGAATAATGCATTTCATGTTTAAATAAAACAATTATAAATCAATAAAAGAATAAACGAGTTAGTTATGTTCTTGTTGCATTAACATTTATTTTTTGACCAGTTGAGTTGTGTTCCAAAATCTGTTGGAAGCTGTTGCATCGTGATGGTAATGAATGATTGATTTCATGTATTTGTATATGTATGTGTGTGTATGTGTGTATGTATTAGCTATAAAAAATGACCAAGATTTTTAAATGATTTTAATGTTATAATAAAATTGAATACAATAGATTTACTAAAATTAACATATTCTTATTGTAAAGTATTTTAAAATACTATTAATATTATATTAATAAAATAAAATAAAATAAAATAAACTTATATTTATATATAAATATATATATATATATCTTAATATGTACTCATATATCAAAGTTGTTTTACATAGTTATTATGTAAATAATTATTTAATAATAGAAATATACTATTAAATATTAGATAATTCATTTAAGATATGATTATTAATTATAAAAAATTAATAATTTCTATTTGTAAAATCTTACAAATGTCAAAAAAGTAAGATGAGGGGGTTAAAAAATCAGAAAAATAGAAGATGTATATGATATCAAATTAGAACCAAATCCACATACAAGACTAGCAACAAGTCATTATTGTAATTATCTAGTTGATAAGATTAAACAATACCATCTTTTTCCTCCTTTTATATTTTAATAATAAGATATTGTAGAAGTTCATCAAATAGTCTATCTAATTTTAACTTTTTTTTGTTTATGAATAACTTTAACCATACTTTCAGCAATTCCACTAATCAATATCAATTGATGGAACTCACGAGTTGTTGCAATAAAACTTCAAAAAAAAATATTATATCCATATAGAATGACATTATAGATATAAAGAAATTATCTTTAAGAAATAATTTAAGATTTAAAATATCACCAAAATTAAAAAAGAATAGTTCATAAATATTATAAATTGACTTAAATAATACCTAGTAATAATTTATTTTCCAAAGACATTTATACACTATAATGACCTTGGACATTATATGCAATGCTACTTATCTTTTATAAACTTAAAAATAGACCATCTATAAATCCTACCTTCTCTCACAATAATCAAAGTCTTAAGTTTCAGCAAGTCTCATGGGTAAGTAAGATAATGAAGGATATTATTGACATTTTTATTTTTATTATTATTATTATTATTATTTTGTTTCTATCTACATCTCACTTTTCTTGTTTTCCATCTCTCATAGTAGGCTCTTCTTCCCTATACATATACTTCACACAATGCATGTAAAATTAATGGAGCTAAGATAGCCTTACATATATTCATTTATTTTTTAGCAACTATAGAAGTATGTTTGCAACCCTATTAGTTCTTTTATACTATTTTATTATTATCAATTTTTAAAGAATATATTACTTTAAAATAATAAAAAATATATTTTATTATAATACCATTTATTAACCTTTTGATGTATTTTAAGAGTTGTTGATTGATATCACTAATTAAAATTCTTTACTTATTTATTATTTATGTTTTTATTATTATTTTAATAATATATTAAAATAATAAAAGGGAAAAAATATTACTAATCATTAGGTTTGATTATTGGTAATGGTGTTTGAAAGGCATTAGTGTTATGTTAAGCATGAATAACTATCTAATACCAATTTAAATTTAACATTTGGTGTTGCAAGCAACACCTCTAGTGACTTGTATTCTGTACTTACAAATAATTATAAACATTGATATATATATATATATATATATATATATAATAGCATAATAGGATTATTAAAAAATACATGTAAAGGTGTTGTAAATTAGCAAATGCAAAGGTGTTGTAGATAAATAAATTTGATACAATAATTTCTTTGTTATGTTCATACAAACATATTATTATTATATTTTAGCTAAAATTTATATAATTTATTTTGGTATTGAAAAAGTTTAAATGACTTATTGTGGGATTGTTGGTAACAGGATTATTGATGTAGGTACAAAAGAAGGGCCAGTGGTATATTATACAATTGCCAATAAGAAGATTATTGATGTAGGTGTTGATGAGATATTACTGGCTTGTTGTATGGTTGCAAATAGAAAATGATTGTTACTATGAATTTTGATGAGGTATTGGTGGTTTCTTGTGCAATTGCCAATAAGAGAATTATTGATGTAGATATTGAGATACATCAGTAGCTTATTATAATAAATGTTGTATAGATTATATTATATAGAAGAATGTTTTTGTGGTTGATAGGAAGTTTGCATCAAAATATGTGATTTAGCATCTAACACCAAACTTCTTTGTAAGAATTAAATTAGAAACAAGTTTAAAGATTATAGAATTGTTTCCTAATTTATCTTCTTTGGTTCTAATTTATATCTTGTATTATATTGTTTTTTGGATGTTGCTATCACCGTACACCATATCAAATATTTTTAACTTTCTCAGATTAAAAAAAATGCATTCTTGCATGCTTCGAGAATGTGGCAAAGTTATATTCTATTTATCAAACATGAATGTCTTTATTATAACAATATGATAGATAATCTTTATAGACCCAATAAAATATTATTATTTTTATTATTATTAGTTAGATTAGCAGTATAAAAACTTGCAACATGTAAGGATACATAAAATATATAATCATAAGTTTAACTACTTGCTACTAGCTATAACATTAGAATACAATGTGATGAACTTGTTCAGAAACATAAGTCACAGACATCAACTACTGATTTTAGTGATTTTTTTAAAGGAAAAATAAGAATTAATAATTGAATTTTTATAAAAATATAACAGATAGCACTTCAAAATAATATAAAACATAAATAACAAGAAGAAAAAAATCATTAAAAATAAGAAAAATAAATCAAACATTGTTGTGACCATGGCTCTAGAGTTGTTAACTAAGCAAAGAAAGTTATGCAAGGTTTCCATAGCTCCATTAATTGTAGAAACATTGTCCAAGACACACACACCATGGCAAGAGGCCATCTAGATTGTCAAGAGCAAGCAAATTATGTGGGAGGAAGTGGAAAAAGAAAAAGAAAACACATGCTGCCCACACAACCTTCACTAAACTACAAGGCAGGCTAGCCTACAATCCTCACTCACCGAGACTAGCTCACGGAGCTTGCTGGGACCCGGAACTTCAACTAATGCAAAGCGAAGGTGGGACCTAAAGAAGGTGTTGTTTTTGGAATTGCATCCAATGACCGGCCTGTAATGACAAGACCAACAAGTAGAATAACGTGGCTGGGAGAGAGAGGGGGAGCGGATGCAGTGACACGGGCCATCGGGACCCAGCCCGTCGGGAGCCCGCGCAAGGCCCCCGGCGTGGACGCACGCAGTGAAGACCCAGCAACGCAATCCAAGCCATGGCTGCTTCTGCTCCCGCCCCGACGAATTCCGTCATTTCCATGGGGTCACGGCGCG
Organism: Physcomitrium patens; assembly: GCF_059467195.1. Taxonomy (NCBI): domain Eukaryota; kingdom Viridiplantae; phylum Streptophyta; class Bryopsida; order Funariales; family Funariaceae; genus Physcomitrium; species Physcomitrium patens. Next base: position 1,112,036 of record NC_143423.1, read on the forward strand.
GAGGCGTGTATTCTCATCTGCGATTCCCCTTGTGCAGATGGGTTTTTGGTCAAAATCCCAGCTTCTTTCGCATTCTGCTGGTTTTCGACGGAGATCTCCCACGGCCCTGTGGTTGAATGTTTCAATGGTCGAATGGCCGAGTCGTTGAGTTACCGATCGTCCGTGCAGCGCCCACATGTTGAAGCTCTGCTCGAGGTACTCGTCCTGTTCGTTAAGGTTTGATTCTCTGGATTGGTGCTCAACAGCGGGACTGAGCGTTGGTGCGCGGAAATGAATTGGGCACAGGGAGATGATGTTTTGCGAGTGCGGGATGCGGAGGAGGGCGGGGAGGAATTGGAGATTGGGGTTTTAGTGACGATTTGACCCGGGCAGGGAGGCAGCCGCTGTATTTTTTATTTAATTATTTCATTATTTCATTCTGAGCTCGTGTGAGACTTTCAACCCCTTGAAGTTCAATTCGAGGGGCTCTGTTGCCCTCAGTAGCGGGTAGAATTGACAGATAGTTTCAGCACGCAATTGGTGGAGTCTTGGCAAATGCTGTAGATTTTAGAGCCCGAGTTGGAGAGCCGTAGGCTGAGTGTGGTAGTGAGGGCATACTTGGAGGCTGGGAGAAATGTCGTCTGGAAAGCCCTCCGTGAGGTCTCGTCCTGGCTCCCTGTCGAGGGCGGCACCTGTGAGGTCCGTTTATGACTCCTATCGTGAAGAGCAAGAGGCAAGTCTCGACAGGAGATCTTGGAGTCAAAGCAGTTCGAGGAGCGATTCGAGGAGCGACTCGAGAAGCGATTCGAGAAGCGATTCGAAGAGGGCTGGAGATGCTCAAAAGTGCGTATCCAAGAGCGAGATGGTTAGGAAAATTTTCCTCTGTCCTGTGTTGATCGCTGCTTCAGCATGAATGCTGACTTGAGCTGATTTAGATTTCAGAAGAGTAGAGGGTTCATCATTGCGAAAGCTGGACCCATTGACATTATCACTTTTGATTGACAGGACATTCGGGTCGTATGCGAGGAGCTCACAGAGTTGCAAAAAACATGTGCAGACAGCATGCGAAAAAATGCTTATGAAAATTACGGCGTATTCATTAGGTAATTTCCCATTTCTTTCTGCTCGCTGAATATTGCTTGTTGTAATTGAAGTTAGTCTCGTTGCCTTAGTATCCTGTTGCGGAGCAAACCTGCCGTTGTCATTGACAAGGTGATGTGTTTGCTTGTGAAGGACCTCTCAAGAAATTTCAGACATAGAAGTTGAGGTCACGACTATGAACAACATGCTGCGATCCCAAACAGATCTGATCCGCACTCTAGCTGGAAGTGGGGCTTCTCTACCACTAGCTGAATCGACGGAGCGTCTTAGCAGAGACTATTTCAAGGACGACGACGACGACGACGAAGAGCCTACAGACTTGGCGAAGCGTATAGAGCTTCTTCCTGATAGTCTGGACGTGCTCTTAACAGAACGGAGGGTAGATGATGCTCTTGCTTTGCTTGAGGAAGGAGAGGCCCTAGCGGTGCGACTCTCCAAAGCAAATGGAGGAGTCGAGAGCGTGAATAGAGACGCCGTTCGGCAGTTCGAGGAGAATTTATCGGAAAGGAAATCAGGTTTGGTTGTTTATTTAGTGGACGCAGTGCGGCAACTCACATTCAGAGGCTCGGAGCTCAGGCATGCCATTGCTGCGTTGGACAAGCTAGGGGACGGATCTCGTGCTCACACGCTGTTGTTGCAATCTCACGAAGAGAGGTTGAAGCGTAACATGAATCAACTGCGACAAGGTGGCGCCTCGTATGGGGGTGTTTACACTACTGCCGTTTCACAACTGGTCTTCTCTGCCATTGCTCAAGTGAGAGTTTTAAGTTTCTGTGCTGAAAAGCCTCATATTCTTACTTTCTGCGGTTACGGAACCTAACCCTTCTCTGGTTTGAGCCGATTATTGTTATTGATCGTTTTTGATCCCGCTGATTTGAACTGCAGGCTTCTAGAGATTCGGTGGCCGTATTTGGTGAGGTGCCCTCGTATGCCTCAGAGCTAGTGCTGTGGGCAACCGAAGTGACCGAAATGTGTGCTTCTGTTATTACACGTAATGTGCTGTTGTCATCAGCTGCATCTGGGAGCCTGCGAGCAGCTCTAGAATGTGTCCAAATTGCCCTTGGACACTGTGCTTTGTTAGAAGAGCGGGGTTTGACGCTGTGCCCCACACTCACGAAGCTGTTACGACCCAGTGTAGAACAAGCTCTGCAAGCGACTTTGGCCAGTATTTTGGAAGATGTGGGCTCTCTGGCTGCAAATGACAACTGGACCCTGGATGTCTCTCCTCAACGAGGTTCACGTGGCTTTATGTCAAATCTGAGACTCACTACCAGTGGCCACCGCTTCCTTTCACTGGTGCAGGTGGGTGTGTTGCCGTATGCCGAATTTATCTCATCGTATAGCGAAGAAACTAAATGTTACGGGCTATTCGTTGTGCCATCCAATTTTAACTCGACCAATGTTATCTCTGTAAACTCGTGATGATCTGTGATTTTTGGTGGCAATCCTGCTCATTAATCAGGACTTCCTCGAAGACTACCCAGCTCTTGTCAGCATACAGTTGGGTCAAGGTGTACTGGATTGTGTGGTGGAGATCTTTGAGCAATATGTTCAACTGCTTGTTAAGGCGCTCCCCGGTCAAGAGGTCGAGGAGGAAGGCAAAAGGAAGGTCAGCTCGTAGACAATCCATCTTCTTCTTCTTCTTTCTTTTGTCTTCATCATGATATGCATTCATATCAGTTGATATTGTGAATGTGATGTGTCGCTCAGAAGGTGGCTGATGTTAAATACGATTGGCTTTTTCTGCAGGTTCGAATAGCAGCCAGTGAGGACCAGCAGTTGTCATTACTGGGCAACGCGGCAGCACTAGTTGATGAGCTTGTGGGAGGCGCAGCTTCCACAATCTTGCCGGGTGGCACTCAATCATCCGGAGATTTGAGGGTTTCGCGTACCTCATCTTTGACAGCCCGTTCACCTGAACTCAAGGATCTGCGGCGGCAGCTCCAATTACACGTAGAAACATTGAAGTTAAACCTCTGTAATGGAATAATTATAAGCTTGTGTTATGATGACTACGAGAGTAAGCTTAGTGCGACAACCTATTTCCAGATTGATTCGGATGTGCCCACGTGGCATGAGAATCCTACGCCCACACCACTTTTTCAGGTTTGTTCTTGACAGAATTCCTCTTAAAATGGTAGACCATTCTTTTGTTTTGACACCTTTCTTTATTTTGATTTTGCTGAGGAGTAAATTTGCTGTGGCAGTCTATATTTCAGAAGTTAGTATCCATGCATCAGGTGGCTGGGCATGTGCTAGCTGGAAAGGATAGGGTCACGCAGCTATTCCTTATACGTCTCACCGAAACGTTTGTGAAAGATTTGAGTACAAACCCGGAACTATGGTGCCCGATCGAAGAGGACCCAGGCAGCCTGGGCCCTTTTGGCTTGCAGCAATTTCTATTCGACATGCAGTTCCTCACCGTCGTTGCAAGGAACTTGAGATGCTTGTCGAGGACTGTGTTTCAAGCAATCTCTCAGGAAGAAGAGCGCATGAAGGAAGCATACAAAATCGGTGGTGCTGAACTTACCAGGTCTGTTTCGAACGGCAATTCATCTATGCACCTGCCCTGTCAGTCACTCACCCGAAGGAAGTGTTTTTGAAATGCATAATTACTGCCCACTTAGCAGATCACGATAACATCCCAGCCTGGTTTATTTTTGGTTCTTTTCCTATCTCTTTATCCCCTTCATTGTGTGCTAAAATCATTCTTTGGGTGTGCTATACAGTGCTCTGCCGGACCCTGCATGGTTGGAGGCTGCAGTTTTCGACAACTTCGACCATCTAATGGACCAGTGGTTCGGTCTCAGTGGAGTGGCACCTCGAGACGTCAGCGATGTTCAGTCTGTATCGTCGACGCGCTCCAATGACTGAGATGCACTGGAATGTAGGAAGCTCGCAGCTTGTTTCACACTTGTAAATCTGCCTAGACCTCCAGGAGCTCGATAATAGCTCACCCTGCACGGAACAAGACATTCGTAGCAGCAGGTGACCATGAGAAAATCACGCCCCATTGGCACAGCTCCTTCTCATTTTGTCCGGCAACTTTGTGATTGTGATGTTGAACCCACATTTTTACGAGTAACCTTGGGGCTTTTTTTTTTTTTTTTTTTTTTTTTGTCTAGTTCCTGCCAGTTTCCGCATTTGCTCAGGCCATTTAGAAGTAAAGCACTTCAAAAATTGTTCCAAGCTTTTGGTGCGTATATTGTGAAATCGAACTATGTACACTTATGATCTTCAGCTTTTATTACCACACGATATTGTTTTTGTTATGTGTCTTTTATCATATATATTTAGATAGTGGAATTGAATGATGGTGAGAAAACTGTTGCATATCATAGAAGATGGTTTATCAACTTTATCTAAGTAGAGTAACAAGGAAACATAGTTTGTGCAATGATTTTGATGAAGAGTTTAATGGGACCTTGCTACAATCTAGTGGCAATTGTAATGAATTTTGAATCCTAGTTTGGTTTTTATAGTAACATTTTAATATTTCAAAAGTATTGAATGAACCACTTTGAAAATTTATGATTTTTCATACAACTAGTAATATTTTAAATAAACATCAATGCTGAATGTGAAGGCACTTGGATCTAAACTTGTTTAAAATCTATTATTCAACATTGAGTGTATAAATTTTTAGTCAAGTAATTTAATATGTAAAGAAAATTCTGCAAAACCTCATCAATTTGAACAAAACAATGAATATAAATAATTTTTGTCACACCAAAATTTCTTATAAATTATATTGGTCTTGCAATTTGATACTCTTTATGTATATTTTTATATGTCATACTACTTTTATAGATTAACATACAAATTTTCAATTTGAGATATATTTTTTTTGTATAAAAGTAAATAATTTAGCTTTAGTATTTATAGATATTCCAAATGTAAGTTTTAAAGCATGAATTTTAAAGTTTGAATATTTTGTATAAAAAGACTCATCTACACTATAGTGACTTGCAAAACTATTACAATATTTCCAATTTGAAATTTTGGTGAGTCATCAAATAGAGATTGCATGTTAAAGTGAAATAGTAAAAATATAGTTACTTTCTATTATTAGTAGATTAATTGAGGTACAAGTCTTGGTACTTGTCTCAACATACATATCAATTTACAATGCATCTATTCTTTAATTGCTTTGTTCATAGGATGCATTGACATGGACCTTCAAAACTATCCCAATGAAGAGGAAATATCTAGAGCTTCAATCCATGCATCTACATGGTACAATTACATACATCGACACGATACAATTAAAAAAATATGATTTAGATGCATCAAAAGTCATATTTCAACAGGATAATGTACATATACATAGCAGTAATAGCATGAAACAATGGTTTTCTAAACAACATTTGAGTGTCTTATCTTAGCCTCTTCAGTTATTAGCTTTGAATCCTATAGAAAATCTTTGGGCCATTCTGAAAAGTAGATTAAATTAATATAATACATGTCCAAAAGGGATTACTTGAATTATGGTCTTATGTAGAAGAAACCTTCTCTTCTATCATTGTTGATGATTGCAAGAGACTTATAGAAACAATGCCTAGATAAATAGTAGCTATATTAAAAGCCAAAGAAAAATGGACTAAGTGGTGAAGAATTTCCAAATTGTACCTTCAAAACTGTCCCAATATATAGATTAGCTGTAGGATTTTTTTTTTCTTCTTTTCAATGAGAGCTTAGATTTTATTGGAATTTTTGTAAGAAACTAGTACATTATATGTATTATTTCAATAGATTTATTACATTCTATTCTAAGAATTTCTCTTACCTACATTGTTTTTTGAACGTATAAACATTGGGACAATATTGAAGGATTTAAAAATTACACTATTGTCAATATTTATTATTTTAGTATAAATTAAGAATATAAACTATTTAAATATTATAGATCTAAAAAATAATCATGATTTAAACCTATATAGAAATATGCATCTAAATCATTTATAAATTAAAATTATACATGTAAAAAATATTAGATATAATTTTAAATGGATAAAATATTATTAGTGCAAATGAATGTCAGATAACATTAAATCTTATCACTTTAGGACTCCACATTAAAATAATTAAAAAATTCTCATGATAAGATTAGAAAATCACTAGCATAAAGGAATCTTCCTATGCTTAAATTATATTGGCCTTGAACAAGTTGTTTATTAATACTTTAATAATGAAGAGGTAGTGCCTCATCACCCCACTAACGCATGCTCTTTCCCACCACAACCAAGGGCTGCCCGGTTCGGTTCCCGGAGCAAATCAGCCACGGCTCCGAACCGAGGTGGGGCGGGGCATGGATGCACCGAGTCCAAGCTGGCAATCTTTTGGCGGGTAAAGTCACTCCCCAGTCGTCACTCCCCGCAACCAAACTAAACCCTAAACCTTCAAGCGAAGTGGGAGCACTGTGCAGCCTCCGACATCAGAACCCCGGTTGCTGAGAGCTGCGACGATTTTTGTTGTTGCCCAAGACATTGTGTCTTGTGCAGGTTGCGCCTTTTTCCTATCTTTGGTTGAAGCGTAGAGAGATGGCGACGGAGGTGAAGCTGTCCGAGGGGAAGGATCTCACCAAAATTGAGCGGATTGGTGCGCACTCGCACATCCGCGGGTTGGGATTAGATGACGCCTTCGAAGCTCGCGCTGTGTCTCAGGTACAAATCCTCTTGACTTATTTATTGCACCAATGAAGGTATCGATCGTTTGAGCGTTAGCTGATTGTAAGTAACGGATGATTGTGACAATCAGGGCATGGTAGGGCAAAAGGCTGCGAGGAGGGCTGCTGGAGTGATATTGCAAATGATCAAGGAAGGGAAAATTGCGGGGCGTGCTGTGCTCCTGGCTGGTCAGCCTGGCACGGGAAAGACTGCCATAGCCATGGGTATGGCTAAGGCACTTGGTGAGGAGACTCCGTTTGCTATGATGGCTGGGAGTGAAATTTTTTCCCTAGAAATGGGAAAGACGGAGGCCCTCACTCAGGTACTAATCAAGTTGCATCATTCATTGTGGTTGTACAGAAACACGGAGTTTCATATATATATATATATATATATATTAAATTTAACTCCTTGTTATACGCAAATCATGCATATCTTCATTGTGATGTATGCGTTATGAAGGGACTTATGATGGTGGGAATGCCCTTAATTTTTCCATAACCTTGCACTTTGTAGGCTTTCCGGAAAGCTATTGGAGTTCGAATCAAAGAAGAAACAGAGCTTATCGAGGGAGAAGTTGTGGAGATTCAGATTGATCGTCCGGCCACAACGGGAGCAGCTTCTAAGACTGGCAAGTTGACCCTTAAAACTACGGAGATGGAAACGGTGTACGATCTTGGTACTAAGATGATTGAAGCTCTAGGAAAGGAGAAAGTAACCAGCGGAGATGTGATTGCCATCGACAAAGCTTCTGGGAAGATCACCAAATTAGGTCGTTCGTTTGCTAGGTCACGTGATTATGATGCAATGGGACCACAGACCAAGTTTGTACAGTGCCCTGATGGCGAACTACAGAAGAGGAAGGAGGTTGTCCACGTTGTGACGTTACATGAAATCGACGTTATCAACAGCCGGTAACCTACATGGACTCTGGTTGAATGAGATGCACACAGTCTTGGCCATTTCTTGCTGCTGACAACGATGCTACTTGCGGGTTTCGAGTATAGCTTTTCAGCGTATACTACCAAGTCTTATTTCGTTACGGTTATCACTTGCACGGTATTAGTGTAGATCGTCTTGCATTAACTATTTTATTGTGATATCTCCAGTTACTTTCGATTGTTTTATTTTCCATGCTTGCAGTAAGTTGGATTTCGTATCTTAGCATCAGCTACTAATTGATACTTATTACGTTTCTGTAGGACTCAGGGTTTTCTTGCATTGTTTGCTGGAGACACTGGAGAGATTCGGTCTGAAGTCCGAGAACAGATTGATAGTAAGGTGGCTGAATGGAGGGAAGAAGGCAAAGCTGAAGTTGTACCAGGCGTTCTGTTCATAGATGAAGTGCATATGTTGGATATGGAATGCTTCTCATTTTTGAATCGAGCATTGGAAAATGAGATGGCACCCATATTAGTCGTTGCCACGAACAGGGGAATCACCCGAATTCGGGGGACAAACTATAAATCACCACATGGAATCCCAATCGACCTGTTAGATAGACTTCTGATTATTTCTACGACTCCATATACTGAAGAAGAATTGCGGAGTATTCTTGACATTCGGTGTCAGGAGGAAGATGTTGAAATGTCGGATGATGCTAAAGAGCTATTGACCAAAATTGCGTACGTTCACTTTGAGATTTGGGTTCTCTGGGAGTGCCTAAATTATCCTATTAGCTTGTATTTCAGCCAGTTCGTTATTATTATTTTCTTTAAGAGGGTTCCTGGTTTGTATGGATTGTTCCTAATGCATACTATCAATTTTTTTTATTGCAGAAAGGAGACATCACTGCGTTATGCAATGTGTTTAATCACGGCCTCATCTCTTGCTTGCCAAAAACGCAAAGGGAAGGAGGTTGAGATTGAAGACATAACTCGTGTTTATCAACTGTTTGTTGATGTCAAGCGCTCAACTCAGTATCTCATGGAATATCAAGAACAGTTTATGTTCAATGAATTCCCTGGGCAAGATGATGGTGACGAAGAAACAACCATGGTAGAAGATTGACGCTCTTGAATATTTTCTCTTCCCCTTTTAAAAGGGCTATACTCAATGTGATGTTAAATGAGCACCTTCCATTTTTTTTCCGCGGAACAAGTGCCCGTTGTATCTCATCTCATGTTTTCTGTCTATCGCGTGACATAATGCGACATCATCACTGCAGCAGCTCAGAGTCGAGATATTACGTTATCCTCTTAAGAGAGTTAGCTGTTTCTAGGCTTTATTAATGCTGTGTTAGATAGGATTATTACGATGGATTTGAAAGTGAGTAGAAAACGTGTAGAAGTTCACAGTGAAGTGCAGCACTAATGCCATGGACGCATTCTCTGCAGTTTGTCATCAAAAATGTACATGCTATTTCCTCTGAGTATGTGAGTTCATGCGGGCCTTGTGTGGTGCCCATGGACGTCGTGAATATTCCGGAGTGCAGTAACTGCAGTTCCTAGTTGAAGTCAAGATACTGACCGTATTACGTAGCAATTCATGCTGTGAGATGTTAATGATCTTGTATCTTGTTTGCCTAGTCACTTGAAAAAGTAAACTCCATCGTATCCTTTTTGTCTAGTTGCTTATTCCTTCAGAATGACGAGGTTTCGTTCTTACCTTGGGTTCTGAGGTTTCAATCCCTGCCCTCCTCAATTCTTTCCAGGAAGCATAGCTGTTGCCGGTGAGTCAACAACCTTCTGTTTACATAATCCTATGTGGGGATTTGAAAGTTTAATAACCAATTTTGTACTTGAGGTCTATGCCAAGGAAAGCTCCACTACCCCTTCTGTAGCCTCTGCTTGTCGGAGAGGTATGCACCGATGTTTATAATAGAGTGCTCGTATTCATTCTACAGTCTCCTCATGTCAGATTAGATTCTGATGGTGAAGAAGCAGTGTCATTTGGTAACTGATTTAGTTGACGAGTAATGGTTGTTATTCTAATGGACTGGGATTGGATTTAATTTACTCTGACGGATCAAAAGTTAACTGAACTAAAATTACCCCCTGATTTCACTTCCCACTACCTCAGTTTAGCGTTTCTGTCCCAAATTCATGCGCAACGTCGTACACCTGTCGGGATGGAAGTTCTTGATGTGCATGATCGATTAGAGCACATTCTAACACGGACAGTGAGGTTGGTTACATCCTCCTGTATGCGAAATCAGCATCTCTTGTACCTTTGCTTGCATTGGTTCGAACATACAATCCAGTAATCTCAATCAGTATCATGTGATGTCCAGGATGTCAAGAACAACCAAGCAATCACAAGCACTTTGAAACGGATCGCAGTTCTTAACTTTCTAAACAAAGCAACCCAATAATCATCTGACTCCTTAAAATGTGGACAGACTATCACGTGGTGATACATTCCCCATTACGGTGAAACAAGGTTCAAACACCAGTATTTCTCCGTCTATATCGTTCATCACATGCATCGCAAGCTGTACTACATCAATCCTTCCTTCTGAGGTGACAACTCCTATCCACTTCCTCAAAACACGTAACCGTAAAGTTGCAGGAACGAGACCATTCGATCCTCGTTTCTTATTCTTCAACCAAGATGTTCAACAACCAATACTTCCTTCTTTATTGCAACAAAATGATCCGGGTCAGCTTCCGTTCGGAAACGCCGACCACAATCCGTCGGACTGATTTGTACCTACGGAGTCCTTTTATTCACATAATCTGCTACTCTCGTGCTGATGGACCGCACGGGTCACAATTGTACGTGAAACAATCGAAACTCTATGACACATCCTCGCGTCCTGCACACTTCCTGCGCCATATCTCCAACCCGAACTCGCTACGGCTACTCATTTACAAAATCGCACTCAAGGTCGTCGCTTCAGGATCTCACTCATTCACGCGTGGACCCATCTGACACCCGGGTCACTCTCCTATGTACATACGCCCGCACGCCACCGTTGCACTGGCATCGGGTGTCGCAACTGCATCGAGCAAATCTAGTTGAAGATGGCGGAGTGGGTGAACATCTCCGTCACCAGCAGCGAGAAGAATCCCACCATCGCCATGCGCCCATTCCATCGCTCCGCTCGCGCCGTGAAAGGCCCGAAGCTGCGAGCATCCGTCGACTCGCCGCTCATGATGGGTACCAGCGATGCGTACGTGAGCAATTGCACTGCCACTAGGAAGTACAGCAACCCGGTCTGTCCGGGAGCTGTGAGCTGGTCCATCACCGTTCTCCCCGTCATCTCTTCCGCGACCACTGCCCACACCATCCCCACCATGGCGAGCCTGCCGTTGATGGTCTCGGGCGCCGCTCCGTCGAACGCGAACACGCTCCAGAACGACTTGCTTCCGGTCTCGGTTCTCCTCTCCACCTCGGGGCGCGGGTACAAGGACCCGGATGTCGGTTCGGTGCCCATCACGGATTTCTTCTCGGACTCGTTGGTCTCTTGGTTCCGGAGGATGTCGTCCTCGGTGAGCACATTCTTCGTGTTGCGGCCCACTGCCTCCCTCACGTCGGCCAAGGGACCCTTGCTGCCTCCAGCTTCGCACCGAACTCTACCTGCCAGAGACGTTGTCAATCTGGCAGGAGCAGCCACCAACTGCGCACCTGCCAGCTTTCCTGGCTTGGGCAGAAGCGACAGCGATGCCTGAAGGCTACCGGCGCTGATGGTACTCATCTGTGATATCGCCGCTGCTGCCATTGTACAGTCGTGGGACGAGTGCACCGAATCTGGAGACAGTCGAATTGGCTTCAAACTACCCTTCGAAGTGGTCCGATAGCAATCGATCAATAATGTGGATGTTCCACGCTCTATGCCTTGATCACTGTTATTGAATCCTGTTTGACTGTGTGTGTATGTGTGCCGAATGTGGGAGAATCAGAGGACGGAGGCTGTTATATAGTGCGTTGCTGCCGAGCCACGGCCAGTGGCAGACGGGGGATGGAGATGCGAGCGTGGCTAGATGGTCGGGCATCCACATGGTAAAGCAGCCCTAGCACGATGCTTTTCGGGACGAGAGGTTGCCGAGGGCGGAGACGTGGCGATCGCTTTTGGGGATTTTATGAGCTAGAAGCAGTGAGGAGATCTTGGTGGGTTAGAGTTTAAAGTGCATGTGTTATGTTGACTTAGAGTTTAAAGTGCATGTGTTATATTGGTAGTTTAAACTCTAAGTCAACATATATGATCAATCTTTGCTCAATTTGAGCCTCCTGTAACATAAATCATGCAAACTATTAACCAAAACAACCAATAATAAATTGTCACAGCATACTACTCTTGACAATGACACTCCATTCTCTATGATATGATAGAAAAACCTGTCACTTTTAATGACCTCTTGTCATAGTGTATAACATATCTTAATTATCCATTCTGAAAAAAGATATTTTTAACAAGTCTTATTTCCTACTAAATTGCAAAGCTCACCACACATGCATTGTCAAAACCATCACCTACTTTATGATAATTTACTAATACAAAACAATTCTAGCCATTTTCTTACATTAACGGCACTGAATATGTTGAAAGACAACGGAAAGGCTGTATGTAAGAATGATTTTGCATTTTTTGATCACAAACTCGCATAAAAAATAAAAAATCACCTATCATACTCATCTACTAGAACGAAGAGTCAAAGGGTTGGGACTTGTAGTTGTATTTGGTAAGCTCGGAATTCCATTCCAGTCACTTACATGGTGGACTTCCTATCAAACCATTTGAATGTTTTGCCAACCATATTTGCCTATGTCCTCCTCCCCAACTATCTCCCCTTCGCCTAAGCTACTCCCCAAGGGCATTTGCCACAACGAGCCTTGACCTTGAGCCCTAAGTTGCAAAATATGTTAGCGGACAAGTGGGTGTGAAAAACGTGTGTGAAAAAAAATTTGCTAAAATCGCCCAACATCCAGTCATGGATGAAAACAAATAACTTTCCATTCTAATAAATTAGCACCTATTCCGCACTGGCCAGCATTACGAGCTGAATGAACCGGTTCAGTGACTTGCAGCGCAGGCGTGGGATGGTGCATCGCATTCGATACTCTGTGTCTATACGTCACTGTTCTCTACCTGCTTTTCCCTTTGTTGGGCATTCTCCAAAAGGCAATGCCATGTCGTAATCGTACTCCACATTCTTCGACGCCTCCGCTCTCACCGTCGATGCGCATTTTGTACCCGCCTCCTCCACCAGCTCCCACTCGACACATGATGCGTGTGCCTCCAGACAAATGGCCCCGCAAAGCTTCACGAACCCACCAAGATCTCCTCACTGCTTCTAGCTCATAAAATCCCCAAAAGCGATCGCCACGTCTCCGCCCTCGGCAACCTCTCGTCCCGAAAAGCATCGTGCTAGGGCTGCTTTACCATGTGGATGCCCGACCATCTAGCCACGCTCGCATCTCCATCCCCCGTCTGCCACTGGCCGTGGCTCGGCAGCAACGCACTATATAACAGCCTCCGTCCTCTGATTCTCCCACATTCGGCACACATACACACACAGTCAAACAGGATTCAATAACAGTGATCAAGGCATAGAGCGTGGAACATCCACATTATTGATCGATTGCTATCGGACCACTTCGAAGGGTAGTTTGAAGCCAATTCGACTGTCTCCAGATTCGGTGCACTCGTCCCACGACTGTACAATGGCAGCAGCGGCGATATCACAGATGAGTACCATCAGCGCCGGTAGCCTTCAGGCATCGCTGTCGCTTCTGCCCAAGCCAGGAAAGCTGGCAGGTGCGCAGTTGGTGGCTGCTCCTGCCAGATTGACAACGTCTCTGGCAGGTAGAGTTCGGTGCGAAGCTGGAGGCAGCAAGGGTCCCTTGGCCGACGTGAGGGAGGCAGTGGGCCGCAACACGAAGAATGTGCTCACCGAGGACGACATCCTCCGGAACCAAGAGACCAACGAGTCCGAGAAGAAATCCGTGATGGGCACCGAACCGACATCCGGGTCCTTGTACCCGCGCCCCGAGGTGGAGAGGAGAACCGAGACCGGAAGCAAGTCGTTCTGGAGCGTGTTCGCGTTCGACGGAGCGGCGCCCGAGACCATCAACGGCAGGCTCGCCATGGTGGGGATGGTGTGGGCAGTGGTCGCGGAAGAGATGACGGGGAGAACGGTGATGGACCAGCTCACAGCTCCCGGACAGACCGGGTTGCTGTACTTCCTAGTGGCAGTGCAATTGCTCACGTACGCATCGCTGGTACCCATCATGAGCGGCGAGTCGACGGATGCTCGCAGCTTCGGGCCTTTCACGGCGCGAGCGGAGCGATGGAATGGGCGCATGGCGATGGTGGGATTCTTCTCGCTGCTGGTGACGGAGATGTTCACCCACTCCGCCATCTTCAACTAGATTTGCTCGATGCAGTTGCGACACCCGATGCCAGTGCAACGGTGGCGTGCGGGCGTATGTACATAGGAGAGTGACCCGGGTGTCAGATGGGTCCACGCGTGAATGAGTGAGATCCTGAAGCGACGACCTTGAGTGCGATTTTGTAAATGAGTAGCCGTAGCGAGTTCGGGTTGGAGATATGGCGCAGGAAGTGTGCAGGACGCGAGGATGTGTCATAGAGTTTCGATTGTTTCACGTACAATTGTGACCCGTGCGGTCCATCAGCACGAGAGTAGCAGATTATGTGAATAAAAGGACTCCGTAGGTGCAAATCAGTCCGACGGATTGTGGTCGGCGTTTCCGAACGGAAGCTGACCCGGATCATTTTGTTGCAATAAAGAAGGAAGTATTGGTTGTTGAATATCTTGGTTGAAGAATAAGAAACGAGGATCGAATGGTCTCGTTCCTGCAACTTTACGGTTACGTGTTTTGAGGAAGTGGATAGGAGTTGTCACCTCAGAAGGAAGGATTGATGTAGTACAGCTTGCGATGCATGTGATGAACGATATAGACGGAGAAATACTGGTGCTGGAACCTTGTTTTCACTAAGGTGGGGAGTAAATCAACATATGTTAGTGTCTTGGCCTAGTTGGTATGGTAGAGAAGAGTGTCGATGTTAGGATGCTGATTGTGTATTGATTATCCTTGTGCTTCGGCTTCGAGAAGTAGAGGATATTCCAGTGTAAAAAGGATGTTGATGCAGCTCTTAAGGCACCTGTTCGAAATTTTGAGAATCAGTGGCCAGAAGTTGTAGTGAACGGCATGTTGAATCGATCATTGTATGTCACTGCGGCGATGGGCAGTGACAAAAGTCCGAATATCACATGTTACAGAGGCCTTTTATTACTACAAAGTTGATCAAATAGTTGATTACAAAGTTCTTCTAATGTTTGGTTTACTCTTTGTTTCTATTTTTATCACTAGATTATTGTAACTCAATATAATTATGGTTCTAGAAATACTTTTACTATAAAAATTCAAAGAGTTAAGAAAATAGATAATAAATCTAAATTACAAATATAGATTTTTAATTACGAAGTTGGATAAGGACATGACCACATATTCAATAAGAAGTAAAGAGAGAACAGTAAAAATTGAAGAAATGCTCAATGAATCCATCACTCGTCACAAGAAGAAGGATGCGTAATTTGCAAACGAGATTAGAAGATTCTCAGCGACATGCAAGATGCAGCCATGACGCACGCCGCTCGATGTTGAAAATGGACCCATGTCAGGGATTCTGCGGCTACGGCGACTGAATTCTGATGAATCTTCTAATTTTGGGTGCTCGGATTCACTGCGCCTCTGGATCTCATGCGTTGGGCAATCTGCTCTAGACTGGTGTCTGACGCGCTAGTTGCGGCCCCGCCTCGTCGACGACATGGCCCAATTTTGGAGCCCCAGCTCATCAGCTCATTTGTCATGGGCCGCCATCTGGGTCCCTGTCACTACTGTGCACATCTGCTGAATGCTATGCTTATTGCAGTTTTCTCCACGGGATCTCCATCAGATCACGCCGCAAGCGCCAAGAGCACTGGAAAAGGTGCAATTCCTGCTTCAACGACAGGGGAAATTTGACATGGGGTGGATTCCTTGCAGGATGAGGGATCAACCGGCAGCTGAGATTCTCGTGAACATGGATAAGATTCACTAGTCTGCTGGATTTTAAACGTGCAAACGTGGAGGTATTTCTAGCTCCTTCGGTTTGTACACTCCTACATTGCTGCCATAGTTTAGAAAGGACTACGTGAAGATTGGGGCTCAGGATCTTGAATCCTCGTTATAGACCGCTGGCGTGTTTGTTCTGTCTGGCTCGTTATTTTGTACTCGACGTGCTCTACATAACCAATTCTGGCTACCAAGAGAAATAAATTTTCAAAAACTTAATGAACTTGGAAGCCTTGCTTGATCAACAAATCATGAACAAGCTAAGATTTCACAGAATGTTTCATTAGAAAAATACCAATATGCTTCCAAGCTTCAATTTTAGTAATGAGTAAAAGCGACTTATGCACCACGTTTGAAACAGAGCCAACGCCACTGAGAGGTCAACGGGAAGAGTTTTGCGAGCTCTAGCTGGGCTTATGTATGGGAGTATCAGTGTCAAGTTGATGCGAGGGTAATTTCAATCTGCTGTGTGTGAGCGGTGACGATTCTCTCCCCTTGCGGAGGTCGCATCGTCGGCGCGGAGGTTTGAGAACTTTTTTCACTACAAGAACGGTTTCAGTTCTAAGTTTTGGGCAGTAAACGGGCTCAGAGAAGCCACTAGGCGTGCTAGCAGTTAGATCTCCACTCCCTCGCAGGAAAGGCAGAGGTAATTGGCACGACAGAAGGGATTCACATAAGAAGGCTGTGCTGGTCGCATTCGTTGAAGCTACCACAAGAGCTCGTCGTCGTCGTCGTCGCGTGAGTCGTACCAGGTCTGGTGCTGAACCTTCAAGCCGCCTTCCGCTGTCCTTCGCCAGAACAAAAGCAAAGCGGTGTAGGTGGCAATTGCAACTGCGCGTTGTTGCACCAGTACGGTAAATCCACAGTTGGTCTGAGCGCAGGAAGCCGAGAAATAACGGTCTAGATCCGGATTTGTTCTAGCGTGCGCCGTTTGTTTCTGAACTCTTGGTCTAGATCGAATTCCTTCATGTAGCGCAATTGGGTGCACAGAGTTTCAGAGTGAAGGAGGTGTGACATTATATTTTGTTGCAAAACCAATAATCTAGTCAAGGGGATCGAAACCTTAACCTTCATTTAAACGGCGGTCTTGTGTGACAGGCATCTATCTCGTGATTTTCATATGTTTGGAAAAGGACAAAGATAGTTGCAATGTCGCCGGCTTTCGTTACTCAACCAACCACCTTTTATCGTGGACAAACGGTGAGAACCAGGACTTGGTCTTTCGTTTTGGTTTTTTGGTTTTTTGCATTTGTTATTTTTTCCATTCTTTCTTGTGTCTTCTTACAACGGCTATGTGATTTCGTCTAAGCCTTCGAAATGACTAACCCAGTCATAGACGACAGATGTTGTAAATTAAGACAGGACTGCAGGAGTTATCAACTTCTGGACCAACGCTTTGTTTAGGTTAAGAGAATTGCGTTTGCTCTGTCATGTGGTTCAGATTGGTCATACGCTTTTGAGGTCAATAGGCCTCTATTATGTTAGTTATGAAGCGCATCTTGGGCTTTCACACCCCGTATCTTCTCGATGCTACTGCGATTGTTGGTTTCGATGCGATCGCCATTGGGAACAATCGCTGGGATACTTTGTGTCGACCGTATAATACTGTCAAGGTTTCGATGAAGGGTTGTTTTGAACTGTGATGCATTAGGCTACAATGACGCAAATGAAGTGCTATCACGGAGTTTGTATTGGAACACGCTTGTCATGTTGATTGACATGTTCTGTAGGGTTTTTACATGTTTGTTTTGAGCGACCATGGATTTGGAAGCCTGGAAAGCACGAAGAAGTAAAATGCTGTCGCTAGCAGTTGATCTTGCACATATATCAGCTAGTCCTTGCTAATCCATGCCCTGTTGTAGTTTTCTTTAGATGATCAATTGCTTGCCGCCATCAATTGCAGCATTTTGATCACGTTCAATGATTTTTGGATCTCGCAGGACTTCATATTTAGAAATTCGGGCAGAAGGTGCAACAACGACGCATTGTTCCATACCGAATCGGGATCATTAAGTTTGCATTATCAATCTCTGAAACGGGATGGCGCATCACAAGCTCTATCATTTGAAAAGCAGAAAAGGATCGGAAGGGAATCACGCTTCAAGCGATTACCCATTGGCACTCACGTTGTGGCACCTGCTACTGTTGGCGATGGAAGTGCAGACAGTAATATCAAATCTCATTTGAAAGCTCCGATGCACGGTAACGAGAAAAAAGCTTCTCGCAGGCTTCAAGTAGTAAGCAATGCCACGCCCGTGGCTGTGGGATCAGCCACTGGTCTGTTGATCCCGTTACCTACAGTGGACAGTGATCATGGGAATCATGAGGGTGTGGATACAAACCTATTCAACCAAATGCTAATTCAGAAAAAAGTGGTTCCTTTGAAGAGAACCGAAGGCAACCGAGTTGTTGAAACAGAGGAGGAGGAGGAGGAGGAGGAGGAGGAGCAAGAGATTGCTATCGTTGAGAAAAACTTACAGAGCTTTGAGAATTCCACTGCTGCAACTGCATTTCTATTGTTCAGTTCGGCAGCCAAGTACGAAAGTATGCTTGTAGACTTCCTCGACCAGCTGGAAGGCATTAGGCTACACGCTTTGGCATTGGAACAGCGGTACGCTACACAGCTAGAGAAGATTCATCGGTTCGTGCCACCAACATTGTCCATCTTTCCCTTGAGAAATCGCCGTTTGATACAATTTGCTGAGGTTGCCTCAATTCTGGTTTGCATACTCAGGGTGTAAATATTTGAAGGTTTGAGGTTCATTTATCGGCTGTGTTTGATAAAGCTTGCGATTGGGATTACAGTTTAATAAATATTTAGATGAACTTGTTTCTTGGATGTGGCAGGCATTATTATGCTAGTGAAAGAAATTTGCTTCATTACATGGGATTCCGATCCCTGGATGTTGCGAACCTACAAGAAGGACTCGCATCTTCTGGACTCTCTGGTTTGGAGGGTTGCGAAGCTCACACATTGGCAAGCCTAAATACACTCGGCACAATTCTCTTTTCACTGCTCACCAACTCGCAGAATAACTGCTCATGTTTAGATGGCGAAACTAGACGCAGATGCATTCCGTCTGTATCAATTCCAGAATGGCAAAGTGTTGTTCAAAATAAAGGGACTTCTGCAACGGACGTGGTGCTGAACGGGACCGAACACATTTCTTACGAAGCTGGAAACTTCATGTTGTCCAAGCATGCGGAAGCTCTTCTAGGGTCATCGCCTCCAGAACGGAATACAGTGATTATGGTCACTCTTCCTTCAGAAGCAGCTGAAGACGATAAACTCATCCGTCACCTGCTGCTGTCAGGTATGAATGTTGCCAGGATCAATTGTGCGCACGACAGTCCAGAGGTTTGGAAGAAAATGGTTCAAAAAGTCCGCTTCTTTGCTGAGCTTCTAGAAATGCCATGCCGTGTCAGTTTCGATCTTACTCGACCAAAGCTCCGAACTGGTCCCATGCAACCTGGCCCATCTGTTCTTAAAATCAAGCCGACTAAAGACAGCCTCGGTCATGTCGTTGCCCCAGCATGTGTCTGGATTGCGGAGGAAGGAGTGAGACCTTCCGGTCAAAGGATTCCGGATGTGTGCGTGCCAATCATTCCAAGCCCTGGGTGGACGAAGAAAATCCAAAGTGGTGATGCAATAAAGTTCAAAGACGCAAGAGGACGGTCTCGGGAGCTTCGTGTAATGGAGAAAGGAAGTGATCCATCGAGGGCCGGTATATTTGCAGAGTGCAGGGCCGTTTCCTACATTGAGCCTGGATGTGCATTAACTGTTTTGGGATACGATGGCCAGAGACTCAACTTGAACGTTGGGCAGCTACCAGAAGTGGAGCAGGCCATACTCCTTCGACCCGGCGACAAGCTTCTGTTGAAAAGAGACCATGTTTTAGGAAGTCCGGCCCAAGTGGACAAAGCAGGGAAAGTGGTGGTGCCGGCGTCTGTGACATGCACGCTCGACAAGGTCTTCGACGTTGCTAAACTCGGACAGCCTGTGAAATTTGACGACGGCAAAATTGGAGGCGTAATCGGCAGCGTGTCACCTTCCGAGATCTGCGTTACGATCACAGAAGCTGGTGGTCATAAGGGGAGGAAATTGAAGGGTGAGAAGGCGATCAATTTTCCAGAGAGCGACTTGTCTTTGAATGGGCTCACCGTAAAAGACGCCGAGGATTTAGATTTTGTTGTTGCAAATGCCGACATGTTGGCATTGTCCTTCGTCAACGGTCCGGCAGATGTACGCGCCCTTCAGGACGAGCTTGCAAGACGAGGTGCAGACGAGATCGGCATTGTGGTCAAAATCGAGACCGAGTTAGGATTTCAGAGCCTACCTTCGATTCTCCTGCAGACGATGGTGACGATGAATCCCGTGGGCGTTATGGTGGCTCGAGGCGACATGGCAGTGGAGTGCGGGTGGCAACGCCTCGCTGAAATACAGGACCAAATTCTGTTGCTTTGCGAAGCTGCTCATGTGCCCACAATCTGGGCCACACAGGTCCTGGAGGAATTAGCGAAATCTGGCTTGCCTTCTCGGGCTGAAATCACGGACGCTGCATCAGGTTCCAGGTGATTCTTCATCACTAACCATCTCGTGTGACCATCCGACGCATGGGGTGATGCCAAACTAGCTGTCACGATCAGACACTAGAAGCTCATCTACATTGATACACGAACAAACACTTCTCTTAACTTTTCACATGGTCTACAAGAGCCGCAGAACAGTGATTGTCACGACATCAAATTTTTCTCTAGACAGATGGAATTGCATCCCAGTGGGAGACTAACTTGTTGTTGAAGCATACTATTGCAGGGCGGAGTGCGTGATGCTAAATAAGGGCCCTTACATTCTGCAAGCTGTGGCCAGTTTAGATGACATCCTCCGCAGGGAAGCGAGTCGGAGGAGGAAAAACCGATGGAGAATGCATCCGTTGCAGAATCTTGGCAACCTCGACATGTAAGGCTCCGTTCATGCGGTCCAAGCGCAGCAATGGATGAGATGTGGGCTTTGATCCGGCGTGGCGATGCTTCGGGAGATGCTGGCGTGGATCCCGATGCGCCGTGCCTTGTGTAGTTCATGCTTTTGTACATACCACACGCTGAATGCAAGCTCGTGAGAGGACCCCATGCGACTGACTCTCTCCATTCGCTGTAGTTAAGTGGATTCTCGCGCAGTTGTGAAGAGTGATTCCCGCGTGCTCTGGTTGCTTTTCAGCAGAGCTTCCAGAGTTGGAAACAATACAGACCTTACTCCGTGCTGGTGGGGAGGTTCACCCTTAGCACCATTCATTCATTCATTTTTCTGGCTACCTGCCAATCTTAACTTAATTCGCAAGATTGAGTACAGTTTCTTTTGTTTGTGTATCTTTGGCTCAATTGAAGGTTCAAGGTCATCCTCTCTCTCTCTCTATATTTTTCAAAATGCAAGTTAGTCTTATGTATTTGCAAGTCAAATATGAATATGAATATTCTTACATGTTTTCAAATATATTTCATTTTGTAAAAATAAAAGTTTTGCTTCGCAAAATGATGTAATTCTTGATCAACGCAAATTCTATGCAAATCAATTATTATTACAGTACAAGAAATGCTGTGGTGCAGAACAAAGGATTGGTTCCTGGACAAAGTTCTGAGTAAATATACTAAATTTGTAAAGCCTTACAAATCTCATTCAAATGTTGTTATGTTAAGCTGCAACCAGAGAAGCAGTTCTGGCTGCAATTGGAGTACTCTCTAAACTTCTCCTCAGTACCATATTTCTTTGTGATAAACCTGAAAATAACGAATTACTTGGATGTTAGAATATGGTTAAAAGCAACATGCTTAGAATATTACCGGGACAACAGTATTTTGAGAAAAATACAGAAATTCCGTCATTTAGAAGGTGTATCCGGACCCTAGTTTGATCTTAAAATGACAATACTTCAGCATAAGAGTTTGTTTGATTGTATAACTTCCCAAGTAAAACTCATATTCCACTATAAGCAGCACTAACTGAATCATAAATTAAATAAAGAAGTAAATAAAAAGAAATGAAAGAATCACTAAGTTTTAAAATCTAATTGAGAGACTGGAACAGACAATAACAGAGTATCAAGAACATAGGAAACTAACCTAAAGAAATCTCGCCATAACAACTCAAATAGAACCCAGTTGAGTCTATGGTCTTCATTTCCAGTTCCTAAAGTGTTCACAGGCAAGGTGGGCATTACTCCAGCACTGTGGACCCATCAAAAACCTGAATTAGATTTGGCAGCTCCAATATAACTCAGCAATCCAAGAAACCCTAGGTCATTGATTGGTTCAAAGAACACAACTCAAACGTCAATGAGCACAAGTGGATACGTCATACAGAATATCAAATGGATGATTTAGAATGTTAACGATAACCCAGAGAAGAGGCACTTAGAATCAAAAAGCAACACTTTCTACAGCATGTCAAACGTTAGATGACGTACAATCTGGTATTATGTCATCAAAAGTAAGAAAAACCTAACTTATAGCTAGAGAATTATATCAATTGGGGGCAACACTCAGATCGAAGCAAACCTTGATCGACTCTTTTTCAGATCCTCGAACATTCGTCGTGGTGAGAGACAACCCAAGGCCAACCAGGGAGAGATTTTGCAAGAGAAATTTGCACCATACAAGCTGTCAGCACTAGTCTCCGATTGCTTGTTCTTCGCTATGGATGAGCTTGTTTCCAAAACATATCTGTCCAGCTTCTTCAGGGCTTCGTCTTCACCTCCCATCAATACAGCTCCACCTGATGTTTGGATCTCCTGCTAGATAAGCAAGAGACGCACAATTGGTACTAAGCACAGGGGCAAAACATAGCAGAAATATGGCTCTATAATGCGCCTAATATCGTGTATTGCATCATCAATCCAGTAAAATTCAGGATACGAGTTGCCACCACAGATGTGGTAGAGTTGTTAATCCGGTTTAACGTTTGATATGATCCTAAACCTGGTCCCGCCCTAGCTTTCCTTCTTGTCGAAAGAAAAAAGCTACGGTATCCACACAACAACAGGATTGGAACGAAGAGCATTGAGAATCATTGTTGCCTTCACCCATCCACCCATATTAATTGCTCAAATAATGAAAAAGAACCTGTCGCATATCAGCCGCAGGATTCAAGCCAAGTTCCTGTAGGAATGGAATGCGTCCAGGTTCGATATTTCCACAAGCTGGTAGACCCTTGAGCTCTTGAAGTGCTTCAATTGTACTCCTGACAGCTAAGTTCTGAACCATTTCTCTGAATCCGCCGTAATTGGAGGGCATATCATCTAGTTCAAAAGGTAAGTCCTCAAGATGAACAAGAGTACCGCCCCAAAAGAATTTCGTTTCAACTCCGTTGTCTTGAAAAGCCGCAGCCACCTTCTCCTGAGCCTGAACATACAGGACAAGTGAAACATCAGAATGAATTTTAATCATGCTCCGAACATAATAGAGAAAAAAGCTATTATGTTCCGCATCTCTTCGCACTGAATATCTTCTGGCCATGGCCTGAATCCAGCTGCCAGGTTGTCCAATGCCACCCCTTGCGCAAGATATTGCTGGCCATAATTTTTAAATACTAGTTCTTTTGAGTAACATTCACAACAAGCATCCATGTTGTAACTACACACTCGAAGTGATTCCACGCTGACTCACTCTGAAAACCTCGAGTACAATGCATATTTCGATACAACGCTCCCATACGAGTCTAATTCTTGTAAGCCAAAGATGCATCTCGAAATATTCTCTATTTTGTGACTTAAAATTGTAAAGAAAGCATTGAACAACTACTACTACTTCAAAAGATTGAAACTTAACAGAGATGTAGCATACACCTGGAACCTTCGAAGTAGTGAGGCACTCGTACATTTTGTCCCACATGCACCTAGTGATAGAGTATGATAAATTCTCAAACCTGGAAAGGTCCTCTGTTCAAGGCATTCCATGATCTTTTGACGGCGACACCTTTATGTGACAACCAAGGAGTGTAAGAGTTGCTAGAAATTGCAACAAAATCTCCTTCCTGCAATGAAAGCAATCAACGTTTCACACCAGTTCCATCAGTTGTAGCTGAGAAAATCAGTTAAAAACTATCTTCTCGAAACAACACTCGTTCACTTGCTCATAAACCTTTCACAATTTAACTTTCAAACGCTTCCATGTTTCCTGAGAATGAGCCCACTGTACCTGGAGCTCTCCATACGCGACTTCCTGATGGGCATAGAGAGATTCTGCTCCCACGCTTTTTGCCAAGTCGAGAAGCACTTCCTCTGGTTTCCCAATCCTAACAATTAAGTCTGAGCCTCTTTCTCTCAAACTTGACCGCAGATTCGCGACACATTCGAAGAGGAATTTCACTCGATAGGGACCGTTCTTATCAATACCCAATGATGAATTCCCATAGTCCCTTGGATCGAAGCAGTATACTGGTAAGATGGAGAGGGAATCTCTACTAGCTGAAACCAAAGCTTCGTTATCATGCAGACGCAAATCATTCCTGAACCATACAATCGAAGCTCTACGTAAACCAGCGGCACTCGATGGATTTTTGAATTCAGGACCACGAAGGCTTTGATACTCTGGAAAAGCTGAAACATAATTTTCTGACTTCTTTGAAACAGTGGCTGGAGTTTCTACGGGAATGTCAAGAACTTCCTGTAACAAGCAACCCACTGGCCTCAGTACAATCGTTGTTGATTGCAAGCAAACAGGTCAATAACCAACTACCTGGCTATTGTCTTTCGTCCTGCTTCAAGTTTCCAATTCACTAACCTGCACTTCGAAAGAAGCCGTCATAGGCACGGGGCTATGACCTTTCTTCTGAGAGAAAGCTGTCTAAGAGACAGCTAGACTAGCTCCACTTCGATGTAAGGCCTGTGACATCCTTGTGTTCTTGGTCAGAACTAGGCTGGAAGTAAGTACGGATTTAAGAGCAAGCGAGATGGAAGCAGCTGAAGGGAGAGGATTTCCAAAAGACGCTGCATAAAAAGATAGCCATACCACAATCCTAGGAAAGGTTAGAAGGGCTATAGTCATCAGCTTCTAAAATGCCAGCGATTGCTTTCGGAAAAAAGCATAGAGTGGAACATGAACACGAGGCCCATGGATAAATGCAATGTGAGATAGTAGCATCTCTTTCATAACAATTAGATTGAATCCTTTTCACTGAAAAAGTATGCGAGAACAATAACCTCCACGATGCAAGACTGCTGTGTAGACCGAAGAATGAAAAGTGAGATTTCTTTCTATCCCCTAACCATAGATATTGATATAACAACTTGATGCAAATTACTTCAGCCCAAATACAAAATGAGTATGTAATCGTCAACACCTCATCCGATTTGAAGTTTCCGCTCGTAAAAGGTAGTATACTTATCCTCTAAATACCGGAACGTAGTCCTCAAGAATAGCGACCCCTACACAACAACCAGATTGGTCTCTCACCTAAAACTTGAGAAAAGAATAACCTTAAGAAATAGGAGCTGATCTTCTTGGACTCAGAGCTGGAAAGTCGATCAGTGTATCGAAGACAAGGATTCTTCACGTCTGTTATTAGATAAAAGCTACTTGATGCACAACAAAATTATTTATTTCCCAGGTCTAGAATGAATCAAGGACGTATTTGGATCACAGAATTCTCCACTTTCGTGTCTGCAATCGATGAAAATGAAAATCCACTGCAACAAGAGACCACTTCCGCTACCGAAGGCAAATAACGCCAGAATTCAGATGATATCGTAAATATGGAGCCAGGACGATCTAGCAATACCACACCCGAAGCAATTCAATGCGCACAAACAGCAATCATGACTTCCTCAAACGCTCAAAATTACCAAACCTTCACAGCATCACATCTCAGCAACCGAAATATCGGTACTTTCAATGCTCCACATCTTTCCAAGAAGAAACCAATTACGCTACATGACTATTTCCGCCAACCATTTCCTCAAAAAGAAGAGAGAGGAGGAGCGGGAATAATTGACTTAAGATGCCAATCCACGTTGTTCGCACACCTGCAGCGTCGTCGTTGCCGAAGGCCTCTTCACCGTCAATAACCGCATCGCTAACCTCCTTACCGGCAGCAAGGATCACCTGAGATAGTACAGGCGCACGCGCTCGGGATGACGCCATCGCTCGTTGGAGATTGCAATCCATAAGGACCTCCAAGTCGTCAAGCCCAGCATGCCCCGCCATGACTACCAGACTCGGAACAGAACAAAGCAACGCGGAGGAAGAGGAGGAGTGGTCTTAGGAATGCAGGAAAAAACCAACAAGCAGAAGAAGCAATACAAATAGCAGCAAGAAGGATGTGCCACAAAACCTCCTCAAAGACTCTCACCATGAAGGAACACAGACCAGTGTGACACTTCGGGCATGCTGCAATACGAAAGAGAATTATTAATTATTTTGAACTTGATCACTACTGCAATATTATTATACATGACATTCCAATTGTTCAGTGAAAGGCCAATCTTATCCAGGTAAAGAAGATGAATCATTGTTCACATGTGTTGAGCATTGAAGATTAAATATTACCATTTTCAGTTTTAAAAAATATATACTTGTTGTAAAAGAATATGAGATCCTCCAAAAAAAAAAAAAGGCTTGATGTAAAAAGTATAAAAAATGTTGGTCTTTTAGACACACGATGCTTCCTGTTTCATAAAATATATATTTGAAAGTAAAAAAGAAAAGAAAAAGAAAAAGCAAGAACAAAAAACACTTCAAGAAATGTTCTTTAAAAGTTAAGTAATGAAATTGGAATAAAAGTTTACTGTATTCAAGAAAGTAAACATGAGTAGGGCATCTTGGTCACTTTTCAAAGCACATTTAAAGGAGACTGACCTAATTAAAAATGACAAGGACGAGTTCATCACATAACTACAAGTTACCTTTTTCCGAGAAGAACGTGTGCAGTGGTCAGATGTTTGGACAACTTGGATGGCTCTTGTGCTTTGTTTGAACATACAGGCCCATGGCTGGGGATGCACTATAATAAACAATAATAACAATATATTGGTGGGGGCGGGTGTTGCTATAACACCTGGCTGAGTTTTGCCGCAGTGTTTACCAGGCACGGCAAATTCCAGGCGAAGAGATCAGGGACGAACACATCCCCGTTCACATCGACCCGGAGGGGTCCAGCTAAGCATGAAGGGGACGAGGGATGAGGATGCTGTTGCTGATGTGGCGAGGAGGCATAGGCTCGCGGAATCTCGTGACTGAGATGAAGCATAAGCTGGAAGCAGTGGTGAACACAGCGAAACAGCGCCGGTGAGAGGAGAGGAGGGGAGAGGGGAATAGAAGCGAAGATCGCGATGGATCGTGCACCACTGCTTCGCCCGCCTGATCTCTCACCACAATTTCCTGCTTCCACCATCGCTGCGGCAGCCCTGCACCGTAAGCTCACACCCGCCTCCTCGCCTGTTGTAATACTTGATCTCCTTCACTTGGAACTCCTCTTCGTGTATGTTCGTTGACGGAGCTAGGCGCTCGGGGGCTTTCTCCCTCTCCCTCTCCCTCACGGTGTGTGTTTGTTTGCGTGTGTGTATGCGCATGTTGAGCTCGTTCGTCTTGCAATGCGGGTGTATCTTGCTGAATGGCATTATAATGTATGGCGGGTGCTTGATTGAGTGACGCAGAGTTCTTTAGTGCTGTCAATTGCATTGTTCTCTATCTCGATTGTACCAGTATTGCATTGCGAAATTTTCGATCATCTTCATGACTTCTTGCTCTTGTAGTTTCGGATTCTCCGATGTTTACTGATGTTCAGGGTATGTTTTCAGGATTCCTGCATTTGAAGGATCTCCGAGATTACTATTATCTATCTCCCTTGTGAGACAGGAATACATAGAAATGGCGCAAGCAATGAGGACCATGCAGGTCACTGCCTTGAACGGTGCATTGGCCGGTTCCTCTCAGAGTGTTGACAAATCTGCCTCACTCAGAATCTCGAAGAGGGTTCCTAATTCCAGGCGACCAGCTCTGTCTTTGAGAGCTTCCGCGAAGGATGAGGGTGACATGCTTTCTGCCGTCGCGCCCTCCACCATCGCATCCATTGTCGTGCTGGCTGACGTTGGTGCAGCGAGCGCCCTCACAGCTGAGGATGTTACTCAAGCATACGTAAAGGTAAGACGCTCTTCGTTGATTATGCAGTCATGTTTTCCATAAGATTTTATTAAAGTTCGGTTCTGTGCACTGGAGTTCAGTAACTTTGACGATGAAAATTCAGCTTCAGGATCCTGTAGACTCATTTATAGTGTCCGGATCGAGAAAATCGTTGCATATGTTTTGCTTTTCTAGTTCATCCTCTCGTGGAGAATGTACCTGATGGCAATTGAATTCTTCTCAGGCACAAGAAGCCGCCTCTCAAGCATCTCGAACAGCTGGGGATACCTTTGACGTAATGAAGAACGTTTATGAACAAATTGTTTACGCCTTGAAGCCTGCAGTTAGTGCCGTGACTCCATACGCTAAACAGTCCGCAGACTATGTTTACAAGACTGTGTCTCCCATTGCATCCGATCTCGAGAAGCAAGCTGAGAAGGCCCTCCAGAGCACTGGTGTCGACACCAAGCCTGTGGTAGATGCCGCGAAGGTAAAGCAGATAAATTCATCCACTTTCTCTCTTTAATGATACTTAAACCGCGTTTAACGCCAATGCCATGGTAGTCGAGCAATGCCACTTCATATTCAAATTGTTTTCTGTGCAAACGAAATGCTCATTTGCCAGGGGGAAAGAAAAAAAAGAAAAAGAACAAAACTCTGCATGACATAGTCCGGCATGAACCAATCTCTTTGTAAAGTGACTTGGAACAGTCTAATCGAGTTGTTGTCTACAGACAGCTGCCTCCGCAGCAGGCGAAGTGGAGAAGTACATTGAAGGGGCTCAACCATCGATATCGAGTACTCTTCAGAACGTTTTGTCCTCGGATCCCATCGTCCTAGCCGCCGGAGCCGGAGCCTTGCTTCTGGTGTATCTCTTGACACCACCTTTATTGTCGAGCCTGTCCTACGCTGCCCGGGGTTTCAAGGGTAAGTACTTCAGAGCTCAGTTGTGGTTGGCCACTATAATGGAGGTTTGACCATTCTTGAGATGAGTTCTCAAGATCCTACGTGCACCTACGTTGTCGAGGTTAAGAGTAGTGTCCTCGTTGGACCAAATCTAACATCTGAGCTCAATTTGAAGGTGAATTCACCGCATTCCAAGCTCTTGACCTTCTGTCTAAGGAAGATTACTACCTCATTGACGTGCGAAGTGAGAAGGAGAAAGCCAAGTCTGGTGTCCCGAGCTTGCCAAGAAATGCCAAGAACAAGTTCCTCCCTGTCCCGTGAGTCCAATTGCACACCATTTTAGATGATGGAGGGGTCTCAATGCAGTTATTGAAATTCTTAAAATAGCACCAATAGAGTATTTGGTTGGAGGTTTCCGGCTGTGAGTGGATTTCACCACTAAGTGCCTGTGAATGTTGGTAGCTGAAGTGTTTCGCGATAAGTGTTTTCTAACCGGTGAGACTTGGCTGGAAACAGAGTTGAGGAGTTGCCAGGAAAAGTGAGGGGTCAACTACGCAACGCTCGTAACGTTGAAGCTGAGATTGCAGCCCTTAAAATTTCCTCTCTGAAGAGACTTAACAAAGGCTCCAGGCTCATCATAATTGACTCGTAAGGCCTCCTAACGCGGTGGTCTTTACACTATCGTGGATAATTTAGAACTAATATTTATTGTTTTTTGGTTGAACATGGTCTCTGACAGTGTTACTCTCGACCAGCACTACAAAATCAATATATTAGAGCCCTAACTGTCCATTTGCCTATTCAGGAATGGAGACATCTCCAAGACCATTGCGAGATGCCTGTCAGGGCTAGGGTTCAGCAACACATGGGTCATCACTGATGGATTCGATGGAGGAAGGGGTTGGGTACAGAGCAGGCTTGGCACAGAGTCATCGGGTTCCTCATTCTCTGAAATTCTCTCCCCATCTCGCATCATCCCTGCAGGCACCACATTTTTGCAAGCTGGAAGAGATTGATCTATACCGTTGATCATATTATATGCTCAGAGAATTAGTAATATTTTTAGGCCCAAATTTGTAGGCTTTCTCACATTCATTTTCAGTTGACAGCGGTAAACTTCGTCTGGCATGATTTTATTTCTGCAAATTTTTCTTATGGCACACGACATGTCGTGCCAGATTCTACGTATTTTAGGGTACCTATGTAGATCTACATAGGGGTGCGAGGACGCTGTGGGGAGCACAGTTTCAGCATGGCTTGAGCAGAAACGTCAGATTTCTGAGTGGTGACCACCGTTTTAACCTGTTGCAGAGAATGTATCAATGAAGGCATGGGACTGTTCTCTCTTGCACTTAAACGCCTTGTATGCTTAATGACAGTGTTTGTGTGACTCAAGAATCATTCTATTTCCAGCAGTCGTAAACTCAGATGAGGCAGTGATATTTCGCAAGTACATCCTGAGTAGCTAAGTTTTTTCTTCTAGAGTCGTTATTTCTGTGTACACGATACATCTTGGTATTGTGAATCTGATTTCACTCATTCGAGGAAACAATAAATGCAGTTTATCTGCAACTTGTTTTTCAAATGATACACTTCAGCACATTTGAATTGTCAATTTTCATTACCTTGGAAATATTGTGCCGCGTTGGGCATATTTAGCAGAATTCTACCATAGCCTTTGGAAACTGATATCACTTAAATCTTCCAGTTTTGGCAAACTGGAGAGATTTGACATACAGCAATTTTGAGATGCTGGAAAGAAAAATGTTATTTAGCAAAAAGTAAAGGAAGAGTGCTCTATTCTCTTAATATGTCATATCAAAAAATATTTAAGTTATAAATTAGTAAATTAATAAACACTCATCTAGTAATGTGAAATATTAAAGTGCTAACCTTTGCAATTAAACTAATTCCAATAAATACATATATTAACATAACAATAACATAAGTTTCAATATCTAATCCTACTTAAATGTCATATTTATGACATATGATTATGATGCTTTAGAATTTAATGCTTAACATTGTTTTAAATATATTTTCATTTGAATACACTTTTATATAAGAATTTATTATTATTATTTTAATATATTAATTTTTTTCTTTATATGTAATAAATTTGTTTCAACTATTGTATTCTTTTGATTTAATAATTATGCAAGAAAATATCACATATTCTATAATCTCATTATCAACTGAGCATATATATTTGTGAAAAGAAGATAGATTTGAAGATAAGTTTTAAAAAGACATGTATCTAATTAAAATATGGTGGATTGTTTTAAAACCGATGTTACAAACTTCACAATACTAAACTACATGTAAGATAGACGTGAGCCTCTTGTAGGGATCACTAATGGTGCTCTTCAACCCACAACTTTTCCACTTAGGATTTTAAATAATCATGTCTTTTAACAATCCTTAACTCCTAGATTAACAGTAATCAAGCTCTTTGCAAGCTCTTTGGCTCTCCATTGGCCTCTCTTACATACAAAAGTAGGAATAACAATATCTTTCTAAGAGAAGATTAGGATTTCTTAGTAAACATCACAAACACAAGATTTGTAGGACAATATGGTAGAAATTGTTATCATTGCAAGCCACAAAAAGTGTTTCTGCCATGTAACTGCAAAAGTGAGAACATTGTAGCAAACTAATGACAATTTATCTAATAGTCATTTGTAGTGGCCTTTCAATAACTAATTAAAACAACCTATCCATGTTGGATGCCATCATCTACTCATTTATAAAAAAACACTAAGAGGAGTACTTCTTAATGGCCATTCTTGCAATTTTTGTAGGTTATTTATTTATAATTCTAACAATTTTTTTGAAGTAGACTTTGACATTGTGAGAAATTAAGTATTTGGAGTAGTTTATAATAATAGTAAGATTTGTGAAAGATAAGTTTGTATCTCTTCTTTTGAGCAATGGTTCTTTCTAAGAAAGTAAAATATTTGTTAAAAATATTTTATTTTCTAGCCAAAAGATGCTTCTTTATTAAAACTAGTATTTTTAAACCAACCAAAAAAATACAACTACTAATTCCAATAAATACATCCTTAGGTATTTGCACTATATAAAAATGGTTTGCAAAATTTAACCACTTTGATATTAAAGCTTTGCATAATATTAGTATATTTTTTAATCTAAATTGCCTTTTAAAAGCTTACGGATGAATTCAAGGATAATGGCTCTTTTTTAGTTTGATAATTAGAGACCTTGCTAAAAAAAGCCATAATAATGCAACAAAATCAAATCTTAGATTTTCATTATTTTAGAGTCTAGACATGGTTAAGATGTGTCTTTTAGAGTATTGAAGCATATTACAAAAAATAAAATAAAATCATACTAATTGATTGAAACTTCTTGCCAACCACATGTAATTTTTGCCTTTGTGCAAGCCATGGGATTAAGTAATTCTAAAGACTAAAAAATCTAAAAAATTAAAGGCCACCTAATACTAAAGATCTTACTTTTAAAAACAACCAAGAATCTATAGAAATTACTTACAATGGACTTACAATAGTCTTCTGTAGATTTAGAAAGCTAAGATTAATATTCCATTGTAAGTACAAATAGGTAACAAGCTAGTGTCTTTTTCAACTATAAGAAGTCTCTTCAGTACTTGATTCTTAGCCTCTCTCTAGTGTACTTGATTAAACAAAATCAAGTTTAGAATTAGTTCTAATAACTACAACTACTATCTCCTAAGTATCACCCAACTTCCTTTATTTTTCTTACTTTATTATAAGATTAAACATAATATCTTCTAATATAAGAGGATTTAAAAACCATTCAAAATTCAACAAAATTTGATATAATATTTATAATTTTCAACCACAATGGAATATTGTATTATTATAAGAATATAAAATAATTAGAGAAAATACAAAAGTATTAAAATAGTAATTTTATAGAAATAAAAATTCACACATTTTAGAAGCAACTTCTATATAAAACCACATAAAAGATGGATTAAGCAAATGAAGGGTATGTATCTTAATTAAATTTTATGTTAAGTATTTTATTTCTTTAAGTGATTCTCTCTTAGATAATGGAATATTATGGATGTCTTTGGAAAACACATATATTTTTTTATTTGAGATATCAAATATTTATACTCCAAATGAGCTTCATACTTGAAGCTAATTATGAAAGGATTTGCAATCCTCTCTTCTAAACAATTTAGAAAAGATATTAGAGGGAGATTAGAACATAAAAGATAGACCAAAAGATATGTCTTTTTTTATATTTTATAACAAGCTTATTTTGCTGAATTATTTTAATAATTTTAAGGTTTTAAAGAGAATTAGGGCCTTCGAGATATATATATATATATATATATATATATATATATATTTTTTTTTTCTTTTTCTTTTCTTAGCTAAATATATAAGATTTTATTGAAATGATAAAAATAATAGAGTTAAAATAGTAGCCAAACTAAATAGGTATATAACATCTCATAAGCCTTTCATCTATCTACTACTAAAGATTGTAGAATAAAAAATGATACATCTTTATTTGACCATCTTCTAATATTCTTTAATATATAATTATCTAAAGGTAGCTAAACTATCTCTACATTATAAATTAAATCCACAATACTTAAGTAAAATGAAGGTTCAACAAGCTATCTAAGAAATTAGAAAAAAATACTTAAATATTTTCTTTACTATCAAATTTAGAAAAGCTTTTAGATACTATAGAAATCATTGAAAGATTAAAATTAGATATAAAAGAGAAGATGACTTAGCTTAGAAATTTATTATGGAGCACACTCATGCAAGTCTTTACACTAATCCAATCAATCTTAAAATACAAAAACTCAAATACCAATATAATATCTTAGCTAATATGGAACAAAGAAAAGAAAATGGGCATAGAGCAAGGACAATAATCAAATAGATTGCATCAAGTAACTCATATTCTAAGTTTTTAATTTTTAAGAGAAAGAAGATCTAAAATTAGAATTTTTAGTCTAAAGATCTATAAAGCAATGATATTTAAAATTTATTTAACATGTCTAAAATTGGTTATAATTTTTTTGCTCATTAATATTAAAAAACGAAATATTCTTATTTTTTTAGAATACACTCATAAATTTTGGAATACAATCAAAAAAGATAATTTACAACTTATTATTAATTTATGGATAGAAAAGCCTTCTTTTCAGCCATTTTCAAAGGCTTTATTACTCTTATATTTAAGAAATGAGATAAAAAAAATTATTAAGTGATTATTGAGCCGTTATTCTACTTAATTCTACTTACAAGATTTGTTTCAAAGTTTTCTAATTGGGTATACAACTCATGTTCAGTAAAATTATTAATAAATTTTAATAAATATTTCTACCTTTAAATCACATCTTAGATAATATATTCCTCGTGAATAAAAAATTATATTAAACTTATTTTTTCTAAATATTTTTTTTTCTTATTTTTTTTTAATGCATTTGACTTGATAAATTAGAATTTCTTATTACAAGTTCTTGAAGTCTTTGGCTTTGGTTCTTAATTCATCAATATGATTAGACTATTATTCACAAGTACAAAAGCTCAAGTTATAATTAACAAGATCTTTTTTGAGAAATTTCCAATGAATAGAAGTATACAATATCATATTGTAATACAACTATTGGATGAAAGAGTAGATAAAAACCAAAATATGCAAACAAAAATTTAACTAAAAGATTAAAATATTTTTTTCTAAAATATTATAGATAAAGTATTGAATATAATAAAAGATTTCATATTTCATACTACTCTATTTTTAAAATATATATTTTTTCTATTATCTAGAATCATAAATAGAATAAGATAATTAAAATATATTAAAAAGTCTATTAAATTACCATTAGATTATAATTAAGAATTGAGTTTTTTGAACATTTTTACAAAACGAATTAGTTTGGTATCTAAGAAGAATCATTTGTGAGACAAGATTGAAATTGGACTATGTGGTGTAAAAATAGGCATCTAAAAAAATAAAAATTGTTTTTTTTAGAGACTAAAATTTAGAATTTAAGAAAAGACTTCAAGTAGATTCTATAGGTTTAAGACTTCTTTAGATCAAGTGTAGAATAACTTTGTGAGAACTAATCAAATTTAGATTTTTTTAATTTTTTATGTAACATATTTTTAAGTAATAATATCATGGTCTAAATTTTTAATTATTTCTTGGAATTTCATTAGAATTAAAAAAAAAAAAAAAAATTCTAGAAATTCGACACCAAAATTGGAAAAGGAGGCAATGCAACATCTTTTTGGTTATTTGAATGTTTCTTTTACTCTGTAAGTTGGATCTTTTTTAAATATTACAAGCTTATTTGGAATTAGCATGTCCAAAAATTGTGAAAAATTTAGAGTTGATTCAAAAATAAAGTAAAAAAATTGTACCTTATTGAAATTTCTTGTTTGAAATTTAGAATTTGATTGGGATTTTTTTATGATTTTTTTATAAATTTGTTTAGCATTTGTTTTTGCTCTTATTAGATTCTTTCTGATCTTATAAAACTTCTTTAAGGTTTGATAGATTTTATAAGGGTACTTTAATATTTAATAAGATTTATTTAGGATTTTATAGATTTTTTTTATTTTTATTTATTTTATTTATTTTATAGATTTGATATTATTTAATAAAACTGTTTTAGAATATTTTTAATATTTTTTTAGAATTTATCAAAGTTTCTATATAATTTTTTTTAGATTTTTTAAAGTTACTAGATGTTAAAATTTTGGATTGATAGGGTTTAAGATTTAAAATTGATAGGATTTAGAATTGCTTAGTTTCTACTTCAAGGTCCCGTTCTTCCCAAAAACAATGTCCTAAATCTATGTTTAAAGAATCCTAAATGTTAGAAAGTAAGCCATGTTTGTTTACATGTATATTAATCTATATATTACAATTAAAGAATATAAACTAATAACACTTAGTAGAAGTAGTGGTATACTTATCTCAATACAAAGAAATCAAATTTATTTTAAAATAAAATATGTACAGCCTTCATCTACACCCTCTATCACCATCAAAAAGTTCTCTCTAAATCTGCAACATGATGCAATCAATCAGAAAACAATGCCTACTTCTTGACAACCTCTGGGTCAAACCTAAAAGTTGACATTGGATAGATTATAGCCATGCCACAAGGAACTATAAGACAGAAAGAAACAACAAGCTTTACAGTGCATTACAAAAAAAATTGTGATACTTATACTTTTGTATCAATTCATATCTATTAATAATCATAATCTCAATGATTTTTTTTATAGAATCACTAATACAATCTAAGAAAATGCATTGCATAAAAGGTAAAAAACTACCATGAGATAGAATACAAGTTCCACAAATTCAAATATCTAAATGATAAGAAGTGCTTCTTTCAAACTTTGACCTGAATTAGAAAACTTAATGAAATAAAACTAGAAAAAAAAAAAAAACAAAACAAAACAAAACAATGAGCACCTATCTTATTTGACATAAATGAATTATATTAGATGTTTAGAACATAAAAAAATCAACAACACTATCAATAATTCTCGTCTATTATGCCTCCTTGATTTTAAGATTATAAGGCATTATAATAAAGTGAAAAAAAAAATTAAATCTAAAAAATACATCAAAAAAATTATATCAATTAGATTAAAGAGAAGAAACTAATAATCATTATGTAGATGTTGTTTCATGTATATGAATTACCTAAATTAGAATAGTTTGCTAATAGGTAAAATTACAGAATTGTTAACGCTCCATTTCTAGTTGATATCAATAGACCCCACGTGACCTCCTTGTATACAACAAGCTAATAATATGCATCTTTATTTATTTTTTGAATATGAAATATCTGCCCTAAAAAAATTTATTCAAATTTTTATTTTTATTTTTATTATTTGGATGCAAAAATAAATATATATATTTTTAAAAATTATTATATTTTTTCATTAGCATTGGGTTGCCAAATACACCTTAAACATAGAAGCATGTATTTTAGTTAATTTAATATGTGTAGAGGTCATGTAGGGTGTAGCAATACCAATTGGGGATGTAGCATTAACAATTCTCTTAAATTATTATAACCAAAATTAATCATCTAATGGCAATTGATGGAGGTTGGCCTTATCATCCCTATCTAAGTAGAGATGTATTTACAATTGCTCTTCCCTTCTTTTTTTTTTTTTGTGTATTTTGATTGATGTGAAAAAAGATGCTGTATTTTAAGTGTCTACATAAATCAAGAATAAATTAAGAGTAAAATACATAAATGTTTTTGTATTGCATGCATTACATGTATTGCAAGGAGGGAGAGGAGGAAGTGGGGGTTGGGCAGCAACGTGGCCTCAACTGGTGTACGGATGGATGAAATTATTAGATGGAAACGTAAATCCAGGGGGGGGCATGTCAACTCCCGACCCATCCCTGGAAGCCCGGCCCGTCCTCGTCGTCATTGCTTTCCGTCCCATGTCGGGGTGGCCTCCACGACCGTCGCACATTTGTCGATACATGGATGCTCCATTCTTCGACACTGGCTTCTTCGCCTCCCTCCCCTTTGCTTGCTTGCTCGCTCCCATGCCATTGCTCTCTCACCCATTCGTCGCATGCATTCGGACCATGTGAATTCCCCCACCCCTGTACTTATCCCTGCTCGCACTCATCAGTTGATTCCAGAGGGACCGAAATCGCAAGACACTGGCAGCTGGAAAGAGTCGATAGTTTTTCTTTCTAAGATCCGGAGCAGTAGTTGTTTTGTCTAATTTCTGGAGTTGGGGTTTTGTTGGATTGCTGGGATTCGTCTCTTTTGAAGCGAAGGGTATTAGGGTTGTGGAGTTCAACAGCGGCTGTCGTGGTTTCAGTGCTATGCGGAGGAAATTTATTAGAATTTGTGTGGAGATTGCGCCTGATTACAGCAGTACCACCGTTCAAAGACATTGTACTGGAGAGCTACGAGTGACAGATTCAGTGAAGAAGGCTGGAGAGTGAATTCGAGAGTAGGGAAAGATGAGCAGGAGGTAGACAGAGGGGAATGCAGAGGGGGGTTGGTTTGGAAAGCGGAGTGGAGCAGAATGTCGGAGGTCTTGTTTCTCGCGCTTAGGCGTTGGGGAGCTTCAGCGAAATCTGACATTCGTACTCTGACGACATGCAGAGCGGTAGTCTTGCCTCGATTTGGAGGCCCCGAGGTAGCTTTCTGCTCCTGATCAGTTGATTTGAAGGATCGGACTTCCGACACCCTCCCCCTCCATGGTTCAATTTCGAAATGCTATAACGTCGTTGTGACGCTTTGTAATATTTGTTTGGAATTTTAGGTGTAAACATCATAACTAGGTGCGCGAGATTGAGGTCAAGTAGCCTGCAGTCTTGGCCTTGTTCCCTCCTTTAATGGCTGAACATGACTTGAGAATATTGTTATTGCTGAAACTACAAAACCCAGAACATGGGCGATGTTCCTAAACTCGGAGCTCGATCTTGTTGTGCCGAGGAAACTCATACGAGTAAATTTGAGTGCAATTTCTGAAT
Source organism: Physcomitrium patens (assembly GCF_059467195.1). NCBI lineage: Eukaryota > Viridiplantae > Streptophyta > Bryopsida > Funariales > Funariaceae > Physcomitrium > Physcomitrium patens. The sequence goes on from NC_143423.1 coordinate 1,150,333, forward strand.
CGTGATTGAGACGAAATGATTTAATTGTGATGCTTTCTGGTGGAGAATTCTGTGCGTGCCGAGTTGCGACATGGGTGGCGGCCTACTCACTACAAGCTCAAAGGCGAACTCTAGGGAACCTAGGTTTCAAAACATGGAGCACACTAACAGACTGTGGCCCTTGTTTTGTCTTATGCGTCGGTGTGTGGTGTCAATGACTGGTTGAAATTATAAATTCATCATACTTATTTAAATTGTCAAGGGGAGTTGTTAGGAACTCACACCCCACTGATGAACTTGGCAGGTTCTTCAAGTGCGGGATGATTCCATACTTCCAGACCTGGGCGCATCTGATGTGCTGGTGCGTACACATGCAGTGGGCGTCAATCCATTGGATATGCGGGTATCTTTCGTTCACTTTTGTTTCTTGATCCCAGTTTTTCAGATTTTAGATCTTTCAGTGTTTTACATGTTCAAAGATAGTTTATAAACTCCCGTTATATGATCAGCAATGACAATTGTTGTGTATGAATTTGTTAACTTTCTCGATAGCATCAGTATGGGTAACCTGTTGCTGTATCATTCGTAATTACCTTCGTCATCCAGATGAGGGAAGGGTACGGGCGGTCATTGTTTGAGCCACTTTTGCCACTAGTTCTCGGCCGGGATGTTAGTGGAGAGGTTACGGCGGTTGGGAGCAATGTGAGACAGCTTCTTGTAGGGGATCAGGTGTTTGGAGCATTACATCCAACTGCAACACGTGGAACCTACAGTGATTACGCAATTCTCGGGGAAGAACAACTGGCCCCGAAGCCTGAGTCACTTTCTCACACTGTACGTCGAACAATCCTGTCTTTTCGCTTTGTGGTATTCTACTAAGATATTGTTACTATATAGTGTGGAGTGTGACTGTTGGTAACTTTGGTCAATCATTGCAACTGCCGTTCGATAATGTTGCTGGTTCTACTGTGGCAGTCCATTTTCAGATAGAGTACTATAATTTTTTCTGCTAATATTCCACTAACCTTGTAACTTTGATGAATTTGAAATAACGAACTTAAGCTTTGATTATTGCCATATATTGCACTGGGTTATTGAGGTTTTTAAACAGATCACATCGTATGGTGGTGGTGGTGGTGATGATGATGATAATATTGTTATTTCAAGTTTTGTCACATCTTTCATTTCTGGCTAACACAGGACGCTGCTGCTATTCCATTCGCCTCACTCACCGCCTGGAGAGCTTTAAGAAGCACTGCAAAGATTCAGAAGGGGTATAAATTCTCTTCCTATAACGATCAATATGGACATGAAACTCCATGTATGGAATTTTCTTAAGGATAAAGAATTGGGAGAATTTGGAACATTCTAGGACTTATTGTTTTGTATTTTATTCCGACTCGGCAGATTAGAATCGCAAAATGTCTACTTGTGTTACTGATGTCTCAAGAGCATACGTTACTGATCTCTCGACGATGTTACTACAGGCAGAAAGTCCTGATCATGGGAGGTGGAGGTGCTGTTGGCCTTGCTGCGATTGCTTTGGCCAAAGCTGCAGGGTGCTATGTTGCCTGCACATGTGGCAAGAGGAGTATGGAGAAAGTAAAGGAGGCAGGGGCTGAGGAAGCTGTTGATTACACTTCTCCTGTAAGTTATCATGATTTTATAGATTAACAGTTTCGTAGTTTTCTCATGCAGTTGATAATATAGAGGTCGATAGTTTTGAGAGATGAGTAAGAGGCGAGAATAGCGTAAATAGTTGCGGAATCATCCTTCTGGACCGAAGTCGTTGTAATTGCATCATCTTTCTTGTAAAAACAGTTTTTGTGCAACCTTGCGGCGTCGCATTTTGATTTTCAATGTATCATATTATGCAGAGTGTACGGTGCGCTCAGAAAAGGTGTTTTTTTTCTTCTTCTTCTTCTTCTTCTTCTTCTTCTTCTTCTTGTGTCTCTTGTATGTCATCGATCATTTTCTAATCGTGGGTTCTGTTTTTTCTGATTCTAGAATGTGAAAGGTGAATTTCAAGACAGGTTTGATGTTGTGCTGGACACAATTGGTGTGCCCGAGACTGAGACCACTGGCATCAGCCTTCTGCTACGGGGTGGACAGTACATGACTCTGCAGGTATAACCTGGATATTCTGTATTTGGAATGAAGAACTTTACGCTAAGCATAAAGTCAACCCTTTGTTCTTTTTGCAACAATAGAATTTTCGAATCAGCTGCTGAATCAAATTGTGAAGTTCACACCTTACAAGAAGTGATGTTGCTGCTAATGTGTTTGCATTAAAAGACTAACTGCGAGGATATTCTGAAAAATGCCTCGCAAAAACAGACAGGTATTGACCGAATTTATGATTCGGTCTTTGACCATATTGACTGGTCCTTTGTAGTTCTAGCAAAAAGACAAGGTCTGTGTCTAATTTGGACATTGGAAAAATAGTACAATGAAATTTGGCATCCATTCATTGCAGGGGCAAACAGTAACCTTCACAGATAAATATGGCCTCATAGTAGGGGGTGCTGCTGCAGCAGTTGCATTGCTTCAGAAGCAGATGCAGTACAAACAATCACATGGAATTGGTTAGTTCGCTACACCCTTTTCAAGAGCATCAGAGAATTGATTGGGCAAGTATTGCTAACGGTGATTAATGCTTCGACTCTAAGACTTATCATGGGGGATGGGTTTACCATGCACAGACTACTGGTGGCCCATTATGCGAACAGATGCCGAGGGCCTGGAGGAGATATGTAGACTGGCATCAGATGGGCGACTTAAAATTCCTGTGGGTCTGACTTTTCCATTGGAGATGGCAGCAGAAGCGCATCGAGCAAGGGATAGCAAGAATGCTGGTGGTAAAGTTGTTCTAAAAGTTGATGTTTAGGTGAACGTGCAGTATTGAAGTACTATACAGACATCATATCTATAGGACTATGTAGTTTGTTAACCTTCAATATGTGATTCTGCAATAGAATGGAACCATCACTTTAATGAGTGCCTTCTCTTGATTTAAATGGTATTATTGAGACTCAGGATCTGGGGAAAGCCCACGACCTTTCGTAGGTGGTCATATATAATCTGAGATGTGGCAGGTGTAGACAGACCGTTGGTGAGACTTGCATTTATGTACAAATTGCATCTTTTTTTACTTTTTTCATCCATCCCGAGCAGTGCGAAAATGAGGTTCTCTGGTGAATTTAGCATGCTTTATCTTTTTAACAACTCAAAGAACCAAAGTCCAACCTCACACAAACCAATGCATCAATCTAATGATGTATTCAAAAACTTCTTCGCTAAAAGAAGACGCTGCATTTACAAAATGACAATCCTGTAGTAGGCTGAATGTCTTTCACTTATATATTTATATTTATTTTGTAGCATCCATTCAAATAAAATTCAAATTATTTGGAGTAGAATACAACTCAATATATTGTTTGTAATATTTTTTTAATTGAACTTTACCTATACGTGATAATCATCCCAGTTTTTTAAAAAAAAAAAAAAAAAAAAAAAAAAAAATCGAATGAGACGAAAGAAATAAGTGAATAAATGCTTTTTTTAAAGATAAATCCATTCAGTTTTTATTTTCTTTAAAACAAAATGAGCTTTCACTTGAATGGAATTTATTTGCAACACTTGATTACACAAAGGGAGACAACTTCCTTAGTGCACAATCAAAGGTGAAATGTATTTGCAAAGAGGACCAACATTTTTTATCATAGCCCTTACCAATCCTTCCCAAGAGTTTCATTCTCTACCCCTCGTACCCATTGCAGAATTAGGACATCACCAATTGCAAATTTGAGGGATTGGTGAAGGAATACAACACTCTAAGCAGAACGGAAATAAAGAAAAATGGAAAAAATGAGTCAATTTAGATTTCAAGTGGGTCAATTTACTATTCCCCTATAACACAGGATGGCTAATTAGCCCACATAGGCATCAGAAAAAGAGCTGCATCACCAACTGATGTGGAACATGCCATACATTGCCTGTCACAGTGAGTGCAGAGGCCCAGCACTCCCTAATAAAAGTCAGTCAGGGCACTCTACAGTAGCTGCTGTGCTTTTAAGTTGGGAATTATAAAAAGAGCTCTGAATTTGAGCTCATCCAATTAATTAACATGGCTTTTCCAAAGCTAGAATATATGTACAGTGACTTGTGGTACATAACTTCTATACAATTCATGTCAATATGAATAGAGGCATTCCTAAACTTCACGAGGAAAATTATTCACAACTAAGTGGCCAGTGACTAAACTAACACCTTCACTAATTGTCCAGAATTTAGGACATCTGAAAAACCTCTACATGTCTAAAAATGCTGCAGTAGAGCTGAAAGACCGTTCCACCCGAACATTCCTGGGGTTTCTGCATGGTTGGGAAGAGTGAAGTTCAGAGCAAACATCTCTTTGGGCGCACAACCTGGATTAATAATCCCCACAATCCTTGATACGACTTCGGCACTGGCTTCTACATGACGCAGGTTATGAGGGTCTGCCCACAACTTATACACCAGCTGCAGCTTTCGCTGCTTTGTGTCAAGAGGGACACCCCACCTTATGTACAAGTCTTCCCTTTCCTCATTGGGCAATCTTCGCGACATCTGCTTTGCTAGAAGATCCCTTTCTCTTTTCAAGCTTTTAGTGCTGCACAGTACAAACTTGATGCTTAGCACAATAACAGAAGCGACATCCGAAATTTTGGGAGGATAGTACACTGAGTCAGAAGGTGTTCAATAGCAGACGGCGTCACTCATTCCGAATCCTGTAGTTCCTGATTTGGCACGGTTTTAGTATCTCTTGGAAGAATTCAAAATGTGACCGCAAAAACCAGATTTTCGCATGTTAAACAAGAAACTAACCTGTTCGAGCTGCTTGGGCTATGAGCGCGATGGATTAATTGCTCCTCTAGGGTGTTAGCATTGCACTGATTCCCTTGGGACTCGGCATTGAAGTTCTCTTGCAGCCATGTTAAACGGCGTAGCTCAACTTCCATGTAAATGGAATCAGCAGGATCTCCATTGAATAATAGATAGAATTGAGTTCTGTGGACGATGGACACATTGCAGGTGTCCCACATTTCCAAGATGAGAGCTCGTTGCTGATCAAATTGTAGCTTCCAGCTATCAAGTGATTGCACAGGCTGCAAATCAAGCTCATCATCATTGAGGTGGTCATCTCCCTCTACTTCCTCGTCATCGAGCCCTCCAGCTTCTAGTTCAAGAACCTGTGGAATTTATCAATGACCATGAGTGGTTAAGAATGCGGGGTCGCATTGCTGAAAATAAAAAAGAACCCGTCCCTGAGGATTCTAATACCTCTTTGATTGCACTGTGCACAGAAACAGATGAAATGGTTTATTCAGTCAGAGATGGAATGAACCATTTACAACAAAACAGAGAGCAAAGGAGCATTTACCTGGCACACAAGAAGCTGCTTCTGATATTGAAGCTTTGCTACACGCTCCTTCAAATCTGTAACATAAGTGCGTATGCTTTTGATATTGTCTTCAGCTGCAGTTTTAAACAAATTCTGCATTTTCCGGAGGTCCACTAAGTTGGACCTCTCGTGTGCACCGCCAGGACTCTCCTTGGATTGGCTTGTGTTCAGATTTCTCTTTGATGGCGACACGCCTTGCGTTAGGTGTCCTTTACCTCGAGGTGTTGCAGGCTCTTCAGCGTTATGAGGGTTGTTGTCACGTAATACTCTTGGGGGTGCATTTTCATTGTTCTCGCTATTACTGTATCGTAATGTCCTCCGAGCAGCTGGGGAGGAAGGAGTATCTGATGTGAGGCGCTGCCTAGTCATGCTGGCCGAGGGAGTTGGGGGAGCATTCCTTCGTCGTCCACGGGTTTTAGATACCCCTCCAGCCTCCTGCGTGTGGGAAAGATAATAACGGTCAATTGACAAGCACCTATGGCGGAATACAGATTGTCCTGCTACATGGATATGCGTTACCTTCATTACTGCGTCCATTAGCAGGTTTATCTGCGACAACTTCATTGCTTACGTTAAAAACGGATGATATTACTAGATGCCGGAATGCAACGACTCAGCTCGTCTGGAGTAGCATCAAACACAGGGCTAATGCGTGTCAAGTGTATGAAAATTCCAACTTCCAATCCACTTCTTTGGTCAGGTTCTCTACTGCCAAGCTTCATAAGCTATTACTTGGGACACCTGAAACGACTGCATTGGAGAGTAAGTCTTGCCTTGGGCGAGCGTGCTTCATTAGCACGAACCATTTTGTCCAAGGACCTTTGCACACTCTCCAACTGCTCCTCCAGAGTCGCTATGGCAGCATCAGCGTCAGACTTGTCCTTTCCTCCCAGTCTAGAGAGCTCTTGTCGCAAGGTCACTTGGTTGAGACTGAGAGACTGGCGTAGAGTGTCTACGCCCTCCTTGCTCTCCAAGCTCCTGAATTTTGAAGTTGACGATCGAAGACTGTGCATAGTTTGAAGCTCATCCTGAAGTTTCTGAACTGTAGAAGCAGCGTCATGGTTCATACCAGCTTGAGCTAACCGCAGACACTCTACTTCCTTTTGAAGAGCTTCAAGAGCTCGGTTGGCATCCTCTCCCAACTCATCCTGTAGAGTTTCTAGATTCCGAATCTCTTGAACCAGCATAACTGAAGCAGCAGTAGATTGCCGAACAGACATGGCTGGGCCTTTCAGCCGCATCTGGCTAGGAGGAGTTTGCGGGTGCTGGTTCCCTTCCTCGTATTTTCGTGTGAGATAATCTCCCGAATCAGACCACCTTCTTCGGTTCGTACTAATTGACAGAGGAGTACGGGAGATGGATAGAGGACCAGGTGTTGATGGCTGTTAAGTATGCCAAATGGAAAGAGTTAGTCAGTAGCTACGATTTCCGTACCAAAAGAATAGAAACAGGACATTATAATCCTTTGTGACTGATAATGATTACTATAACACTTGCTTGGAAATCAATCCTGACAAAGGAATGTAGGTAAGATGTCTCACAGGTCTGTTCGCCGCTTCCACAGCAAGTTTCATGGCTGCCTCTTCAGCTAGTCTTTTCGCCACCTCTTCTTCCTCCAGCTTCCTCCTTACCTCTTCAAGTCGAGCTTGCGCAGCATCACGCTCTAATTCCAGCTCCCTAAGTTCCTCCTCCATCTGAAAAACTTCGGGCTCAGTATCGCTGCTTGGAGAACAGATTGCATGACTACAAAAACCGAACACAGACAGTACCGGTACCGCTACAAACCTTCTGAATTTGTAGATCTTTGGCATGCAGCAGTGCTTCAGATGATGTGATTTCAGTGGTTGGATCTGGGACTTTCAGCTCTGCCTCCAGTCTGGCCACTTCTTTCTGTAGTTGCTTTACCAAAACCTTGTCCGACACGACCTGACCGGCAGTAGTAAAGAATCATTTCAGATATGTATTGGACAAGAAGAAGTGAATTGCAGACACTTCCGAATACACAACAACAAATATCCTGAACATGGGAATGCAGAAGTTAGAGGTGCATTTCTTTGCAAATGGATCATTTTGCATTCGAGGTAAATTCTACGATATCGAATCGGACCATAACTGTAGCAGAACCTCACCATGTTGATGTGCGTGGTATTAGTTACTTCCTTCGCTCTGGTAGCGAAGGCAAGAGTGTTCCGTGATTGCTCAACATGACTGTGGGCAGGACTCATGGTGCAGATGATAGCAGTTCTGGCATTTCCTCCCAGCGAGTGCTGTAGAATCCTTGTAAGTTTGGAATCTCTGAATGGAATATGTCCTTTCTTTGCACTTCCTCCACTGAAACCAGTAGATACGAAGTTAGACAGCAATAATATGGAGATAAGAAACAGAACCACCAAATCCTCAACTGCTGACAGATATGAGACCGGCTTCACCTGAGTTTGCGAATACAAGTACTAAGAGTTAACAGGCTGCGGTTAATGTGGGCGCCTTCCCTGAGCCTGGTTCCATCAGCATGAGTTTGAGAAGCTCTCTCACTTCCAGCCAGATCCACAAAATTCTGAATAAAAAAAAAGATCGAGTGGCGAATTAGATGATTCACCTGTAGGATATAAATCAATAGAAGTGATGATGTCCTTAAATAAAAAAGGTGGCCATTTCCTTCAATTACAGCAGTCTCTCACAATGTCCTGAACTGGCGCACTTGACAACTGATTTTGAAGGATTCTGGAACAGATGATGGATAAGTCAATTACCAAGCTGGCTATTAATGAGGCAGATGGGATCCCTGGAGAAACTCCAGAGGGGTGGCTCTCCACCGTCTGCACATGCCAGACATCAGTTTACTCCAACTGTACAACTAACAGTGTCGGAGTTCACTTAGAAATATTGTCCTGCGAAGGAGACCCAATTTCTTAAACCCTGCATCATTCATGGGGCTAGTATGACTTGTGGGGATGATATGTACCAATCGGATGATCTGATGCGACCTAGACGATGTATCATTCAGGCTCGTCTCGCCAACTTGTCGTTGAGCTGCAAATATAAAAGCAATCCATGATTGATTGGAGTTAGCGTAAGGATACAGGTGACATTTGAGTAAGCTGCCTTGCTGTCCAGGGAGGGAACCGAACAGAAATATTACGCTCTCGGGAAGCATACTCATAGAAGCTGAGGTCTTTGTACCTTCGCAAATTTTGATTAGCTGTCGCAGATGGCTGATGTCACGGATAACTTCCTCTTTCAGCTTGTCCACAACAGTACCCTTCTGCAATTAGCACCACTCACTGTAAGATACTTCGCCAGGCTTCAGATGCATGAAACCGTACACAACAACCCCGGAGCTTCGGAGCACAAACTACAAGAGATTGCAATTGGAGAAGGTGCTGAAACACGAGCCGTCTCTCTTCAGGGCACCTATTCCGTACCTCTTTGTCGTCGAGTAATCTCAGAGGAACACCTTCGGGGGTCAATAAATCTTTGACCACCTCATTGTAGATTTCGAGTGCTGAAGCTTTCAATAAAAATTCTCTATCTGTATTCTGAATAGAAAAAGAAGGAGTTAGCTAATTTTCACCAAGAACTCGATGTCATCCGCCACTAGAGGAGTATCAAATGAAGCTAAGATCAAAATTTTCTTTTGCATGGTTCAGCAAAACAACTGCGAGGTTCAACCAACCTGGTCATCGAATTAAGATTCAACAGGAACAGTACTCTCAGGTATGCGGAGTTGGATTGGTTAACACATAAAAATACATGTAAATCTCCCGTCGGAAAGGAATTTGAAGCGAATGTGATGTGCACATACATATCACACTTCAAAGACAGTGCCTCCCTCACACCTTGTAATTAGACTACAAATGTAAGCATGAAAAATTAGATGCTGGACAAGGAAGACCTACATGTTCGATGTACTCAAAAATGTCTGCAATGGCGCTTTCAGTGACTCCCCTCATTGTATACGTTTTCCCACTGCTGGTTTGGCCATATGCAAAAATAGTGGCTGAATAGAGCCAAACCAGGTCAGAATTATCACCCATTAAGAATACGGAGGAGACACGAGGGAATTGGAACCAAGAGAAACAACAGGATCAGATCGGCTTGTGGTATTCGTGGACACGCAACTCTGAGCAAGTGGTGAGAGCTCGACTCACAATTTAGACCCGTGAGTGCTGAGAGAGCCACGTCCTTAGCGCCTTCTTCATATACCCTTCGAGTGAGGCAGTCGGGTCCGAAGACACGATCTGCATTTTACAGTCAAAAGTCGATTCTTAATCTCAAGCTGAAAGTGCGGATGGGTTTTGGGGCATTGTCAACGATGGGAAGTCACTTCTAATCGACCCGCGCTAGTGTCACGTACATATCTGTTATATTTCACAACCATCTACACGACAGCGTCAATTAAATGAAGCTAGGTCACTGAAGCTACTGGGTCTTGGGAGGAGGCATGGCAATAGATATCTTCAATCTTTACTAAGAACACATTATCTTTTCCGCATACAAAGGGAACTATCAATCGAATTACACATTTTCCCTGAATTTGCATGGCGTAGAACCATCGAGGCTAGAGAATATGAATCCACGGGTGCTCGTTAAGGACGGACGGGCTTAAGATTGGAGATAAGAAAATCGACAAAACCTCTTTGCCTCCAAAACTATTGTCACCTCTCAAAAGGGAGGTCGTGCGATTCTGTGCAGACTACTCGAATTCTATCGGTGTGGAAAGTGAGACTTGGCACTCACCTAGTGTATATGCGGCAGGAAATGGGGAACGCTCCTGAAGAGCGTGCTTGAACGCTATTGACTGCTCACTGGTGCACACCCAATCAGAAGCGTCAGACCGCGCGACCTCCTTGGCGCTAAGCGGCCTCACTCGGACGGTGACATAAATCTTCTCTTCCCCACTTCTGACCCGTGTCAATTGGGCTCCTCCACCTCTTTCGATTGCCACAGTCATGGCTGTGGACGCTAAGCCACCCGCCTACGACTCTCTTTCAGCCCTTCTCTTCAAACTTCCCCTCTCCCTCCGAACCAGGCCTGGGGGGAGAACGGCTTCCTCTTCCTCTTCAAGCACATCAATCCAACAAGCCGCACACCAGCACGCACTCCAACTCAGAGAGCAATGCAGCTCCACGTCACGTTGATGAAACAAAGTCACCAGCCGTGCACCATAAATTCCCGACGCAGAAACTCAACAACGCCGCACTACATCAAACCCATACGATCGTCCGACGACACAAACGTCAATTTCCAGGCACAAGACGATCCGGGCGAAAAATTGAAACGGAGATTGAAGTCAGAGGCCGCACCGCTCCAGCAAGCACAGAATTGGGTCCCCGAAACAGAATGCCGGGATCAGAGACGACACCCAGAACAGAAAGTGGGGGTGGAGGAGGAGGAGGAGGGGGGGAAGGCTTCGGGAAGAGGCTTGGAAGGGGAGATCGTTGGAGGAGGAAGGCACCGATTTGACACAACGGTCACAAGGATTTGCAAGGTCCGACACGGCGACGCCTTCTCGATCACTCTCCCACTCCCCTCGCTCGCTCCCTCGATCTGTCTCGCTGTGTCTGTCGGTGCGTGCGTGCGTGGGATGAGCGAGCGTTGCGAGGGGGCAGCGGAGCCAACGAGACTGACCCTAACGGTCATGACACCGCGGAATGTGCCGCCTCTCCACACCCATTCTGTGCAGAACCGTCGCCTTCTTAGCGTCCCTTACTACCAGTGCCGTGACTGACATGTTTTGTTTTTTGAAACTTTTCTTATAATTATTTGAACTTTCGAACGTGGTATTTAGGTCTTTGTGATCTGGGTTTTCCAAAAGTTTAGTTAAAACGGATGGATAAAGAAAGATGGACTTGATCAGAGAGTCAATTATTTAAACGTAAAGTATTCGAGGTTGTAATTTAAAATTAGTGTTTGATGAATGGTAGCTTTAATTTTAAAGAATACCAACTGAAAATAGGACAATCTACTGGCATTTAAAGACATTTAGAAAAGAAAATTTTAAAATAACAATCTTCAAAACGTTTTGTTTGACAAAATTATTGGCTTTGAGCAAGTATACAGTGGTCAAAACTTTAATTATGAATAGATTACACTATACTTTTTGGACATGTGTAAAATTTTAATTTTGAAAAAAATGACTATAAAGCACATATGTCATATTAATTTAAATAGAAGTGTTTAAACCTAGAATACCTGCTTTCTCTAAAATAAAAACAAGATTACTAACTTCACATGTACACATGCATTTGAACCTTACAAAATTTAAATCCTGTTTTTTTAATAGTATATTATTAAAGAGAAGTGTTAATTGTGCAATAAGAAATGAAAAATAAAATAAAATAAAATAAAATCTGAGGCAATGAATTCGTAATTGAAATTTTTATTAATATTAAATTAACAATTTGAATTGTGTGATATTTTTTATTTTCATTTGTTTATTTAGAGTCTCTAGGAGGCCATATTTTCCTAAATTTTTAATTTCAAATTCCAAATAATAAAATCATAATTAATACCACTTCATACTATCTGACTTTTTTTCAAACTTACATCTTCATTTGACTACAAAGAATTCAAAAAAGATTTTTACATATTACTTTGCATGTTTTTACATTACAAAAATTCACTATTAGTTTTTTCTATAAATTTCTATAATATCTAAATTCTATAAATAATATCTAAACCATATATGAATATGGAAAATGTTAAAATGACCCACCCATTTTCTAAATTGACCCACCCTAGTGTATCCATCATTAGAAAAATGGATCATGTCTAGAAACCATCATTACAATCATGGCCCTCACCTCCATAGCCCTTGTTCCCAACCCCCACTTCCTTTGTTCCTAGTCTTCTTTATCTCAACCTCCCTTATTCCTCCTTGTTCTCCACAATAAAGTGGGTCAATTTAATAAATGGGTGGGTCATTTTAACACTTTCCTCTCTCTCTCTCTCTCTCTCTCTCTCTCTCTCTATATATATATATATATATATACTATTTAAAATTTTTAAATTAGTTTTTTATTATTTTTTATTTTTTTAATTAAAGAAAAGACTTCTACAAAAAATTAAACTTACTCTATGAACCTTTGAAAAAATAAGTCCTTAAACCTACAAAAATAGGTTTCTACTGTAGGATGCAAAGAAAGAAAATTTAAATCTATTCTTAGTATTATCAACAAATGTTTTACATCTTATTCAGCTTTTGATTGATAAAGCTTAGTGCCTCTTTGCAAGTCATTCTAATATTATTGTTTACTCCAATGAACAAGCCTCAGTGTAGAGTAACAAAACCTCTAACTGTGAATGAAACCTCTAATTTTAACCAAAACTTCATCAACTCTCATCAACGTCATTATCAAATCACCAATGCTCAGCAGTCTTCAAGATACATGCAAATACGAACTTTGTGGGAGCTTGACGTAATAATTTTGCACCATATTCAGACTTCTATTCTCCTAATATTATTATCCTTTAAAAAGATCTAATCGATGTGTTGCTACAAATGTTTCTCCTCCTATTTGTTACATGATTTACTCTCCGCATACAAGCGTTGAACAACTATAAGGTGCTAAAGTTTTGAAGACGGTGGCTTCAGGATTGCGGATTGAAGCGGTGCTACTCTGTTCAATCACCAGATTACGTTTTGACGCATGAAATCCTTGCGTAGCGTCGGCATGCATCTGATTGTGCTTGCTTCGAATGGAGGGGCTAAGACGATTCCAGTTGGACCTCGGCAGTCCAACAAAGCCACTGCATTCCAAGGCGATTTTCGATCTAAATCATGCAGATGACAAACTCTTTGATGCACCCTCATCGAAACGCGTCGTTAAAGCAACAATGGGAGCTGTCAGATTGCTTGAAACACAGGAGGTTCGTGTAGTGAACGATACAGTTGGTTAGCTTCAGTATGAGTGTGTGTGTATGTCTATATATATATATATATATATACACACACACAGACGCACACACGCAGATCGCATTGGCCTCTTCAGTGCTCAGTCTGCACCCTATTTCAGTCCGCAAAGGACACCGGGCACCAACAACCAACAACTTGACGAAGCACCCTGGTTTCGGCAAGTTATGGCAGCAACTTTCGTAAATTGATGCGTCAGATGAACAGGTCTCACCTTTGAGAAAATTCAATCACCATTTTCGACTCCTGTAACAATGTGCGATTCTAACTCGTGGCTAGTGTCCAAGTAAATCATTTCGTTAATCACGTGTGAGTTGAGGAGGTGACAAAAAAACATATTGATTGTTAACCTATTTGAGGAAAGGGAAAAAACTGAAACCTGAAAAGTCACAGGACGCTTGATTACACATCACAAAGACTACGAAGACGTGACTCTTCAATTTGTCCACCTAAGAACCCTCGAGAATTCCTACAGAGGAGATATCCAAGTTAAGCTAGCAAGTAAGATATCATTACCGAATTTGGTTTGATATGCAGGGCTGCAAGAATGCAAGTTAATGCTGCTCTTGCTGATATTACATTAGAAGAAAAAAAAAAAAAAAAAAAACAATTCATGCTTTGCTAATGTGAAGGAGATGAGGATAGCCATGTCCTCACTGCAATGTACTTGTTCACTGGTCATTTCGAGTTTACACGGCCAAGCTGGACAGTAACGGTTAACATTGGCAGCGTGAAAATTTATTCCTCGTCTCTTTTCGTCAAAATGCAACTTTGTTGTAGACAACTACTTGGATGCGGACGGCGGCTTGCCGCTTGCCAACCGCAATCTAATGGGTCCTCGCAGTGGGTCTTCAGGATGTATTACTCTCCCTTTCTGAGGTCATAACCACAAGCATATTTGCACCACAAGCTTAATCCCATGACAACTCCAACACATGCAGACCTAGAATGCAGAACTAGAGAGGTTTTTTCTTGAACAGCATCTCAATTTCAATAGTGCTGTCTGTCGTTACCAACAATTCAACAAGGTCACATGTTTTAAGCATTCCTTAGTTAAGTCATGTGATTCACCTGTGTGATCTCGATGCGACCGCTCAAAGCTAGTTGACGTGCTACCTACGAAACACAAAGTCCACATTCCGCGCACTGCATTTCTGTTATTCAACAGTTTGCTGGTACCAGCAATGAGATTAAACCAGCTTTAGAGTTTGAATTGTCCAGATTCTGAATTATAATTCCAAAGTGACTTGCACTGGTACCTCTCTGGTGATGTCCATAAGGTCCCTCCAATTTTCAGGATGCAGCGCTCTGGCTGCACAGTCCCATTCCAGATGCATTTGTAAATGAGCAAATTCTTTACATGAGAGAGGAGCAACCCAACCTACAAATCAGACATTGCTGGAAAGGGCACTAATTTCGCTACAGAAAAAGGTAACCACAAGGAAGATAGGTCTATGACATCTCAACGCGTATGTGAGCGTTAGCAAGGAACGACCAGCGCAAAGCCCTAGCAAATAAGAACGGAGAGAAGCAAGCTCACGAGCTTCCGAAGGGCATATGGTGGCAGCTGGTGCCCTCTTTCCTAGAAGTTCGAGTATTGTAACCCTAAGCTCCTCTCGGACCGCATCCTCGTCACCCTGGAAAAACAACCCAGAAATTCGAAACGTATCAATAAGCCTCAGGGATGCTCGAGGTGCTTAAAGATGTGTCGTTTCAGCAAATTGATGCCCTCAAAATGTGTGGGTCGAACTGGCTACGGCATTGATGTCGCCCTTCAAGCTTACCGTCTCGTCTTTATAAAATGCAATACGGCCAATGGACAATATCACAAAAACAACGACACTCTTCATGTGCGTCAAGTCAGACGCAAAAACAAATCCCCTTCAACCATGTCCCGAAAGCAACATCCAGCATCGCAATTGCATCTCACCCTCGAAACACTCTATAACATAGGCACTCTTGACCCCGCAACACTAGAGGTGGTACCAAATGCGACACCTGCATGATCTAACGGTATTAGAATCATGAACAATTAGGATGCTTACTCCAAGAGAGTCATACGGGGAAGTCATGGCTAGTTTCGCAGCAGCAAACCAGGCATCGGTTGACTCGAAATTGCTGGAATTCTCACACATCAGTGGTCTCGACAGCGACAATCGCAGTGCATAGCACGGTTAGGTCAGCAAACATAAAGCAGAAACAACACACAATACAGCAATGTAGACTCAGGGCAAGCAATGAAGACAATGGGCAAAGACGGCAACGGGGAACACCAATTCAAACAAACAGTGTAGCCACTTCACACCCACACCGACTCCAACTCGCAGCATCAAATAATTGAGAATAATGCGCGCCTCACTCCATCTGCCATCGATTTCACTTGGTGGTTAAGACGACGTTGTCTTCCCTCGTCCGTTCGATCAACCGTCCACTGTGATGGGCTCTGAACAAGATACATTCATAAACTTCAAAGTGCTTTGTGTGAATGGGTTTTCCACGCACCCAATTATTTTAAGGCTCATGTTGCTATATGCTCATGCATTATGTCTGTGCACAAATTCAAGGTCTCTAATTGGCTGCTTTTCTTTTCTCCTACAAATGGATTTGGACATGACTTCCTTCCTCTCTTACTTGTCTCAGCTTGGTCCCAGTCTTGAAGTGAATACTGGACCTCCTTTCTTGGTTCCTTGTCAATTGCGAGTCAAATTAGCAAATCAACCAATTTGAAGGTCTCTATTTTCTTAGGTATATGTACAGCAATTTGGGATGTGCATGTAGCAACTAGGGGTTTGCATGTAACTTGAATCTTTTTCTTATATTCAACATGTGCTTACAGACACTTGTGATGACATATACTCTCCTCACTGGTCTAGGTTTGCACTTGTAGGAGGAGATGTTCAGCCACGTAGTCTGTTAGAACTTAAAGTATTTGTACGGGACGTGTTAGAACTTTAAAGTATTGTATGAGACGTCTGTGGCCAGGCAGTGTGAAGACGGTAGAGCAGGGAAGTGCTCACATTTCAGGCTCCTTGTGCATACAATTCAAGGTGGAAGGAAATAATATAAAATAAATGAATAACATACTCGATTGTTGGAGGGTTGGAAGTTGAGAGGTTGGTGTATGAGCTTTTGAACACTTCTTTGTAGTTAGTTTGGCAGATTAACATGAAAATGGTGCTGCATGGTTGTGGGAGCATAGAACTTGAGGTTTTTGGTGAGGTCAACGTGGAGAAAATTTAATGTAAAGTTACTTGAAATTTCTTCAACAGAGGTGGATTATACAAATCCAGATGATTAGGCTACACAGAGGCAGAAGAGTTGCGTAGGTGGCAAGTGAGGAAAGCTACAAGTAAGGTGGGGATCAGACAGGGGGGAGCCAACTGAAGCACACAGGCCCTTCTTCTACTGTGGGGGTATGGCGACCATGCGGGGAACGGTTGTGAGGGTGAGTTATGGCGGGTTTTATGCCTTCAGAAAATAGCAATTCTAGACGCGGAATGTGGCGGTGGAGTCATCGAGGACGATCTTCTGTCACCCGGCAGCAGCCCCAATACTCCGCAGTCGACATTCTCCCGAGTGTCTCCACGCCCTACAGGAATCCATCGCAGCTGATGCGTGTCGGCGAATCTATATCTAACTCTCGCTCGCTCACCTTATTTTTTTTATATATAAAAACATATCTACAGATATAGCATTAATGAGGCTTCGTGAGACTTTAACTGCCGTCACCAGAGAGCTTCTCATGAGCCTACGCTGTTTTAGTTTTCGCACGGTGTATTTTTCGGAGGAAGATGCGGCCATTGGAGTTCAGGAGATCGCTACGAAGTGGGGAGGCTATTTCACAGCGGGCGGATTCTCTGTTGCCCCCCCCCCCCCCCCCCCCCCCCCCCCCGAAACGAAGCCCTGCTTGGTGAGCGGAGCTCGTTTTCGGTCGGCAATTGGGAACTGTTACAAGTTGGTAAATAGCTGCCAAGGCTACGTAACCAAAAGCCTTTGAGAACTTGTGTGGGACCGTGTAGAGTGTTATGGAAGGTGATGGCTATGGTGGTGGTTTCAATTTTTCTGCGTCTTCTTCTGCGCAAGAGTAGCGCGCTTGTCCACCTTCTGCACTTTCTTCAAAATGGTCTCCGGCTTTGTGCTGCACTTCACATACACCTTGTTTAGATCCTGTTCGCAATCCACCTTCTCCACCCCTGAATCAGCAACCACAACACTGTCAATATCTCAAAAAGTGCAGACCTGGCAGAAAACTTAGTCCTCGAAGCAGGAAGGACGAGCGTAATGGCCAGCGTGTGAAGTTCCGGAGGGAAATTAGTGAAGAAGACAGACCTTCGACATCGTCGAGAGCCTTTTTCACATTCCGCACACAGTTGCCGCAGCACAATTTTACGTTAAGCTCAATTGTTTGTATCTTCGATTTAACTTCTCCAGGCTCCTCCGGTTTCTTCGCCGGAGCTGAGCCGGATGGCTTGGCTTTAATTTCACCCTCGATGAACTTGGGGTCCTTCTTGACTCCTGGGATAAACATCTGCAATCAATATGCACACCAACACCATCAGCACCGCGAATCATCCGCTTGGAAACAAAACATCCTGACAAGTTGAAAAACCTGAATTGCAAGTACTCGCAACCATCAGTTTATCATCGAGCTCACTTCATCAAGGAAGACGAGTTTCTGGTCCCCAGATATGAAATAATACGGTCGGGGGTCACGGAAGTTCTCCATGGCGCTGGAAGGCTTGAACGATGAATTCTGTTTTACAGACGATGCACCAATTCGTCTTGACGGAACTGACAATGCGAATCTCCCTACGAAACCATATAGCGATGGAGGAGAAAGAGCAACTCTGGTGGCTAAATACTGCGAACCCGCAGCGTGACGCATACGTCACGACCCCCTTTTGGAGGTACGCGTTGATTCCGATGCCCCAACTTCTGATAAGACGCGCACGCGCGTCGACTTACGGACTCTGGTGGTCTGTTCCGACAATATGGTAATCCTACTGCAGACATTGTACAGACACCCGATTCACAACACTGCTGGTTGCTGAGGCTGCCTCGCAACCCAGATTGGGGGAAGCAGGCTCCTTACGGGACACGTTACTCGAGCACAGTGCTCCTCGTCCAGTTGGCCAAAGTTTTTCGGAGGTGATCTTATCTGGCCACTCAGGGTTGCACCATTCCTTTCAGAAGTTTAGTACTGGTGTACAATTTTATTATTTTTTTTTTCGTGTACATAAATGATATTTTAAGTTGAGAATATTTGTGGCACATTTCAAGGCAATAGAAGAACATGCAAACCGCCTCAAACTAGTGATCAAGAAATTGAAGAATAACAAGCAGAATTTTGATAGTGAAAGGAGTGAATATGAATGGTTTGAAAATAATTTGTAAAATCTCTGTAGTGAATAGTACCTGGAAGGCTCATCTGACACATGCTACAGAATGTAGTAGCCATTCTACCAGATGTGGGTACATACTTGAATACGGTAAATCAACACTGAACATAGTATTCTGCATGCTTCGCCATTGCTCTTGGGTAGGTCACACTGCTCTTGCGAAAGTCTTTCTACATCAAAGACGCATGTAAGACGTTGACAAATCGGTTGGTTTTGTCATTCCTAACAGCTCAAATTTTTGGAGTCCTGCCATTCTGAGACTAAAAGAATCACACAATCCGCAAGTAGGTGCAAGATTCTTGCGATTTAAGGTCAATGAATATAAGAGTCGGAGCAAATTGCAATTGAACACGTGCTCCTGTTCACGCGTGCGGCAAACACTGAAAAAATGGAAACGGTACACAATAACGCTAGTCATGTCAAATCTCATATATGGGACAATGAAACTTCAATATACAAGCTAAGCCCGCAAAGGTCAAAACAGGCGTGGAAGAATTAGGGCCAAAACCCGTAAAATCTCCTGCGTTGAGGATCTAAGAATCTAGCTGCTCTAGCCTCACTCATGCTTCCTACAGGTTTTGAACTACCCAGTGCATACCATGAAGTTCTTGGCAGTGAAGCAGCCTTTGGAGGGGCAGAAACACTGTAGCGTCTGAATGAATCCGAAAGTTGTCGTAAGAACCCTCCAGAGCCACTCATAGTAGCCGAAGCAGAAAGAGGTTTCCGCTTTCGCTGTTCAAGATCCAAGGTTTCGAAGGGCCCCGAGTCGTAATCAACACTAATAAAGGTGGCGTCCCGCAGAAATCCTGTGTTCTGTGTTTCGGCCAAGTCAGAAGTGGGAGAAACTGTTCCTTTAGCCTGTCCGACGTCTTTGGCTTCTGTTTCATTGCACACAAGTTTCAAGGCCTGCACCACCTCGCCCATGAATGGTCGATGAGAGACTTCAGGTTGTACACACATGGACGCTATTGCAGCTACCTTCGCAAAGTGGTCAAATGGAAAGTTGTCTTTGAGGTAAGGATCCACAAGCTGCTCTAGTCCATCCTTGCTTGTAAGGAGTGGGCGTGCCCAAGTAACTAGATTCTCTTGTCCAGGTGGTTGAGACATATCCACGGGTTTACGCCCCGAGAGGAGCTCGAGCAGTACCACTCCATAACTATAAACGTCACTCTTCACAAGCAAATGTCCTGTCATTGCGTATTCAGGAGCCACATATCTGCAGTTTAGATCCAATATTTTGTCAGTGCAGAAACCAAGGCACGATCCTAATAGTGACAAATATGGCCATTTTGGAGGTAATCCGGTGCAAAGAAACAACTCATTCTGGACTTGTTTCACTCGGAACCAGTATACTAAATACTTTCCAATTACATGCATGGGATTTTATGAGGAGGAACTTCTTTTACGAAGATGTCGCTAACCCAGTTCTTTAAGGAGATGGACGGAACGGCAAGCTTACCCAAACGTGCCCATTACTCGAGTGGAAATATGCTCCTTGCCTCCCTCAGTTGCCGATTTAGCTAGACCAAAATCAGATACTTTTGGAGTGTAATCGTCCTCAAGTAGAATGTTGCTTCCTTTAAAATCTCTATGAATAACCCTAGGCTGAGAATCTTCGTGCAGGTATGCCAGCCCACGAGCAGCTCCTAATGCAATTTTAACACGTGCATCCCAGTTGAGAGGAGCAGTGTATTTATCTAGACCTGGAGGTTGCACAACAAAGTTCAGCTAAATTAGACACAATTTGTGGTCATATCTCCGTAAGTGACGTGCAAACCAACAACATCAAAGTGGTCTACAGTATCCAGGAGTACGTACCATGCAAGTGAGATTCCACGCTCCCGTTCGTGATGAGCTCATAAACCAAACATCGTATTTCCTCAGTACAGATGCCAATTAGCTTCACAAGGTTGCGATGGTGCAATCTGCTTAACATTTCTACCTCCGCAACAAACTCACGACCACCCTCATGATCATCCCTTGTCAGCACCTTTACAGCCACTTCAATACCACTATCAAGTACCCCTTGGTAAACTCGACCAAAGCCCCCTTCGCCGACTACATTATCAGGTCTAAAATTATCTGTTGCTCTTTCTAATTCTGCTAAAGTGAACGTCTTAGCAGTGCATGTGTAGTTGGCCATGCTAGATCCATAAGAAATCGTTGTAGAGCTTGCCATACTTCCTGATAATAATGACCCTGCAATAGCAAAGAAAGAGCTTAGAACGTCCAGTTTATCAAGGATGAAAATCAAGAACATAAGCAGGATCATACATGAAGATGGTATTCTGTGTAGAAGGTACTGCCACTGGGTAGACGTTATTGATAACCTTTTTAACCAACAGCTATCACTAGGCCATATTAGGACAGAGGATTGATCAAAAAAATAACCATACAAACTAGATGATAAACAATGACCATAGATCATTGCGTCTAAAAACATGTCGAGATGAAAGTACGGGACAAGGACTGGGAGCTGTACGAATCTAAAGAGAAAAATATTGGCAACCAGCAAGACTAGCCAAAAGTCCAACTAACGAATACGAAAGACATTTCACAATCTTCTAGAAGAAACATCATGATATTTTCCTATGAAAATCAAATGCGACACAACTCGATGGATCAGGTGCACACCTTCAGGTTTAGAGTTGAAATAAGCATTCATTCTCAGTTGGATCAGTTGCACACCTTCAGGTTTAGGGTTGAAATAAGCATGTAGAGGACCGACAACCGAAGGCGAAGTTTTCTCATCCAGGCTGCGGCGTAGGAGAATGAGCCATACAATCCCAATAAATAACAATACACCCATAACCGAAGCCAAAGCAATCACGGTAATCATTCCCGAACTGAGTTTATGATTTGTTTTATTTGGATCCACCCCAGATGGAAGCTGGTTGACAGGACCTGAAGGTGAAATATTCCCAGGGAACTGGGGAGGTGGAGAGGGAGGAAGACCTGCAAAACAAAAACTCCCCATGAATTAGGCTGACATGCAAATAATTGCTCGTTAAGCCACTAACAAGAAATTATGACTAGACATTTATATGTAAGTCGTGATGGACCTGGGCTTTCAACATTATATTAAATTGAGGCACAGCGACTGATTACCTGGGTAAATTATATAAATAACATAGTAGGTTCCAAATAGTGTCTTGTTCAATGGAACTTCACCACTCCACAAGCGTGTAGCAAGAAGATGGGCAGTGGTGTGATCAAATTTGGTATCTAGCGGCACAAAATCTGCACTCACGTTTGTCTTGTCCTGGTTGGGTTCAACAGCATTGGCTCCTACAATACGGACTTGACTAGTTTGTAAGAAGAGTCCAATGGCCAGTTCCTTGGCCAGCTCAGCCACTAGAGGAAAAAACTTTTCCAGCTTGATTTCAAGCCGAAATTGAGCGCGCATGGGGATGACACAGCTACATGATGGAGCGCCTGGCGGCGTGTAGGTGTAGCCATCTGGACAAGCTTGGTGGCAATCTGTTGAACCAACATAAATTCTCAAAATCGTTTGGTGAGATTCGTCATAAATACAGCGCTGAATCCAGAAGCTGTAACTACCAAGAAATGCTGGAATATAAATTATGGTACAACAATAAGAGAAGCAGCAGATAAGAGGCACGTCGCACCCAAAGAAAATTGCATCCCAGGTGTCTCACCTTCTGGATAGGTGAAATTAAAGGATGGAGGACTAATAGGTTCAAGTGGAGACGGCGCTGCAGACTCAGCTGAACATAGACACATGATGCAGTGTAGAATAGCCAGGATCAGAAGGATGCTATAACAACAATATGTTTAATGCCATACAAAGGCCGCGGGGTCATCGAAAACGTGAAAGTTAACACCCAAGTAGCACTCTAACAACGAAATATATTATGATAGCCTGAAAGAGGAACTATCCAATCAAAGAAAAATCAATTATCAGGCAGAACAGTTTCGAGATTTAAGATGACTTTCATGATCAATTCAAACAAAGAAATAACCCAGTATGCAGCAAAATCACCTGCTGCAGGGACTTCTGAAGGTGTGCTTGAAGGGGTGTCTCCTTCAGGTGGAACAGATGTTGCAGACACAGCCTGAGGTGCAGATGGACCAGGTAAATCTGTTAAAGATATGGATTCATCAGTAGAATTTCTCCCATACATTTCTTCACGGGAAGACAGAGATGGTCGTCTTTTTGCAAAATGAAACAAAGAGGAGTCTCCAGGGAACAATGATCCTCTGCCAGAAGGTACTTCTACTGCAATTCTGTCTCGGTTCTTATTAATGCGGCATGCTGTAGTGTCCTCAGGCTTATCTACACCATGTATCAACAAAAGGAATAAGATGCTAGAGGAAAATAGTATTAAGAAGACGGAGAAACAAATAAACCAGCTTTATCTGGGCACTCTGGATAAAATCCGTCAAGCCATTCACCCCCCTACAAAATTACGCTTCAGTTGCCAGATCGGAAAATGTCCACTCGGAATGTTAGTAAGATAGATAAAATACAGAACTTCGGGGTGAAATCGTACTAACCGTAAGTGAAGCCCCCAGTTGTTGCCGTCAGTAGTAACACGATCAGCAACTCTGCAATCCACCAGTGATTGCCACGCATTGTGACAAACGCTTAAACACATGAATACCGTTGAATGTAGCCCACTAGAGGCTACTACAATCGCTCTGCTTGTCTCAGCTGAAGCTTCGAATTGTTTGAATAAGTATAATGAGGTCGAAGTTACAACCCCACCTAGACGAACTGTGAAAGATTGTCGAGGTCCTCCAACCACCCTCGAAATAAAAAACCATAATAAGTACCACGATTGCAGAAAAAATGCTTGATAAGCTTTTGGAATCACTGCGTGCAGTCAAAATCAGACCTCCAAATGTTCATATCCAATGCATCCATGACCTTCCCTCCATCATTCACAATTCTAGCGTGTGGGCATGCCATTCCACTATCTCCTGTGTTCATGCGTCCTGAAATGCATCCCCCACAATCCTACAGTTTTTTTGCTTCGGCGTTGAAGTCCAGTAAAATGGGACAGTTGATCGCGGTGCCAAGTCCAAGCCCCACAACTCCGATTAGCTAGAGGTCCACGTTGCCGCATGAGAAACTGGTATTGGGAGACTCCCATTGTTCGGACCTTTTAAGTGCTGAATAAACTGACTTGTATGAGGAATTTCCTCGTTTTGTGACATCTGCAATGGCAATATGTTCCATTAAAAAGATATGGCGCCAAAAGTACAATGAAATCCAAAACGACAAATTCAAGCCGGTGAATTTGAGGTAAGGTGACGTTCAATAAGGCTGTTTACGACAAAAACTTATCTAGAAACTCAAAGGTGACAAGTAAATGAATCATAATTTCCAGGCTCACGTTCCTTATGCCGACAACAGTCACTTCAGATTCAGTTTCAAACCTAAATCTAAAAGACACTTATAAGGCCATTGAAAAATGAGAGTCAACATTTCGGTGAGCATACAAAAATGTCATAACATCTAAGTCCAACTTCGAGGGCAGTCAAAAGCTTGACCAAAAATAAATCCCTAAACTGAATGTAAATCATCAAGTGTGCAAACGCGGGCACGCTCAGAAGCGGGCACCAGAAAGTCACAAGGATGATAGTAGGCATTCTTCGACTGTAGTTTCATTAGGGAACTGAGCTGAAGCGGAAACCCTTCATACCGCAACATCAGTCATAATGCATTAGATTCCCCACCCATGACGTTAATGTACGCCGACCATAAGGTAGGTGGCATACTGGATCCTTCGGGCCTTAAGTAATGCAATTTCAGGAATATCTTACAGCATGAATAACCTTCAGCAAAATCACAAAGAAAACCCAAGACAACACTGAATGGCTACCTGGTGAAGAGCATCCAAGTCAAGAATAGAAAGCGGACGAAATCCAACGATAGTTATCTCAAGGTGCCGCAAGCCTCATGCGACCTCCTTGACCTTGATCTTGCTGTGAGAGTAACTAGAGTTACAGTGCACTGATCCCCTTCAAACTTGAACATATTCGAGGTGCGTAGCATTACTTTAATGCCGCCACTACGACCACTTAATCATAACTTCGCCTCCGCGCAATCCAAAGAACACGCGGAAAATGCCCGCTGCTGCTGTACCTGTCTCCAAGTGACCAAATGTAGGGGGTTGGGAGGTAAGAGCCAGCGATCATAGACCCGCCTACGAAAAGATGGGGGTCGCACACCCGACCTTCGTTGAGCGTGATGCAAAAGGGGATCTTCTAGCCCCCAACGAGCATTGCATGTAGTAGTACATAATCGACAAACAGTGCTGGGTAGGGATCAGGAAAAAGGACGCAACCTAACACCAGTATGTTCCCTGTCGCCCAGTAGCAATAGCAGAGGAAATCCAACACGAAAAGGTCCTCCGATTTGACACCTTCGCAAGCAGCAAAACAAGTTCAACACTACCCTCAGTGCTAGCCCACACACATTACGAGGGTGCGATCATTGATGGTGCCAGAAATAGGCGCGCAGCTCTCAATTACCGCACTCAGACGCGACATTCTCCAACTCTCATCTTGCACCCTAGAGAAAATGCAACAAGCGTGCTTGAGAGAAGATATATATATAAAAAAAAAAAAAAAAAAAAAAAAAGGTAGGCGTCAAATCCACTGCACCACGCACTAGCCAGAAACACTCTCGGCCTGGCGACACCGACACCAAAAACAACGCATCATCCTCCACTGGCATGGCTTTCAGAAATGCCACCGCCGTAATGAAATCACCATTCTGAAATCTAAACCGAAACCCCTGCTTCTTTCAAATCCTCCCGCTCACAAGCCCTCCAACACAATGAGCCTCTCGCACGGGGCGGGAGACACAGTCGCGTGTAGCAACGAGCACATGTAACGACGCGGGATGGTGGTAAGAGGGGGGGGGGGGGGAGAAGAAAAGGCCACAAAGTAAAAGCAGACGGTATTTGAAGGGTCTGAGGGACTGGCAGCAGCGGAGAATAAGGCGGGAGGAGGAGGGACATTATTGACCGAGAGAGAGGGGCCGGGGGAGTAGTTGTAGTCGTAATAGCCTAGCCTAGTCTAGCATAGCAGCAGTGTGTGTGTGTGTGTGTCACGATCCTATCTTCTTCTTCTTTGCTGTAGAATCGGCGCCATTGCAACAACACTCACCCCCCCCCACCCGTCCTGTCGCGACCCTTGCGGTCGGAGCCAGGCTCCCGATTCGTTCCCGAACCTCTGTTCCCCGCTTGGGTACGCCTGGTGTGGTCGGGATCGCTTTCGGTTCCATTGACGTTCTCAACGGTGAGCAAATTCTGTGCAGGTGCTGCCAATTCATTGCGAAGCTCAAAATCTGATTTGGTTAGAATTGAAGTGGCAAAATATTCAAAATAGGTTCTGACTTTTTTTCTTCATTTCATTTTTCTTTTTTCCTTTTTTTCCCCACTTCTATTGATGTTTTAGTTACTTCAAATTCAATCTTTGTTGTCAAGTTGCATGACTTGTAGCAAATTGTTTGCTCCTCTTGCCTCTTGCATGTTGTATTGGTTTACTTGCATGTCTCCTCTTGTAAATTTATTTGTATGAAAAGTGTTGAATTTTTATCTCAATCAATCAGAATATATATATATATATATATATACAAAATACGATAGGTGAAAATTTTCATTTTATGCAAGGGACATAAGGACAAACATATAAAAAGTAAGAGATTAAAAAAAATAGAATAGGAACAAAAACTATATACAAGAATAAGAATGAAATAATACTTGGATTATTTTAAAACATGTGTGATACATGATTAAAGTGTCTTTCATCTTATCTAATAGATTACTACAACAAAAAAACTAAATTGTGTTGTTAAATCGATTTTAATAATTTGGTCTAAATTAAGACTTTGATGATGTAAAATACATATGAACTCACTATCCAACTATCAAGGATTATAGAGAACTAACTCCTTAAAATGAGCCTCAAATTTTAATTCTTATAGCACAAGTTTGTGATTTATTGATATGGACTTTCTAGTATGAACACACTGATAATTAGCTTAGCTTCCAATGTCAAATTGACATATGGACACTTATCTTATTAAGTCACATGACAACTTGGTAGGTGGTAATAACAATATATTGACTCTTGGCTATTATGGGAGCTACAAGTTGTCAATTAATATTGTATTATATGAATTCTTACTTGAGAATGCACTAGACACATAGTTGTGGAAGATAAGCACAAATGCAATGACAAAATCCTATCAAGTCTAATAGAGTTTTAAATAAACCTTAAACAATCTTTAATAATCCTAATCAAACTTTAATCAATTCAAAAGAAATTTAAAAGAAGTTACAAAGGAAACATAAAGAAGTCATAATTAATTCTAAAGAATTTTTTTAAAATTCTAAAAATAATAAAAATAGAATATATATAAAAATAAAAATTGACTTAAAGAAATATTAAAAATAGAGAATTTTAAAGAAATAATAAAGAATCATAAATACTAAAAACAAAAAGTCCTTAATAAATTCTAAATAAATTCTAACTAAATCTTAGATCAAATCTTAATAAAATCCTAATAAAATCTTAATGAATCTTAATCAAATCTTAGATCAAATCCTAATTAAATCCTAATCAAATCTTAACCAAATCTTAACCAAATCCTAATTAAATCCTAACCAAATCCTACACCAAATTCTAATCAAATCCTAAATCATAACTAAATTTTAATCAAATACTAAGCCAAATTTTAAACAAATCCTAATCAAATCCTAAATCCTAAATCAATCCTAATCAAGCCTTAATCAAATTTAAATCTTAAAAAAATACTTAATAAATCCTATAATAAATTAAAATTTTAATAATTAATAATTTAATCATTAAATTTAATTAAATATTTATACACTTCTTAATAACTAAGTTGGAAATAAGCACAAAAAAATTGAAGAAAATTGATCGTGCCAAATAGAAGTTAATTCCTAAAATTTGCTTGGGTGTTGCTTGACTTTCTTCTTTAACCTTAATGCTAATATTTTAGAGTCAAAATCTCTTAATTTTACCATTCAATAGGTCTCAAACTTTGTACAATTGTTGGAAGCTAAATTTTCTACTTGTATGCAAAATTTTATTTGAATGCAACTGGCGAATTAATAGATATCTTAAAAATCCTCATTAATCCTTTAAATTCCAAATCTCAAGACTTCAATATGCTTGATCTTTAATAAACTATGAAAAAATCATTATATCATGCTCAAAATTACAATACAAATTACAAAGTATAATTATCATTTAAAATGATAATTTGAATCACAAAAATTTGAATTACAAAAATCATTCAAAAATAATCTTAATTTTGAAAAATCTTTATAAAGTTTTTATACACTCAAATCACTTGAAATCAATGCCCAAAGAACCTTTCTTCTATTTGCTCTTAAATCCCATTCTTTGATCAACCAAAAAAACTTAGAATTATTGTGAATATGCATATTTTTTATCTTAGGATTTGATTTCGACATTGGTTGACAACCGGTCCTCTTTGAGTATCAATTCTTGGTAATTTGAGGTAATTTTTGCTTAAATCTATTATTTAACTTTCTTTTAAAGATGCCTAAATTAATTAATTATCTCATTTACTTTGATTTGGCTCATTTATGCTACTACAAAATAAATAGAAATCTCTTTTATAAATAAGAAACATTAAGATTAATTTTTTTATTACTTTTTTATTATTTATCCTTATCCTTCTATTATATCTTTTTATTAGACTCTTCTATAATAACATTCGTATTTTTTATTTTTTATCATATAGTCATGTTACCACATGATACCAATAATGCAATTTCAACCATTTATACATTTAATTATATAATGTCTAATAAGAATCACACATGTGTATCTATATTTTTTTAATACTTTTATTTAATGATATATTAGATTATTAGATTATTAGACTATCATATTAGATTATTAGATTATTAGACTATCATACTAGTCTATTTTAATATAATAATTTCTATCATCTCCTTGAATTTGCAATGCTTTTCATAAGTTAGTCTCTTAGTTAAAATATCCACAACCATATCTTCAATATTACAAAAAAGTAAGTTGATCTTGCTATTTTTAATCTTTTTATAAATGAAGTGATGTTGAATTTCAATATTTTTAGTACAAGCATAAAATATAGGATTTCTTGAAAAAAAATGTAATTGTGATTATCATTGAAAGTATATAGAATCATCTTGTAAAAATCCAATATCTTTAAATAACTTATGAGATCAAACTACTTCTTTTATTGCATCCGTAGTTGTCATGTATTATTCTTCAATGATAGATAAGACAATTGTTGTTTGCTTCATATTGTTTCAATTAATAATACTACTAGCCAATAAAATTGCATAGCTAATAGTAAAGTATTGAATGTCAATATCTCAAGCATAATGTACATCATAATAACCAACCTCTTACAAACTTTAAGAGCTTCCATAATATTGTAGCATATGATCCTACTTGTCTTTTAAATATCAAAATATCTGCTTATTAATGATTTAATGTTGTAGAAAAGGATTTATTATATATTGGCTAATAACTTGTATTACATATGTAATATTGGCTAAAGTACCTATCATTGCATAGACTAAGTTACTAATTATACTTAAATATGGAACATCTTTGATTGCTTTAATTTTCTTAGGAATTTGTGGACTCATATTTCTTGAAAATTTTTTATAACAATCCAAAGACGTACTCAAAGGTTTACAATCTTCCATAACAAATCTTTCAAGTATACTCTCTAAATATTTCAATTGACTGAAGTAAATAACGTGATTCCTTATATTTCTTATAACCTACATGCCTAAAATATAATAGATTTCTTCCAAATCCTTCATCTCAAATCTTTTGACTAAGTAATCCCTTATCTTCAAAAGAAGTTTCTTATTGTTGTAGATCATCTACGTAAAATATAATGATAATGAATCCATTAGTAATTTTTATAAATTTAGGAACTATATGGCTTTTCTTCAAACTTTGTGAATTAAAGTAATCATCTTTTTTCTTGTACCATGCCTTTAAAAAAAATTTAAGTCGATATGGAGTTTTACAAAGCTTACAAATCAAAGAATCTTTATCTTCTAATATGTAACCTTTATGTCAATCCATATATATCTCTTCTTTAAGATCTCTATTCAAAAATATCGTCTTCACATCCTTTTGATGAACCTCCAAATTATCAACTACAACAAATCTAAGAAGTATACAAATTGAGGTCATTTTTGCAATCAAAGAAAAAAATTTAATGTAATCAATACCTTCTTTTTGTACATAACCATTGGCAATAAGTCTTACCTTATAAAGATCTATTGAACCATCAATATTGTATTTAAACTTAAAAATTTACTTACATTCAATAGATTTTTTATCTATTAGTAAAGCTATTAAAGTCTAAGTCTTCTTATCTATAAGACTTTTATATTCTAACTTTATTATTTCTTTTTACTTATAAATATCATCATTTTTCATAACTTTAGTGATAGTAACATGTTTTTCAATACTTGTTCAAAAAGCATGTGCCATATAAGTTAAAGATACAAAAGACTTGGAAGGAATTTAAGCCAATATTGATTCATTAATAACTTATTTTTTTACCAATTTACATGCTCATGAAAATAAATTAGCATAGGTAAAGATAAAATTGGAAGTAGAAATAGACATGCAATTTTACCAATTGGCTAATGACTAAATACGCAAGCCAATGATTGAATTTCTTTTATTGAAGATGAAGGTTCAATAGTAGGAAATTATTGACTATTGCCATTATTTAAATCTCTCATCTTATCTTCACTTTTTCTTTCAAAATTCAATGTAGAATCTATAGACTTAATTTTAACTAGTGCTTGTAAAAAATTATTGTTAGAAACTTCTAAAGTTTCTTCTATTTACTTACTTTTTTCACATTCAATAAAATTAATATCAAAAATCTAAATAATTAAGTAATTCTCAACATCATAAAGACTATAGCACTTAGTAATTTCAACATAGTCATTTTTTTTTTATATACTTTTGAAGTCAATTTTTGTACATTTTTCATCTAAAACATGTACTTATATATCACATCCAAATACACAAAGGTGTTGGACTGAAGGTTTCATAACATACTATATTTTTTGGGTGTTATTCTTTCTATAGCCATAGTAGAAGCTTGTTTAAGGACATAATCCATTGTATTGATGGCTTTTGTCCAAAATGCATTAGAGAATTGCTAATGTTGCAACATGTATCCTGCATTTTTAAATAATATTTATTTTTTTTCATTTTGCAACTCCATTTTGCTAAGATGTAAAAGGTATAGAAAATTACCATCAAATTCCATTTTTTTCATTGATTTTTTTAAAAAGCTTTAGATGTATATTTACCACCATCATTATTGTGTAATTTTTAAATGTCTATATTAATTTTCTTTTTTAATTAGAGCCTAGAAAATTTTGACTTTATCCAAAACTTTAGACTTTGATTGATGAAGTATATACGACTCTTTCTTGAAAAAAATTCAATTGAAGTAACAAAGTATTTTGTCCCTTTATGTGATATAATTGTCATAAGACTATTTACATTAAAATTTATTAATTCCAAAATTTTTGTTGCAGAGGTTCCACCTCGCATTAAAAAATCATCACAATATATTTTGCCATAAATACGTCTTTTACAAAATTCTAACTTTATGTACTTGCTGAAATTCAAATGTATAATCAGATCATCCTTACAGAGGTTTTTTATGTCAAAAATGCCAAGGTTATCAAATCAATGATACCATAGATTAGTCTTATTCAACCTTTATTTTGTATCACAAGTAAGTGAAGTCTTCTTTGTTGCAAGACTCTTGTTACAATAGCTAAGTTGTGACCATTTGCAATGTCAATTTAGTTGGAGGTCTTATTTCCAATGTTTTTACTAATGTACAATATGATTTTAGAAGACTTCTTAATAATGTCATGAAAAGATTTGGGTCAAAATTTCTTTTGCCAATAGAAGAAAGTTCATCATCTATTTCTTATAATTTACCAATATAAGTAAAAATATTTTCACCTTCACTCATTTGCATGATCTAAAATCTATAAATCAAATATAATAGGCTCAAAGTGTTTTTCACTTTATATGGTTCTTTTAAATCCTTCTATGGAGCCTCTACACTTTATGCCTTGCTTGTAGTCAAAAATTGCATGTCTTTCAAATATAGATATATTGTAAATAATATTCTTTGGTTTGTAACATCTCATTTTCTAACTTTGTTGGATCTATAAGTGACCCAGTAGGTATTTTATAGATTTTGCAAACAACCTTCTATAAACTCTTGTCAATAAGAATGAACTTGATTATCTTCTTTCAAAGATGCCAATTATTTCTATCAATTTTTTCCTTAGTATTTTCTTTATTCTTAAGTCCTCTTTTCTATTTGACTAGAGCGATATTAGACATCTTCTCTTTTCTAAATGTTATCATGGCAAAACTTGCTAAAATGAAGAGTGCAATGGCACAAATGCAAGAGCAATTGAGGAAGTTAATGCTTGCAATGCATCAACACAATTTACCACCATAAAGAGCAACAAGATTGGCAGGAAGTGAAGATATAGAAATGATTGGAGCTGCTTCAACATATGCACCAAATCATGTCTCTCATCCTATGGTGGAACGTCCTTCCAATGTTAGCGAACCAAGAATTGCCCTACTCAAGAAGTTTGATGGCATCAAATCAAAATTTAAAGGATTTATCAATCAAGTAGAACTTGTGATTGAACTTCAACCCCAAAGCTATCCAACTCCAAAATTGTAAGTTAGATTCATTGGTACGCTTCTATCAGGTTCAGCATTATCATGTTTTTTTATCTTTTCTTCAATGATGAGATCTAATATTGGATAATCTAGAGGCTTTTTTGGCAAAATTTTGATCCATGTATGGAGAATATGATGCAATTCGTGTTGCAACCAATAAGATCTATATTTTACGACAAGGCAATCAATCAATAACGTTGTATGCTGCATAAATTCGATAACTTGTAATTGATATCAAGTGGGATGATAATGCACTCATTAGTCAATTTCTCTATGGATTATAATATGAGGTAAAAAAATTATTGCTCAACTTACTTGATCCTCAAACATTGAGTCAAGCAATTGACTTTGCTGTGAGGTGCGACAATTGCCTTTTTGAATTCTGATCTGAGAACCATACAAGTGGACCTCAACATAACTATAATTCAATAGCAACACCAACATCTCTTCAACACATACATTCGGAAGTAGAAGATATGCAAATTAATGCAATACATTTCAAACCTCTTACTAAGTAAGAAAAGACTCTTCGTCATCAAAAAGGTTTATACTTATATTGTGGAGAACCTAAGCACACTCCTCAACATTGCCCAAAAAAGCGATGCAACCATAAAATGAGGAGTACGACAATCAAAGGAGATAGCATGTCGGAAAACAAATTTGTCCAATTACAATAGGGACCATGCGGCTGGATCTTTGTACAATGCCTAGTAAAGGTCATATCTTCTCCTCAGAATCCTCTCCATGTTTTACGATAAATATTATTCTAGGACCAGATATCTCAAAGCCTCTATCTTGCTAGATTCAGGACCCCCAACATGTTTCTTAGATGAAAAATTTGCTAAAAGACACAATATATTTTTAGTAAAGAAAACTAAATCTGTTCATATAGAAGTCATAGATGGTCGTCCGTTGTCTTTAGGAGATGTTATTCATGAAACCCTTCCTATAGAAATAACAACTAATGGTCATAGTAGCTTTATAATATTTAATATCATAAGATCTCCTTCTAATCTAATCATTTTAGATTTATCATAGCTAAAAAAATATAACCCTAAAATAGATTAGACTTCTCGTAGTCTTAACTTTTCTGAAAGTATATCTAAGAGTGTAGTTAATTAAATAGAAAGTCATAAGTCTAGTATAATTAAACCTATATTTGTAGGTGCAAGTACTTTCTTGCATGCTGCAAAAGAAGGATCACCTTGTGTCATTTATGCCATACCTCTTTCTATGGGTAGAAAGACTTAAAGTGGCATTCTAAGCCAATATCAAGATTGTCAAGATGTATTTGAAAAAAAGAAAGTGGATACTTTTACAGAACATTGTTCTTATGACTATTCAATTGACCTTCAAGAAAGAATACAACTGCCATTTGGACGAATCTATAATTTTTCTCAAAATGAGTTGGCTGAACTCAAGGAGTATATTAAATAGAATTTTGCCAAGAACATCATACACCATTTCAAATCTTCAGCAAGGGCTCCAATTTTATTTATGAAGAAAAAAGATGGATCATTGCGGATGTGTGTTGATTATCGAGGACTCAACAAAATCACTATAAAAAATAGGTACTTGCTACTTTTGATATCTGGACTTCATGATCAGGTGAATCAAGCTAAGATCTATACAAAAATAGATCTATGGAGAGCATACAATTTGGTACGCATCAAAGAAGGAGATGAATAGAAGACTACATTTTGAAGAAAGTATGGACATTTCGAATACAACATCATGCCTTTTGGACTTACAAATATACCAACAACATTCCAACATCTAATGAATGATGTCTTTTGGGAGTTTTTAGATGACTTTGTTGTCTGTTACCTACACGACATCTTAATCTATTCTAAGAACCTATAAGAATATGAACTTCATATTCGCCATGTATTACAAAAACTAAGAGATGCAAGACTCTATACTAAGATAGAAAAGTGTGTATTTCATACTACTCAAGTTGACTTCTTAGAATACATCATTTCAAATGATGGACTTATGATGGATTCTAAGAAAGTTCAAACTATTATGGATTGGAAGATCCCAAAAATGGTAAGAGATGTCCAATGCTTTTTGGAATTTGCCAACTACTATTGCATCTTCATCAAAGACTTCTCTCAAGTTGGAGCTCCACTTACACATTTGACTTGCAAAAACAAACTTTAGTAGAATCAAGAAATAGAAGTAGCATTTAAAATTTTGTAGATAGCCTTGATTTATGCATCAATCTTGTATTGCGTTGATTTTTCTAAGCCATTTTTTATGCAAACAAACGCATTAGACTTTGCTTTTGGTGCCGTATTGTGACAAATGAAAAAAGATGATAAATTTCATCTAATAGCTTTTAATTTCCGGAAAATTTTCAGCAATCGAGATCAACTACGAGATCCACGACAAAGTACTTCTTGCAATTGTGGATTCGATTTAAGAATGCCACCATTATCTAGAAGGTACTTTTAGTCCAATCATAGTATATACGGATCACAAGAATCTTGAATATTTTATGTCAATACGTGTTTTGAATCATCCCCATGCTTGTTGGAGTATATCTTTGTCAAGATTCAAATTCAAGATCACTTCTCGACAAAGAAAATAAGAAAGTTTTTCAGATGCATTATTTAGACGATCTTACCTTGCACCAAAAGAAAGAGATGTTGCTTTTGATCAACAATAGACAATTCTCTTGAAGCCAAAGCATCTTCATCTTTGAGCAATGAAATCAACACTAACTGTTGATTCAACTTTCATTAAGCAAGTTCAGTCAAGTATATCTTCTGATCCTTTTATTCGTGATATTAAGAGAAATCCTTCAAAGTCTCATGATACTTCCAAGTTTGAATTCAAGAAGAATCTACTATATTTTAAAAGATACATATATGTTCTAGAAGGTGAAGCTCGATTACATGTTCTTCAAGCTCTTCATGACTTTCTAGTAGTAAGACATTTTGGGTACAATAAAACTTTGGAATTAATATCTAGGGACTTTAGTTAGCCTCAAATGTAGAAAGCAATTATAGATTTTGTTCAATCTAATGATATTTGCTCGAGATTAAAAACTCCTTGTCATTGACCTTATGGACTTCTTCAACCATTATCCATTCTAGAACAACCATGGTCTTTTATTTCTATGGATTTCATCACGAATCTTCCAATCTCAGGTTCTTATGACTCTGTATTCATGATAGTAGATTGTTTTATCAAGATGGGATATTTTGTACTATGTACAAAATCTATCACATGTGAAGAAACAACTAAGCTTTTTCTTGACAATATCTATCACTATCATGGATTATCCAAGGATATTATATCAGATAGGGGAACTCAATTTGTATTAAGATTTTGGTAGACTCTTTTGAAGATTCTAAAAGTAGATATAAAACTATCTTCGGCATTCCATCTTCAAACTGATGGATAAACAGAGTGTGTTAATTAAGTTTTGGAACAGTATTTAAGATGTATTATTAACTACCTACAAGATGATTGAACAACTCTTTTATCATTGGCAGAGTTGGCTTATAATAATATGGTATATTCTTCTATAAAATAAACATCTTTCTTTGCTAATTATGGTTACCATCCATGACTTGATACGTTTGACTTTTTAAAAGTTGATAATCCTACAGCAAAAGATTTGACAATTTACTTTTCAGAGCTACATGCAACGATGTAGGCATAGTTAAAAAAAGCTCAAGAATAACAAAAGGTCAATGCGGATGTCTATCGAAAGGAACAACCACCATTCAACATAGGTGATAAGATATGGTTACTTCGTCACAATATCAAGACCACTTGTCATTGTGACAAGTTGGACTATCAAAGGCTTGGACCATTTTTTATTTTTACAAAAATCAATCTAGTTGCATATCATTTACATCTACGGGAGTCAATGAAAAATCAATTAGTATTCCACGTGTCTCTTCTTGAACCATACAAGACACTAGACATACCAAGAAGAAGACAAGCTCCACCTCCTCCTATAGAAGTGGACAATAATAAAGATTTTGAAGTGGAAGAAGTCTTAGATTCAAGGCGGCGCCAAAATAAATTGGAATATCTTGTCTATTAGTGCACATATGATATTAGTGAATGCACATGAGAGCTAGTAAAGTATCTTGCAAATACAGCAAAGGTGGTGGAGGCTTTTCATCAATGACATCCATCAAAATCAAGATAACATTTTTCCTAAAAATGAAACAAGATCTTAGCAAGAAAACATTCTACTTTCAATCCTTGTTTGTAGCTTCTTTGTAGTTGTGACGTTGAGGAGATGTCAAGGACAAGAACTCGATGAAAAAGTAATTCAGACAAGTGAGCCTTCACTCAAAGAAAGATAACAAAATATAAATAAATAAGTATGTATATTGAAAGAGAAACTAAAATGGCTATTGCCAAAAGACAAGAAAACTAGAGACCCTTGAAACTAGACTGGAAACAAGAAAGGAATTGACAAGAGTGAAGAAAGCTTCACTCTTGTCTCTATATATACTATCTAATTAGGGCTACGTGGTGACGTTCTATAGGACGTCCAATATATATTGACTTTGTAAGACACATGCCTTAACTTACAAGGCAAGTTTTTCTTCGTGTGGGCCACATAATTAGCTTGATCTTCAAGCTAATAACATGTGTGGCACATGGCCAACTTGTTGACCACGTTTCTAATCCAAAAAGTCAATTAAAGATACCTATGAAGTCAAAGCAGTATCTATGAAGCTTCTAGGAAGCTTCCATATCAAATACTATAGAATTAATTTATTTTTACCTACTTTTACTTACTTCCATTTATTTGTATATGTAATTTGTAGCTTACATGAGTATGTCCATGACATTATCCCCCCTTCTAGGAAGGAGTTCCACGAGGAGCGGTCATCATATGTTAAGGAAATCTATGATGCGGCGAATTGTATTCGCCACATACTTTGATCTTTGTTCTTTTCGAAGATGATTGATAGGGCCTCTCAACCATCGGTAGTGTCCCATACCAGGGCAAGAAGACCACCCAGTCATTTGATCATTGTTGAGGCCTTCGTAACTTCCTTCGAATAGAATATTTGGAACACCATCAGGAGTTGTTCCTACCTCTAGCAAAATCAACAAACATCGGGAATCCCTTTCCAAATCGTGATACCAAACGCATTGTATCTCGCCATCTATTCGAAGAAGAACATGTCATTCTTGTAGATCTTCATCTCGATTGCTTCGTCTTGAAGGTTGTGACAATCGTAATGTCTTATCTAACAGGTGAGCAAATGAAGGCTCTTGAGTCGAATCCGTTGGTTGTTGGTTCTCCATCTCCTGAGCGTCACAAATACAAAGAAGCTACAAACAAGGATTGAAAGTAGAATGTTATCTTGCCTAGATGTTGTTTCTTTTATAAAGAAGGGTTTCAATTGATTTTGATGGATATTGTTGATGAAAAGCCTCTACCACCTTTGCTGCATTTACAAGATATTTTATTAGCTCTCATGTATGTTCACTAATACCATATCCATGCCAATGGACAAGATATTCCAATTTATTTTGGCGTCGCCTTGAATCTAAGACTTCTTCTACTTCAAACTCTTCATTATTGTCGACTTTTATAAGAGGAGGTGGAGCTTGTCTTCTTCTTAGTATGTCCACTGTCTTGTATGGTTCAAGAAGAGATACATCGAATATTGGATGGATTTTCATTGACTCTTGTTGATGTAAATAATATACAACTGGATTGATTTGTAAAGAAATAGAAAATGGTCCAAGCCTTCAATAGTCCAACTTATCACAAGGACGAGTGGTCTTGATATTACGACAAAGTAGCCATACCTTATCACAAAAGAAGAATGGTCGTTGTTTCTTTCGACAGACATCCGCATTGACCTTTTGTTGTTCTTGAGCCTCTTTTAACTGCGCCTTCATCGTTGCATGTAGCTCTGATAAATGAATTGCCAAATCTTTCACAGATTATAATTAGCAAAGAAAGGTGTTTGTTTTGTAGAAGAATATACCGTATTATTGTAAGCAAACTCTGTGAATGACAAAAGAGTTGTCAAATCATCTTGTTGGTAGTTAATGGTACATGTTAAATATTGCTCCAAAACTTGATAAACACGCTCCGTTTGTCCATCAGTTTGAGGATGGAATGCCGAAGATAGTTTTATATCCACTTTTAGAATCTTGAAAAGAGTCCGCCAAAATCTTGATATAAATTGAGTTCTCCTATCTGATATAATATCCTTGGATAATCTATGATAGTGATAGATATTGTCAAGAAAGAGCTTAGCTATTTCTTCACCTGTGATATATTTTGTACATGGTACAAAATGTACCATCTTGGTAAAACGATCTACTATCATGAATATAGAGTCATAAGAACTTGAGATTTGAAGATCCGTGATGAAGTCCATAGAAACAGAAGACCATGGTTGTTCTGGAATGGGTAATGGCTGAAGAAGTCCAAAAGGTCGATGATGAGGAGTTTTTGATCTTGAGCAAACATCACATGATTGTACAAAATCTTTGACTGCCTTCCACATTTGAGGCCACCAAAAATCCCTAGATATCAGCTCCTAAGTCTTATTATATTTAAATATCTTATTGCTAGGAAGTCATGACGAGCTTGAAGAATACGTAAACGTGCTTCTCCTTCTGGAATATATAAGCATCCATCAAAATAGAATACGTTGTTTTTGAATTCAAATTTAGAGGGATCATGAGATTTAGAAGAATTATTCTTGATATCATGAACAAGAGGATCTGAAGACATACTTAACAGGACTTGCTTAAGAAAAGTTAAATCAACAGTCAATGTTGATTTTATTGCTCAAAGATGAAATTGCTCCGGCTTCAAGAAAATTATCTATTGTTGCTCAAAAGTAGCATCTCTTTCTTTAGGTACAAGATAAGAATGTCTAAACAAGGCATTGGATGAATCTTGTTGTTTTTCTGGCCGATAAGTGATGATGAATTCGAATCTTGATAAAGACATGCTCCAACGAGCTTGGCGACGATTTAATATGTGTGTTGACATAAAATATTTGAGGTTCTTGTGATCCATATATACGGTGACTGGACTAGAAGCGCCTTCTAGATAATGATGCCATTCTTGAAAAGAATCCACAATTACAAGAAGTTCTTTGTCATGAATCTCATAATTGATTTCTGTTGCTGAGAATTTTCTTGAATGAAAGGCTATTGCATGAAGTTTGTCATTTGTTCCCATTTGTGATAAAACTTCACCTAGAGCAAAGTCTGATGCATCTGTTTCCATAAATAATGTTTTGGAAAAATCAACATGATACAAGATTGGTGCAGAAACAAACGTTGTCTTCAAAGATTCAAAAGCAACTTCTGCTTCTTGATTCTATTGGAGTTTGTCTTTACAAGTCAAACGTATAAGTGGAGCTGCAACACGAGAAAAGTCCTTAATAAAGATCTGATAGTAGTTGGTAAATCCCAAAAAGCATTGAACATCTCTTACCATTTTTGGGATCTTTCAATCTATAATAGTTTGAACTTTCTTAGGATCCATCATAATTCTATCATTTGAAATGATGTTATCTAAGAAATCGACTTGAATAGTGTGGAATACACACTTTTTTATCTTGGCATAGAGTCTTGCATCTCTTAATTTTTGTAACACATGACGAACATGAAGTTCATGTTCTTCTGGATTCTTAGAATAGATCAAGATGTCATCTAGATAACAGACCATAGAATCGTCCAAAAACTCTCAAAAAACATCATTCATTAGATGTTGAAAAGTTGATGGTGCATTTATAAGTCCAAAAGGTATGACGTTGTATTCAAATGTCCATATCTAATTCGAAACGTAGTCTTCCATTCATCTCCTTCTTTGATGCGTACTAGATTGTATGCTCTCCGGAGATCTATTTTTATATAGATCTTAGCTTGATTCAGCTGATCAAGAAGTCCAGATTTTAAAAGTAGTGGATACCTGTTCTTGATGGTAATCTTGTTGAGTCCTCGATAATCAACACACATCCGCAATGATCCATCTTTTTTCTTCACAAATAGAATTGGAGCTCCTGTCGGAGATCTAGAATGGCGTGATAAATTCATGGCTAGATTTTCTTCAATATACTTCTTGAGTTCAATCAACTCATTTTGTGATAAACTGTAGATTGGTCCGAATGGCAATTGTGCTCCTTCTTGAAGGTCAATTGAGCAATCATAGGGACAATGTTTCGAGAGTATATCTGCATTCTTTTTTTCGAATACATCTTAAAATTCTTGATATTGGCTTAAAATGCCACTTGAAATCTTTCTACCAGTAGAAACAGGTGTGGCATAAATAATATATGGTGATTCTTTCATAGCAGCATGCAAGAAAGCTTTTGCACCTATAAATACGGGTTTAATTGAATTGGACTTATGACTTTCTACTTGATTAACTACAGTGTTAGTTATACTTTTAGAGAAAGTAAGAGTTTGGGAAATCCAATCTATTTGAGGGTTGTATTTTTTTAACCACGATAAACCTAAAATGATTGGATTAGAGGGAGATCTAATGATATTAAATACTACAAAGCTATTATGACCATTGATTATTACTTCTATAGGAAGGGTTTCGTGAGTTATATCTCCAGAAGACAATAGACGACCATCTATGACTTTTACATGAATAGGTTTAGTTTTCTTTATTAAAGATATGTTATGTCTTTTAGTAAATTCTTCATCTAAGAAATACGTTGAGGCTCCTGAATCTAACAAGGCTGAGGCTTTGTAATATTTAGGTTCAAAATAACATTTAATGTAAAACAAGGAGAGGGCTCTGAGGAGAGAATAGATCATTTACTAGATGTTGTGCAAGGTTCCAACCGCACGGTCCCTGTTGTAGCTGGACAAACTCATTTTCTGACATATTATCTTCTTTCATAGCCATACTCCTCATTTTGTGATTGCATTGTTTCTTTGGACAATGTTGAATAGTGTGCTTTGGTTCTCCACAATATAAACATAATCCTTCTTGACGACAACGAGTCTTTTCTTGCTTAATAAGAGGTTTGAAATGTACTGCATCAATTTGTATATCCTCTACTTCCGACTATATGTGTTGAAGAGATATTGGTGTTGCCATTGAATTATAGTAACATTGAGGTCTACTTGTACGGTTCTCAGATCAGAATTCAAAAAGGTGATTGTCGTACTTCACAACAAAGTCAATTATTTGACTCAATGTTTGAGGGTCTGGTAAGTTGAGCATTAATTTTTTTATCTCATATTGTAATCCATAAAGAAATTGGCTAATAAGTGCAGCATCAACCCACTTGATATCAATTGCAAGTTGTCAAAATTGTGAAGCGTACAACATTATTGATCGATTGCCTTGTCGTAAAATATGGATCTTATTGGTTGCAACACAAATTGCATCATGTTCTCCATACATGGATCAAAATTTTGCAAAAAAAGCCTCTAGATTATCCAATATTAGATCTCATCATTGAAGAAAAGATAAAAATCATGATAATGCTGAACCTGATAGAAGCGTACCAATGAATCTAACTTACAATTTTGGAGTTGGATAGCTTTGGGGTTGAAGTTCAATCACAAGTTCTACTTGATTGATAAATCCTTTAAATTTTGATCTGGTGCCATCAAACTTCTTGAGTAGGGCAATTCTTGGTTCGCTAACATTGGAAGGACGTTCCACCATAGGATGAGAGACATGATTTGGTGCATATGTTGAAGCAGCTCCAATCATTTCTATATCTTCACTTCCTGCCAATCTTGTTGCTCCTTGTGGTGGTAAATTGAGTTGATGCATTGCAAGCATTAACTTCCTCAATTGCTCTTGCATTTGTGCCATTGCATTCTCCATTTTAGCAAGTTCTGCCGTGATAATACTTAGAAAAAATAAGATGTCTAATATCGCTCAAGTCAAATAAAAGAAAGGACTTGAGAACAAAGAAAATACTAAGGAGAATATAAGTTTAGAAGAAGGTAATCCATAACCTCTAATATGCTTATAGCTTATCAAGAAAAAGGAGTAATCCACTCTTAATCAAGTTTAGACAAAGCTCTGATATTGTAGGTGTATTCTTGTCAATCTGGCAAGGACAAGAACTCGATGAAAAAGTAATTCAGACAAGTGAGCCTTCACTCAAAGAAAGGTAACAAAATATAAATAAATAAGTATGTATATTGAAAGAGAAACTAAAATGGCTATTGCCAAAAGACAAGAAAACTAGAGACCCTTGAAACTAGACTGGAAGCAAGAAAGGAATTGACAAGAGTGAAGAAGGCTTCACTCTTGTCTCTATATATACTATCTAACTGGGGGCTACGTGGCGACGTTCTATAGGACCTCCAATATGTGTTGACTTTGTAGGACACATGCCTTGACTTACAAGGCAAGTTTTTCTACGTGTGGGCCACATAGTTAGCTTGATCTTTAAGCTAACAACATGTGTGGCACATGGCCAACTTGTTGACCACGTTTTTAATCCAAAAAGTCAATTAAAGACACCTATGAAGTCAAAGCAGCGTCTATGAAGCTTCTAGAAAGCTTCCATATCAAATACTATAGAAT
Source organism: Physcomitrium patens (assembly GCF_059467195.1). Lineage (NCBI taxonomy): Eukaryota > Viridiplantae > Streptophyta > Bryopsida > Funariales > Funariaceae > Physcomitrium > Physcomitrium patens. The sequence goes on from NC_143423.1 coordinate 1,193,379, forward strand.
TAACTTATTTTTACCTACTTTTACTTACTTCCATTTATTTGTATATATAATCACCAGCTTACATGAATATATCCGTGACAGGAGATGGAGAACCAACAACTAGCGGATTTGACCAAAGAGTCTTTATTTGTTGACCTGCCTAATGAGATATTATGATTTTTTTAACCTTGAAGACGAAGCAATCAAGATGAAGATCTTCAAGAACGACATGTTCTTCCTCGAATAGATGGCAAAATATAATGCGTTTGGTATCACGACCTTGGAAAGGACTCTCGATGTTTGGTGATTTTACTAGAGGTAGGAACAACTCCTGATGGTATTCTAAGTGTTTTATTCGAAAGAAGTTATGAAGGCTTCAACAATGATCAAATAACTGGGTGGTCTTCCCATCTTGGGATGGGACACTACCGATGGTTGAGAGGCCCTATCAATCATCTTCGAAGAGAACAAAGATCAGAGTATGTAGTGAATAGAATTTGTCGCATCATAGATTTCTTCAACATATGATTACCACTCCTGGTGGAACTCGTCCCTAGAAGGGGGGGTATTATCACAGACATACGCATGTAAGCTAATAATTATATGTATAAATAGGTAGAAGCAAGTAAAAGTAGGTAAAAGTAAGTTAATTCTGTAGTATTTGGTATGGAAGCTTTCTAGAAGCTTCATAGACGCTGCTTTGACTTTATAGGTGTCTTTAATTTACTTTTTGGATTAGAAACGTGGTCAACAAGTTGGCCATGTGCCACACATGTTGTTAGCTTGAAGATCAAACTAACTCTGTGGCCCACACGTAGAAAAACTTACCTTGTAAGTCAAGGCATGTGTCCTACAAAGTCAACACATATTGGAGGTCCTATAGAACGTCACCATGTAGCCTTCAATTAGTTAATATATATAGAGACAAGAATGAAGCCGTCTTCACTCTTGTCAACTCTTCTCTTGCTTCCAGTCTAGTTTCAAGGGTCTCTAGTTTTCTTGGCTTTTGGCAATAGCCATTCCTGTTTCTTTTTTAATATACATATCAAGTTATTTCTATTTTGTCATCTTTCTTTGAAAGAAGTCTCACTTGTTTATTTGTCTTTATTATGTTCTTGTCCTTGACAATTACATATGTATGTCTACGCTCTTTTAACAAATTCATGATATATTTAAATATTTAATAATAATTAAAAAATTAAATACATTTATATTTTTACTTTTACTTTTATATTGAAAATAAATGATTTTTTAGAATAATAATGCCTACTTAATTGAAATAATATTGTAAAATATTAGCATTAAATATGTTAGAAACTTTAAATTTTTAATTCAATTAATAAAGACTAGCTTTACATTAATAATCAGATTATTTCATCTATAGAGATTGAAGTGTTTTTTAATATCATAAATCAAAACCATTTATCTTAATTTTTAAATTTAACTATTTCTAACAGCACTTAAATCCTTGAATAGAAAGATAATGGCAGAAGTAAAAAATATGTTGAAATTACAATGTACTTTTTACAGTTTCAGCAAATTGGATGATTCTATTCTTTTCGTTTGGTTCTTAATTCTTGATGTGGTGTTGATCTTGGATATTTTAAACTATAAGTTGATAAATTTTAATATTTAGTTATTGGAAATTTTGAAAAAATTAAAACTTTTTTTTAAAAAAAAAAAAATTATACAAGGATGAATCTATGTTTTTAAAAAATAAGTCACCAATTAGAACATTGCAAAGCACTTACAATTACTAAAGATGCTTTTTGGGGCATAGCAAAATAGCATCACATGAAATATGTAAAGAAGCACATTATTTTGCTAAAAGCTGGATTCACAGAAAGAATTGAAGAAGTTCCAGATTGTCATGAAGATCACCTCAAAGCAACCATCAGATACAAGTGATTTAAATATCTATCATTTTGCAAAAATTCAATAAAAAGTTGTTTAAACTATTCTCTAAATTCTAATTTTGTATTTTGGATCCATCCAATTGAAGTCATACAGTATTTCCAGAAGTAAAATTGTTATATGTTCCCAAAACTTTTCTAGGCTTGTATCTTCCCAAATCTTTTAACTTTCATGCACACGTAGTTAGTTCAGTGAGGCACTAATTATACATGTTCAACAATTACGATTATAATCAATTTTGCATCGAAAAAAAAAAAAAAAAAAAAAAAAAAATCATTACTACGCACATTTTTAAGGGTGGTATTGTTTAGTGGATTAGTTTGCAACCTCAGTTTTTCAATAATATAAAAGTATAGCTAATTCAAAGGTCCCAATGTTTAAACATGGGAGATGTAATGCAAATGACAAATGTGCATACATACATACACAAATGAACAAAACACGTTGAAGAAGAATAGAGGCAACAAACAACATGTCGATGTTGGTTCAATAATTCAACTATACTAGTACCTGAGCCTCATTTCCGTATGTGCGTGACTTGTTACTAAAAATGTGGCATTTTGAATTGCTTAAAAAAACTTTTTTGTATCATTTTCAGCCTTGAATCTAAATTTAAGAATTAGTCATGGTCATTAAGGGAAGCATCACCAGCCAATATTTAAGAGGTACACTAAATGAACAGAGTGCCTCATGTTCCTCACGTGATAATACGATGTAACAACTACAACCTCTCACCGGTATACAAATTTAACACAAAACCATGTTACAAAGATACGCCATGATAAGGCTCCTGAATACATCAAACAAGTTTTGGAACACACCAATTAGGTGATAAACAGCTTGGGAGTGTAGTCCTTGAACAAATATGGCCAACTAAAAATTATTCAATTTCTTTACTTGGCTGAAGCTCATACGATCACCTAAAGTGAGCAAAAAAGAGGAGAAAATGATCTTCAACTGCTTGACTGAAGCTTCCTCATGTTGTAAAACCGATACAACGTAATTCCCCCAACAATTAATGTTGCGCCCACTGTCAATAACAGATGCCCAATGTCAGCAACTCAACCTTTCTCACATGTGTTGCTACAACACACAAGGAACAGTCGCAGTGGAAACTGACCGCTCGTCAACCAGTTGCTAGTTCTTACGACCATATGCCAAATAAGAGAATAAAGCGACTATGAAAATAGTTGTGTCGTGACTACAATACTGAAAATGCCTCAACCTAAATGACAAGCACCTAAGGACTGAACAAAATACACAAGGAGATTGATGTCCACTGGTCAGAAATTAGAGCATGAGTTACAAGCATTCACAATATCAAGTTCAGAACTCGTAAGAGAAACTTACAAATAGCAAAACCAACTGAACGTTGGATCTGATGTCGATGTTGTTTAGTACTCTTCCCTACTTCTGTTTCTGGAATGCTCAAATGGGGACGCTGAGCGGCCTCAACAATCCTTCGAAATAAGTTGTTATTGTCTCCGAGTTTTAAACTTACAGGAATAGGTGTTTCCAACCCCATTGTAGTGCAGATCTGCATAAATGCAGACTTGAGAGATTAAAAGACCTTAAGTACCTTAAACAACTAGCAACAGGACATGGTTTCCTAAAGTAAATAGCTTAAAAGGCCACATATACCATGAGTATCCAACGCGTTATAAAAACAATAGAAACCATCAATGTGGTAAACATGCGGTCTACAGCAAAACGTGAGCATAACATCTTTACTTGCAGTGCAACCGACATTGCAGCCAAGCGTTAGTGACACCGAGAAAACTATGCTAAAATATCCTCCTTCAATTGGTGTAGTCACACCTAAGGCATCGATTTCCTTCACTGTTTCAGGGGTTGTAGGCAGAAACCATACCCGAGCAGAGTTCGTTATGCAAGAAGGGTTGGATTCCTCATCATCCTTAGCTGCAATGAGTACGCATGGAACTTCGTAACCAAAGCATTCTCCATGAACTGCTACCTGCTCTAGTAATTCAGCAGCTCGCTTCAATGACTCCTCACTAGAGCTGAAGTATATCAACCAAGATCAATATTAGAACTATCACATATAATTATAGAAACATTTAAAACGACTAAGTACGAGTAACATGAAACGCGCGCGCACATACAAACACAAACGCACACACATACAAACACAAACACACTTACAAACACACATACACACACACACACACCTGTCGTATACAAAAGCTGCAACATTACAAGGGGCCAATGCTTCCTTATTCTCCAAGAATGCAGAAACTGAGTCTTCGCTTATCTCTCTCATTACTAAAGTCTTGGTCGTACCCTGTCAAAATAACATTAGACGACACCAAGATTAGAAGTCACAGCTATACCCAAGGTACCAAAATAGAAACCTGCTTGACAGACACCCTCGATCCACAAATATCAACTGCCAATTCTAAACACCTGCTGTGCTCTAGAGGAGCATAGATATAGTAACACGAGTAAATTATCCCATTTGTTAGTCTTTCATATGACGAACCAAGGGTCCCTCGACAAGTTAAAGGGAAACGTTACCTACGCATATTTCTGTTACGAAATATTCGCCAACATTCAACAAAGACCTCGAAGAAACGGAGGTCGGAAATGAAACACACGGGCTACTTACAGCATAGAAGCTAAAATTTGAAACATTAAGATATATGCGGCGCGTGGTTATAAATCAGCATGTGAGAGTATAACTGAGTATAACATCCAAGTCAATTAAGTTTCCAGAATCATGCTACATAAAAACGGATGAGCCGTAATTTCGACAGAGAACATACCCCAGCTATTCCAATTTTGTTGACAGCACAGCGATCACCTTTGGTCGGCTCATACGAGTCAATATATGGTCTGGAGAATTGTAGAAAATACAGGAAGACGCAGTCCCCAATTCAGCATGTCAGGCCAAAAATCGAACGAACACAATACAAATAATGACCTCCTGGACAAAGGTGACCATTTCTCTCTCATGCGAGAAAATAATGCGAAAACTCAAGTTAACTATTAACTGAAGCTACGACAATCGCAAAATACAACACAAGAAGACACACCTGCCAATCAAGGCATCCAAAATAGCAGATTTTCCAGATTTCCTAGGACCAAAAACAAAGCACTGAATGACCCCTCGTTGTAATCGTTGCTTTTTCTGATCGTATTTCCTGCGTCGAGTGAGTTGAAATGCTGTTAATGTGTCCCCGGGATACCCCAAATAGACAAGAGAAGCTGAGCTTTTCTGAGGTTCCAGCAAGGTCATCAATTCCCACTGCAAACATCAAAAAAGAATCAATACAAATTGACTTTCTTGAAAAAGGTTCTCCCACTTCATCAGCACCAGTTCAAACTACCAAGCTGTATTATCAGGACAGCAGAATCTTCATAATCAAATTAGTACCATTAGAAATTGGCAACATTCTATATTTGTGATTCTCGACCTAATTATCGACCTAATAATAAAATTTGAAAATTAAATTAAAAAAATACTGCTCCTATAGAATGGATACAACACTAAATCTGAACGCGACGCACAAGAGAGATAAACAATGGCAGCATCACAATTGTATCAATGCTATAAATAAAACAACTGTCAAACCTGTGAAATAAAACCATTCAAAGTAATGCCTCCAACTGAATTAGTTTCCATAGTATCCTTATACATAGGGCTGTCCCAGGGGCTGCAATCACCATGATTCAATTTATCAATTCCAGGAAATGTACTAAAGCGCTTCTCATTCAACACGTCAGACACTGTAAGGAATAGTTGATGGAGGAAAATAATGTAAAGACTTGATGGTGAAAAGCCACCATCTCCAAGGCCAACTCATCTGAAATGAAATCCGAGATTAGGAGGATGTGCGCGTAAAAAAGAATGAAGTGCATGACTAGAGGCTAAACCAGATAGTATTACCAGGATCGAGAGATCAAATGTGCTCGTAACTTACTTCGATGGAGCTGTTGAAAAAATATCTTCTAATTCGGCTGGTCGCAATGCTCCATCCTGAAAGACAAGAGCGGCATGTGTTCAGCTAAATTATATATGTGTTACATTTAGACTGCAACTTTGCACTAACTGAAAGAATGAGCTCATGTCGTAAAAGTATGCACTAGGCTACCAACTCTAATAGTGAAAACCACCGTTGTCAGTATTGCCATTTTATTTTTCAACAATCGAAAGCAATATTCTCGTACCCCATCCTTGTCAAAAGCCGTGAATACTCCTTTCAAGTAGTCTAATGCCTTTTCTGTTAATTCGATACTCTGCACAAGTTTACAACCGACAACAAAAAAGGTAAGATAAATTCAATACACTGAAGCGCAAAGATAACGTAAGTTTCATAAGGGTATAATATTGAGAACACAATAAAAACGCGCAACATAGTGCAAAATTTGCAGGTAAAGTTCAAACCCGAATGTAATAATATTGGTGTCAATTATCATTGGAGTTCTTCATAAGCCCGAGTTCAGTTATTAGGTTCTACGATTGTGCACTTAAGGCAGTTCAGATTACGTTTCGAGCCCTTGTGGGTACTTAAATCAGAATCACAAGATCGTTCAGAAAACATGCTCGCTAGAAGCTAAGGTTGTGTACCTGGTCAGGTGATCGCTTGTATGAAGGACTTGAAAGCACATCGTCTCGTAAGCAAATTTCCTCATTGTAGCCAAACTTTTTGAGCACTGTCCAAGTTGTCTCTAGCCGACCCCTTTCGATGAATAAAGCATGGAGATATAGAAACCCAGTCAAAGTCAACCCATTCTCATTCACACCCTCTGCTAACTTCTCCGAGACCACTTTCTTCACTCCTACTATTTCGGGAGGCTGTAGAGGCGCATTGAAGCACTTGACCTGACAAAAGGTTGACTTGTGTAAGTAAAACATGAGAACTCATTGCGATTAAGTGTTTTCATAAAAACGTCACAGTCTATCAGGTCTTTGATGTCCCTTACATTCGAAGTGGATGTAAGAAGGAAAAAAAAATGAAACAGAATCTGAACAAAAATAACCTGAGGAAGGAAAGCACCAAAAAAGGGACATGTAAAAAAGACGCTTACATGTGAGCGTGGGAATGACCCAAATTGAAGGGCAGAAACTCAGGATCTTACACACACACACACACACAAAAAACAAAAAAAAAAAAAAAAAAGGTTATCAGTGGAGATGAAGTACTCACCTGAAAATCATTCAACTCCGCATCACTCAAGGATCCATCCCGATCACGATCACACAAGATGAAAATTCTCTTGAGAGCTCGCGCACATCGTGGTTTCAAGGTTTGGGTTTCTTGGTCGAGGAGTGGAGCTGTTGGATATAATACAGCTTTCTGAGCGTAATAAAACACTTCGGCTACCTGCTCAGGACCACAAAAGTCAACTTGCCGTAAGGACTGAAGATATACCGTTACGAAGATCATAAGTGGGATGCGTATAAACAATTCGTTACTAACCTGTATTTGTTTTGCGGCTGAGCACTCTATACAAGTTTCAATCTCCCGGAACTTTTGCATCAAAGGCGCCATCATTTCTTCTAAGCTTGGTTGGCAAACATCACGGAGATCTAGCTTACATCCAACTACTATAACTGGCAAATTAAGCTGCAAGTTCAATACTCTTATCAATGAGGATCAATTGAGGCAATGGAAGCAAATAAAATAAAAATGATTCCTAATAAGAACATGAATCACCACGAAAGTATTCATCTAGGCTGATCCGAACGTCGCATAAAAATAGTGGGAAAGTCTCGCAGCCAAAGCGGAGGACTTGAAAACTGCTGAACCTAAGAAGTCTGCAACAAATTTCATCATGAACAAAAGAGACTGGCAGGAGGCCAGAATGTGGTGCTCACCTTTAGACGTCGAAGTTCTGGAAGCCAATAGCTAGACAAACGTGTAAGTGTTTCTGGTTGATCGCATGCATATGTCAGTACTACGACGTCAGCTTTTTTGAGCTCCATGTCCAGCTTTGACTTGTCTTCCGGCCTATCCACAAATTTTAACGTGCATTTAAATAGCAAGAGTAAGCACAAATTAAACCTTAATAAACCTTTTTCTTCCGCATTTCCTTGTCCACCACTACCTTTCGAGCAGGCGCTTTAACTCAATACTATCATCAAATAAGGACTGTAAGCATGGCTAGCATCGCACCTTACCGACCATATTTACAATAAGCCGCACCTATCCACCCCGCTATCCACCCCACTATGTAATGTCTGAGAACTGATTCAAGCATAGAACTCTCACCTTGAAGAGGAATCATAGATACTTAAGGGCACGCAGTCAGGATAGAAATCGGTAGGCAGGCGTGTAGGCGGCAGTACATGCGGGACGCCTTCCGCAAACGAATCCGTGGCAATTGCCAAAATCATGCTAGATTTTCCGACTCCAGCATCCCCAACTACTACTACCTGAATGCGAGTACGTGGCTCCTTCTTCCTGTCCCCTGTCATAGCTAGAAGATCTCTCGTGGCAAAAACTCCAACAGAGCTTCTTGAAGATCGAAGTCCTCACGACCGCCAAAAAAAACACGAAATGAAGTGCAGAAACAAGCTGCGAAGTATTTAAACCCTAACGCACCATAGCCAAAGCTAGGTTTAGCTTCCTGAGAGGCTCACCGCCGACGAGTCGATGGTTCCTCGAGTTTCAGCCACCGCGCTCTAACTTCATATTGATGAATGGCTGTTATGAATTTCAAAATTGTCAATACCTGCAAACAAGAACATATCTACATAGTAATCATTCCCCAAAAACATCCTCCACCCTTAAGCCACTACACCAAGTACCCAAATTCCAGCAAGAAAATATCGCAAGAATAACCGTACACGACCTAAAATGCAAGATGTCCGCCCCCGAGGAGCTGACAAATGAGAAAAGTTCTGGATCCAAGTTCATACTGCCTAACCTTTTTGACCAGCTAAATGCTCATCTTATGATCAACTGTTCTTCAAACATGTACATAAACACAAGCAAAAGAATTCTTCACTGATGTGGTGGAAAATTAAGCATGTGACATGCTTCAGTTTGACAGGACACATGCCTTGGTTCACTCCCCAAAACCAATTTAGGCTAGACGTGAGACGCTTCTTCCAATTTAAAATAAAATAAAATAAAATAAAAACTGCACGAAATGCAATAGCATCACGAGTGCAACTTACTGAGAGGCGATGTCTAACAAGGTGTCACAAAAGTGCACTGAAAACAGGTCTACTCGTCATCTTGGCCTACTGTGAACACGCATTCAGCTTGATCGTGAGGATGGAAAAACAAGCTACTCTCGTGTATTCTGTCCTCTGCAGCTCTCCTAGAGACTCTTCATACTACTATCAACCAATGACAGAATTACAACATCAATACACTCAGGTGAGAGTCTGTTTGAATAGCGTACAGTGTGCCGATCGAGCCTATGGCTTCCGAGCATCACCTCGAACGCTAGATTCTCACCGGTGCAAGATTATGTAGACGATCAGCTCCATACAACCAGAACAAAAAATATCAAGCCAACTCCCAGCGTGCCTGGGAATTAACAGACAAGAAAAAAAAAAAAAAAAAAAACAAACAAACAAACAAACAAACAAACAAACAAACAAACAAAAAAAATCATCGCAACTGCGAGAACCATACCACAAGGACCAATTCCCACACTCACACCGGCAGTCACCTGAAAAGTATCAGAGTCTCTGATATCTCACCTAGGGGAGGAAGAACAATCCCGCAGTGTGCAGGGAAGTGGACCCTCCAGCAACACCAGGGATACCGCACGCACGCACGGAATCTAGAGGCAGCATGAGAAGTGCCCAAAGACGGCTAGAACCTGCGGCAGGACAAAGACACAGAAAGAATTCAGCAAGTAGGGGAGGGAGGGAAGCAATTCAATGCTAAGCCCTAATTCTGCTGGCTTGGTCGCTCCTGTGCTCTAGAAAAGGTGAACACAATGTGAGAAGGGGAAAAAGAGAAAAAGAAAGAGACGATGGATGACCCGAGGAAATGGCGGGCGCCACCCGCCGCCTGGCACTCTGTCTTACAGCCATTTCCCTGATCCAACCCCGTCCAGGAGGGGGGGGGGGGGGGGAGGGGAGTCCCTCAGAATATCATTGGTCTCATCATCCTTCCACCTTGAGACTGCTCCTCATATTCTGTCCACCTTGGCACGGTCACGGCACCACGGATGTCCTCACTCTTCCTTTGCTAAATGAACCAGTGTCCGTCTCACATGGCTCTATTTCCGCAGCAGTGATGTCTCACTCTTTTCATTGGTTCTTTGGCTTGCCAGAAATGCGAATATTTTTAACAACCATATCACTAGTGTTTTCTTTATCAAATTTCATGATCAATCCCTGCGTGGACAGGACACATATTTAAGTAACCAGTTTGTACGGACAAGTTATTGTTTTGTTAAGCCAAGGCAAGCTTTGATAGCCTTTGAAGTTGTTGCAATTACAACATAAGCAAACATGTTCTCATTTTATTACAACTTAATGATCAGTAGCAAAAAACATCAACAAATTTGATTCTACTCGAAGAAATCAATACAGTTTTCACGATCTCATATTTCTAAACCATCCACAGAAGGTGGCATTGATATGAACCCCATCTTTTGAGACTTCAAAGGACCAAAATAGGATCTCTTGAAGGTGAGGCCTAATACCAGAGCAAGCCACGATTTACACTGGCAACAACCTCCTGTTGTGACGAACAGAATAAACGCAATACAATATGAATGAATACATGGATGAAATACTCATACTATCAGCATGCTCGGAGTATACGTAGGGAATGACGTCACCACAGTGGCACAGTCACGGAATCTGTTCATCGGCACCAAATCCGTCCAAACCTGTACTGAGGAGAAGAGACCTGCGAGCACCGTTCATCCAAACGCGTGAACGATGCGAAAGAAGGCTCCGAAGTGTCTATGTGTGCGGTGAGCTCTGACGTGGTTAATGCAGCACGGGCGATCGCAAGCACTATCGCCGGTGATGAATTTCACTGCGCTGTTCCACCGTGCTTGTGAGATCCGCCGCCCACTCTCCCAGCTTCGGCACTGGCTTGAGGTAGACATCTCGGCTAACTCCCCGCAGGAATCCATTTGGGCTGAACTTGGCCAGTACATCTTTGGTTCTGCTTTCAGCTCCGTTAATCTCACCGAATAGGACGCACTATGCTCTGGAACTGCCGCACTCATTGATGGCCATGGGTGCGAATTCTCCAACACGTCTTTGGGAGAGATTCTGCTTTTTGTTCTTTTCTTTTCTGTTCTTCTACAAGGAAGAGCCTGAAGTCCTCCGTGCATCTTGATTTGAGGGTTTCGACGGTTGCCCCCCGCTGTAAGCGTTTTGATTAACATTACAGGGCTTTGCATTCTGTGGACTTTTATATAGTGTTTACTTTCCGGTTACAGCAAGAAAACAGTGGCCTCCGTGACTTGATGCGATCCGTCCGGAACTCGTTCGAACCATGTTGGGGAAGCGGAGGATGTGGAGGGCTGTAGGCATGTACAACCCTGGACAATGTTTTGTCCTATTACCTCCTTACGACCTGTTGCTTGTGTGAGGCTGCCTGCACTGCTCGGAGAAGGCCTCATTCATCCCTTACAGTGTGTTGGAATTTGAAAGAATGTCACTGTCACTGTGACTTCCTGTTCCACTTCCTTGCAGATTCAAGAACCTCGGTTCGTGGAAGTGTGGAGCTGCTGTTTCCGAAGACCATTAATAGAGTGTTTTATCGAGTTCAATGAACATGCAAGCAATTCCAGCGGCGTTATGATCTTGAGGTTTGCAGTGAATTGCCAAGGAATATTAACATGTGGTACTACAGGTGTTGGTGTAGAGTGGGTGATGAGTTGGGATTGAGACTGACGTTGAGCAATGGTGTGTTAACGAATTGGAATCCAGCTTTGGAAGAGTTCCAGGAAAACGATACTGAGGTATCGGTCGGAAGTTTGGTGTGCTTGAAGAAGTCAGGCCAGTGCATAATCATACACAAGCGTGACTAACACTGATTACTGCACACACACTCTCTTGACTTAACTGGCACTTGTTGGATTTCTCGGAAGGATTGCGAACCGGGTTGAATGATCTGCTTCCAGCGAGTATTCGAGTTGAGGGTACTTAACCAGATATCTTACGAAGGGGATTGAGAAGTTGGGAGAAATGGCTGAGCTCTGGCCCAGGTTGGAGACGAACTAAATAACCAGATATCATCGGGTAAGTCCAATCAAAATGCTGGCAGGTTATAAATCTACAGCTCGTTGCAGCAGATTCGGATATGAACCCAGTGGTTGGCACAAGATGTTCTGGTAAATACAGACGGGACAACCATGCAAATTCTTGCACGTGTTCACTCTAAGCTGAGTTATGTATGTCTCCTTCAATTTGAATGTGGTTTTAACTAATTCACAGTTCATTTCGCTTTGCTATGTGAAGCTTTCTTCGGTTTTCATTATATGATGTTGCGAGTGTTTCAAAGCTGATAATTTTGCTCTTTGCTTCTTATCCTCAACTTCGGTTTAAGAATTGATCCATTGCGGCTGCCTGAAGAAGTGGTACATTTGTTCCACTTTTGCCCAGACTTGTTAAATCTGTATGTGAAGTGCAAGGGAACCAACAAGTTTCGGTTGAAGCACCTGCGAGGTCTGCAAATTCTACCACTAGAACCTGCCTAAGGAACATCCTTACACCCAAATTTTGGATGCAGTGCTGTTTATGATTATCAACCTCATTTTATTTATGTACCACCAAGCTAACTGTGTCAAGGCTCGGTTGACATATTTCTTTCTGTGCACAACATAAAGTGCAATAACGTCGTACATCTTCATGAAATGTCCAAATTACACTTTGGTTTGAGGCCCATGGAAAGGAGAGCGCTATGATACCCAAGTTGACAAGACTTTGTCCCAAAGCTTCGACAGTCGGATGAACACGCACTAATCGTTAAGGTAAATTAATATCAGGAAGGTCAGTGAGCTTGGTGTCCAGTCTAACTTTCTTCTAAGGTTTGAAAGAAGTTGGCATAGCCTGCAACCTAAATAACCATGCACGTAAAACTACATGCTACAACAAATAGTAATGAAACTGTTAACAGATATGTATGCTGTTCAACCTGCAATCCAAATTGTTGCAGACAAACAAGATTTCACTTTGAGACGACAGCTTGGGGTGAACACAATTAGATAGTTGGTTGTTGCAATGTATATTATACAAGAAATATTCACACTTGATTTTTAAATATTGGCTATACAATCTTATTAGTTAGTATTATTATTAGTTGGAATTGCAAGAAGCAATCCATAATTGCATTTTTTTACTACTAAAACAAAATATATGATATTTATTTATGCAACCAAAGAAGTAGTTTGGTTCATAAAATTAGTCAAAGACATTGGATTTTTATTTTGCAAAACTTTCTTCTTTACAAGAAATTAATTTAAATGACTGTCCAGCTTAAAAAGCTTGTCAAATGAATTATCAAACATTTCTTTTTTATAAGAACTAAAGTTTAAAAATGTGTTCAAGCTTCACATGTTTGACAAATAAATTAGTAAATTTTCCTTCTTTGCAAAAAAAAACTTTCAATAATTGCAATAGAATGACAAGCTTAGAAGATCAACTGAAAAGTCTTTTTGTTTTTTAGAAATTCTTCTATTGGATAGTTGATTAAGCTTAATAAGCTTGCCACATGAATTAGCAAATCTTTCTCTTTTACAAGTACTTTATTTAAATAAATATCCAAATTTAACAAGTTTGCCAAATGAAATAACAAATTATTCTTCATTGAAAGAAACTTTATATCAATTAGTGTTCAAACTTCTCAAGTTTATCAAAAAATGTAAGAAAACTTTTTAATTTGTAAGAACTCTACTTAAAAGGTTGTTCAATCTTCAGAAGCTTCCCAAATAAATTTTCAAATCTTTCTTTTTTAATAATATTAAATTTGAGTGGTTTCTTAAGCTTAATAAATTTGCTAAATAAAATATACAAACTTTTTTCTTTTCACTTTTAAAATAAGAGTTTGTAGATGATTTTTATGTTTGTTATCTAAACAAAATTTTGATCTATTCTATGGATAAAAAAAAACATGAACATCATGTTCATTGTGATTTCTAAAACTTGAAGGTAGAGAATTATATCCTAAAATAAAAAAACAAATAAAAAAAAAAGCTTATATTTTACACATTTTAAGTTGATTTTTTAAAATATATCATTTCAAATAAAGGCCTTATAATAGATCCTAAAAATAATTAGACTATCTTAGATTACAAAACTTTAAGAATAATAAAAAAATCAAATATTTTTTAAGATTTGTCAATTATCATTAAGTTTTATTAAGCATCTTTTTCAAGATGCAAATCCACTTATATGTTTGATTTATAAAGACTAACTTGATGGGAACAAAGATTCTAAAGTAGCAATTGAAGCTATGAAGATAGTCCTTATTTTATAGCTAATTTTACTTTGATGGATAATTAAAGTAAATATTAAGAATAAGAACTCAAATAATATAAATAAACAATAAAGACATATATTAAAGAAAGATGACTAGGGAGAAGTAAAAAAAAGTAGGTATATTCAAGAAGAAATTAGAATGACTATTGCTAAAGACTTTAAAAAAAAAAAAAAAAAAAAAAAAAAACTTGATAATAAATTAAAAGTAAGAATTCACATTAAGAGTCTTAAAGCTAGATTAGAAAGCTTATGCATATATGTTGTTGGATACATACTATTGCAATATACATGCAAGATGACAATATTTTTCAATGGTGTCTGTCACGGACACAAAATACAGACTTGAAATCTAATAAGAAGTTCAAGAAGAAGTGGCAGAACTAGATTAAACAGATGAGTACAAGAACAACACCAGAAAGGTGAGCTAGAACTCCAAGAGATGTGTTGTCGAGACTGAAGAACTCTTTAGCCTCGACTCCTATATATACTACTGGCCTATGGTTCTAAGGAAGCGCATCAAGAAGCTTCCCAAGAACTATGAAGCTTCTCGAGCAACTACCCAAGAGCTAGGAAGCTTCTCAAGTAACTTCTTAGAATCTACTAGAATATTCTAAGAATCTTCTAGAGCCTTCTAAGGGAATCTTCAAAGAATCTTCAAAGAATCTTTAAAGAATATTCTAAGAGAATATTCAAGGAATCTTCTGGAAGTTTCTAGAGACTTCTTTTTAGAAGGTTCTAGAAACTTGTCTCTAGAAAGGTCTAAGGACTATGTGCCTAACATCACCTCCTCCTTTAGCTTCGAGGTCTCCGAGAAGCAATGTTATCGTCAGTCAATACCAACGTAAGAAAATGAAGATCTGTCGCATAACCTCTGCTATGAACTCCAATTGTTGTTCATGAGGCAAGTGATTCAATGGTCCTTGAAGCCAACGGTAGTAGCCCACGCCTTCAACTTCTGACCAAGCATGAACCTCCATGTCTTCATTGTGAAATTGTCCTGCAAACACTCCTTCTGGCTAACCATTATAGGCAGGCTCGACCTCAAATACAATCACCAGCGATCTGTTGCTCGGAATCCTTCGACGTCGTCGTGGTGCAGGCGGTTCTTCATCTCGCGGTCGTCTTCGTGAGCTAGTTGCTTGAGATGACATGACAAGTGTAGTATCTTGGCTATCCATATTCAAAGGCTAAAACAATAAGAACAAACTTGGGCTACTAACAAAGCTCTACGCTATCTTGGAGAGAATGACTACATCAACTATGGATTTTGGTGGTGCTCTCTCATCTTTTCTGTTTTCTGGATGAGCAAGCTTCAGTAAGAAGCTATCGTCGAACCGGCTTGGATTTCTCAGGATATCGTCGATGAAACTCCTGTACCTTTTGTGGCGCATTCGCGAGATTTTCGGCCGGCTCCAATGTTCGTTCATTAATATCGTAACCGCTCCAATGCACAAAGTATTCTAATTTACCCTGTCTTTGCTGTGAATCCAGGACCTTTTCTACCTCGTATTCTTCGTGGTTCTCTATTTCTATGCTAGGTGGTGGACATTGTACTCTTCCAGGAAAAGACGATTCTCGATAAGGCTCCAACAAAGAAACATGAAAGATAGGATGTACCTTCATAGTAGCTGGTAACTCCGGACGATATGCTACAAGATTGATCAGCTTCTGGATAACAAATGGTCCCAATCTCCGATAGTCCAATTTGTCACATGGCCGCTTGGTCTTAATATTTCGTCGAAGCAACCAAACTTTGTCTCCAATCGTGAATTTAGGTGCCTGATTCTGAAATTTATCCGCGGACGCCTTGTAAGATTCTTGGGCAGTTTGCAATTGAAGCTTCAATGTAGTTTGAAGCTGCGAAAGCTCCTTCACCAATCCTTCAGCTGCCGGATTGTTAATCGTTGACGAACTCCATAAGTCAAGCTTCGGATGGTATCCATAATTGGAAAAGAATGGCGTTTGTTGAGTTGACGCATGAAGGGTGTTGTTATATGCGAACTCGGCTAGCGGTAGATATGCGACCCAATCATCTTGTTGATAGTTGATGGTGCAACGTAAATATTGCTCTAAAACTTGATTCACCCGTTCTGTTTGGCCGTCCGTTTGAGGATGAAATGCCGAAGAAAGCTTGATATCCACCTTCAATATTTCAAAAAGAGATTTCCAAAACTTTAATACAAACTGGGTTCCTCGATCCGATACGATATCATCTGGTAGACCATGATATCGATACACATTATCAAGAAAGAGTCTTGCTGTGTCTTCGCTTGACGATGTCTTCTTGCAAGGGACAAAATGCGCCATCTTTGTAAGCCGGTCTACGACAACAAAAATGCTGTCAAATGAATTCGATGGTGGTAGATCCATAATAAAGTCCATGGAAACCGAAGACCATGGTCGGCGCGGAATAGGCAATGGCTGTAGAAGTCCATAAGGCCGATGTCGAGGGTTTTTGGATCTTGAACAAATGTCACAAGATACAACAAAATCTTTCACATCCTTCCACATTTGAGGCCACCAGAAATCGCGGGAAATAAGTTCCAAGGTCTTATTGAATCCAAAATGTCCCGCAGCTGGAAAGTCATGACGAGATTGAAGAACTCGGAGTCGTGCTGGCCCTTTTGGGATATACAACCGCTCTTCGAAATATACTAGATCTCCTTCCATCTTGAATTTATCATCACTAGCATGTTGCTTGATATCAAGGGCTAGAGAATCTTCAATGGTTGCTGCCCGTACCTGGTCGAGGAAGTCAGCATCAATTGGTACAATAGCTGCGTTGAGCCGAAATTTCTCTGGCTTCAACAATGTCGTGCACTGTTGATCAAATGCTGCATCTCCAGCCTTTGGCGCAAGATATGATCTCCTTGATAATGCATCGGACAACCCTTGTTGCTTCCCAGGCCGATAAGTAATAACAAAGTCGAACCTGGATAGCGACATACTCCACCGGGCTTGACGTCGATTCAAAACCCGAGCCGACATAAAATACTCCAAATTCTCGTGATCCGTATATACGGTCACTGGATGTGCAGTTCCTTCGAGAAAGTGGCGCCACTCTTGGAAAGAATCTACTATAGCAAGGAGTTCTTTATCGTGGATCTCATAGTTGATCTCAACAGCAGAGAATTTTCGAGAATAGAACGCAACTGGATAGAGCTTCTCATCTACGCCCATCTGTGAAAGTACAGCTCTCAAAGCAAAATCCGACACATCTGTCTTCAAATAAAAGGCCTTTGTAAAGTCCGGATGTACCAAGATTGGAGCTGTAGTAAATACCATCTTCAAATCTTGAAATGCTTTTTCTGCGATAGGTCCCCATTCGAGCTTGTCCTTACATGTTAACCGAGTGAGGGGGGCAGCAACTTGAGAATAATTCTTGATAAAGATCCGATAGTAGTTAGCAAATCCAAGAAAACATTGTACGTCCCTAACCGTCTTCGGAACTTCCCAAGACATGATTGCTTCCACCTTCTTTGGATCCATCTTCAAGCCTTCCGTAGTCGCGATGAATCCCAAAAACTCCATCTTAGTTTGGTGAAATAAGCACTTCTCCAATTTGGCATAGAGTCCTCGCTCCCGTAGTTTTTTGAGTACCAGACGAACGTGCTTCTCATGTTCTTCCTCGTTCTTAGAAAATATCAAAATATCATCTAGATAGATGACAACAAAATCGTCTAGATGCTCTCGAAAGATGTCATTCATCATGTGTTGAAAGACCGCTGGAGCATTAGTAAGACCAAATGGCATGACATTGTATTCAAAATGGCCATACCTTGTTCGGAACGCTGTCTTCCATTCATCTCCTTCCTTAATTCGCACAAGGTTGTAAGCTCCCCTTAGGTCAATCTTTGTAAAGATCCTTGCACGCCCAAGTTGTTCTAGAAGACCAGAGATCAAAGGCAGTGGGTAGCGATTCTTTTTTGTCACCTTGTTGAGACCTCGATAGTCCACACACATCCGTAGTGAGCCATCCTTCTTCTTCACAAATAAGATTGGTGCCCCAGTTGGCGACTTCGAATGACGGATGAAGTTCTTGGCTAGATTCTCGTCAATGTTCTTCCGCAACTCAGTCAACTCCGTCTGCGACAAATTGTAGATTGGTCCAAAAGGTGGTTGTGCTCCTTCTTGCAATTCAATGGCACAGTCATAGGGTCGATGCTCTGGCAGCATATCAGCATTCTTCTTTTCAAAGACATCTTTGAATTCTTCATACTGCTTTGGAATAACCAAAGTCAGAGTTGCATCTTCTCGAGTCGGAGTTGCAAAGATGACAAGAGGTGTATTTTGCTTGGCTTCCTTCATGAAAGCCCTTGCACCTATAAACAAGGATTTGTTTCTAGACATTGTCTTGGCAGATTCCACCTTCAAGGAGTTTGTTGGAAATGTCACTTTCCGCAACTTCTAATCTATCAATGGATTATATCTATCAAGCCAAGATAGTCCCAAAATGATAGGACATGAAGGGGTCTTGATAACATTAAACACAATATTGCTCTCATGGTTTTCAAGACGTACCTTCAATGGTTTAGTTTCATGGATAACATTGCCCGAAGACAATGGTCGTCCGTCTATGACTTCTACATGGACAGGCTTAAGTTTCTTTACAAGAGAAATATTGTGAAGCTTGGCAAACTCTTCATCTATAAAGCAAGCGGATGCACCCGAGTCTAATAAAGCATCGACTTGTAGTTCTTGAATACCCAAATGTAAAGGTACCATAAAACAATCTGAAGGTTGAGTTGAGAGAAAGGGACCTTGATTAATTTTGGATGTTGAGATGTCCAGCCGCACGGTCCCTATTGTGGCTGGGCGTCCTTGTTTTCCTGCATGCTTGTACTCCTGAGTCTTGTTGTTTGAGGCTTCTGTTTCTTCCGACAATCTACAGCTTTATGGCCCGCTTCTTCGCAATATAAACACAAGTTTTGTTCAAACCGTCGCTTCCTTTCCTCAGCTGTGAGGGGTTTGAAACGTACCGCATCAATTTGCATGGATTCAGGATCTGTGGAGTGATTCTCTAGACCTTTTGAAAATGTAGCAAATGCTCCATCATTTCTCCAGCCTGATCGTCTTTCTTGTCGTAATTCAAAGAGGCGATTGTTACAAATAATTGCTTGAGATATAAGTTCTTCTAAAGTATCCGCCTTAGGCATGGTGATCAATAAGTTCTTGACATCATCTCTCAGTCCATATCAAAATCGTGTCATGAACGCCTTATCATTCCAATCAAGATCACATGTAAGCTGTTGAAATTCTGCAGCATAGATTGCAGCAGAACGTGATCCTTCTTGCAGATTTTGTATCATTCTTTCAGCCACTCTTTCTCGATCGCTATCTCCAAACGCAACAGTAAGTCTCTCTATGAAAGCCTCTAGGTCGTACAATATTGGAGAATCCTTCTCCAATAGTGGAGCAAACCAAGAGCGAGCATTTCCTGATAGAAGAGTACCTATGAAAGCAACCTGGGTAAATCCATTCGGATAACGAGAAGGATATAGGCATAGGTAAAGCCGTACTTGTTGCACAAAACCTCGAAAGTTGGCTCTTGTTCCGTCAAACTTGTGTGGCATACTCGCTTTTGGTTCTTTCGTACTAATCCTTGAAGTATCTATAGGGGTCGTATGTGACACATGTCTTGCTTCTCTCAGTCGAATAATTTCTTGTTGTAGGCTATGAATTTCGCGTCTAGCTTCTTCGGTCACTAGATCAATTTGAGGTTCTTTACTTGGATTGCAAAGAAATGCAATCTCCTTTCGTACATTATTCATAAGAGCTTGAAGATCTGCAAGAGTTGCCACTCTATTGTCTACTTGTAGAGATGCACTGTCTATGACCTGGTCTACTTCCATATTTAGAGAATAGATGGAAAAATTTTGAGAGAAGAAGAAATTGCTAAGTCTCTTGGAGAAAATTGTAGCACTACCTGTCACTAAAACCTACTCGGAGAAAAGAAAAGAAAAAAAATACTAAACGATTTCAGTTTTAGAGGAGGGTAATCCGCAACCTCTAAAAATGCCTCAATGCTTTCGAGAAGAGGGGTAATCCGCACTCTATCAAGAAGGCAAACCTCTGAAATCGATGTTAACAGTCTTTTCTACTAGCTATGCTAAATAAAAAGAAGGAATTAATATCAGTCCAAGAGAGGGTAATCCGCAACCCTTAGAACGCTCAAGTATCTCCAAGGAAAGGGGTAGTCCACTCTCTGCCTCAAAGAACTAAGCTCTGATATTGTGATTGAGAAAATATCAGTTTAGAGGAGGGTAATCCGCAACCTCTAAAAAATGCTAGTATACCTTCAAGTAGAGGGGTAATCTACACTCTACTAAGAAAGAACTAGCTCTGATATCTCAAGTTAGTGTAGTCTCGACAAACTGTCACGGACACAAAATACAGACTTGAAATCTAATAAGAAGTTCAAGAAGAAGTGGCAGAACTAGATTAAACAGATGAGTACAAGAACAACACCAGAAAGGTGAGCTAGAACTCCAAGAGATGTGTTGTCGAGACTGAAGAACTCTTTAGCCTCGACTCCTATATATACTACTGGCCTATGGTTCTAAGGAAGCGCATCAAGAAGCTTCCCAAGAACTATGAAGCTTCTCGAGCAACTACCCAAGAGCTAGGAAGCTTCTCAAGTAACTTCTTAGAATCTACTAGAATATTCTAAGAATCTTCTAGAGCCTTCTAAGAGAATCTTTAAAGAATCTTTAGAGAATCTTTGAAGAATATTCTAAGAGAATATTGAAGGAATCTTCTGGAAGTTTCTAGAGACTTCTTTTTAGAAGGTTCTAGAAACTTGTCTCTAGAAAGGTCTAAGGACTATGTCCCTAACAGTGTCAGGCAATTCACTAATTTTTAGAATTAATGGAATTAACAATGTAAAGTGTATAATAATTTTGGTCGAGTTATATTTTTATAGAATAGATTATTGAATGATTTAGAAATATAATATAATATAATATAAACATAAATATAATATATGTCATCAAAAAATTAGTTAGAAAACTAAAATAGTATATGATACTTGAAAGATATCAAAGATCTTTCAACCAAACTAACAAATTTTTAATTTGAAGTTTGGTGGTCCTCAATAATTTTAGATTTGTATGTGCATATGCAAGTAAGTGGGCTTCAACTACCATCTTATGATGCATTGTCATTCTATGGCATTCTTAAGAATGTTGCAGTATAAGATGTTGTAGGTATAGTTTAAATTCAAAGCATGGTTGTCAAATATCAACTTTAGATATTAAGTCATCTAAAAAGACATTTTCTGAATAAAATTATTTGAATTAGGATTGTACAAAAGTAAGAAAGAGAATAAAAATTCATTATCCCTAATTTGGATTTTAGACCTCTTTTCATTGATTCTTTAGTATGGACTTTGATATTTGACATACATCTTTGTTTGTAGTTGAGTAGTTTAAAATTTTACCATATCATATTAGAACTTTAATAAAAAAAAATAGTATTTATTTATATATATTGGTAGATAATATTAATTTATATGAAATGAAAATTTATAATATTAATTTAATATTATTTAATTTCTAAAATAATTGGATTAAAAAAATTATAGAAATAAGGACAAAATCTATATAGTTAAGAATTCCATGTTGACCATAGCTCGAAGCCAAGCTATATACAACATAACTTCAATGAAAATATAAAAGATAAAAGAAAAATATTCAAAATATAAAGATTAAAGCTTAACAAAGTTGTTTAGATGAGAATTTGATTTAATAAAATAATAATGATAATATAGAAAGAAATCACTTTAAAGTAGTCTTTTTACACACTTATATTATTGCTATTGAAGTACGAGGGCTATCATCCTTTACTTAAGTTGTTGCTTCTTATTATCTTCTTTTAATTTGATCTAGATTAAGTGTTTGATTCTCAGGTGGATCAAGTATTTATAATCTCCTTGAAATTCTTATGTTTTAAAATCTAAATATTAATTTAGCTACAATGTCTGATTTTTATGTGGGTTGGATATTTCTTACTTGCTTTAGATTTGTTAGGTAGGATTTTTTGTATTGCTTGGATTCTATTGATCTAGATCTAGTATTAAATTAATCAAAATATTTAATGTTAATTTATTATTATTTTTTAATAAAATGTCAATGTTAAAATATTTAATTATTTAAGAACTTTTATGTTATGTTAGTTTTGCATTATTTTTCTACCAATATAAATCTATTTTGGACATGAATATATATATATATATATATATATATATATATATTAAAAAAATATAAATGTTAGTTATTTCTATCATTATGTATTATTAATATTTTAAAATTTGAAATAAATAATAAGATCTTAGAATAAGTTTTTAATATTTTTTACTTTTTTATTTAAATAAATTAAAAATATACAAAGCTTAATTTAAGATATGTTATCTTATTTTATGATGCTTTGATATTGTATATAAATAAATCTATTTTTGCATTAGCATACATATATGTTCAATAAAACAAGAAAGTTGGATATAATGTTAATAGTATGTAAAATTAATTAAAATTAATTTCGTATTTTAAATTGTCTAAGAAAAATGAAAATAAAATCATCAACTATTATAATAAATATATTACAATGAAAAATTATACTCTACATATTAAAACAAAAGAGTTTGTTTAAATTACAAATTTTCAATAAATATGTCTTGGTTCTCTTTTAAAATAAAATGTCTCCATAATGAACTTTACAATCTATAATTTAGTAGTCTAACTCAAATTTATAAACAAAATAAACCAAATGAATATTGTGAAGTTTAATTAACTATAATACAAAAATTAAATTATGTTTAAAAATAAATACCCTGCTTTAGTTTCTAATAGTATATATTTGTAAAGTTATTTTATTGTTAAAGTTTGGTACATCACAAGTGCTGATTTAAAATTAATTTGATATTTGAAATTAATTATATATTTTCTCATACAAATAGTTAAAATAAATTCCTATTTCCAAAGATATTTGAGTTGTATATTATATGTTTAGTTACATTTATACATTCAGTTTTCAATCCACAAAAAATTCAAGATCCAAATCGTCAATGGATATGTGCCAATTTTTAAATATACTTGTGTTTTGTGAATTTTGAATTACATTTTTGATTCATTTAAATGCTTTATTTTGTAAATCACACACAATCTGCAAAATTAGCTAGTCTTCAAGCAAGTTAGTTTATGCAATTCCGAGTTTTAATAATGGTGAAAATTAAAAGACTTAAAGTCTGTAGATAAGAAGGCAAAGAATTAAAATGCCTACGTGAGAACTACTGATCCTTTAAATTTACACATTGCAATACAAGATCCCTGTTGTCATCAAAGTTATTGTTGGCAACGGTGATCAGAACCTGTGGAAAGAAGCACCTGTAACCACGCCTGTAAATAAGCCCAAGTTCAGTCAACACTCACGAATCTGAGGCATTACTAAAGCCACCCCATCCTCCACAGCAAAACAAATTCTCCAACCTCATCAGGAAGTCAAATCAGGGGTAATAAATTCGAGGTTAGGACTCCCAAACATGTTTTCTTTTTAAAAATTAAAAATTAAAATAAAATAGTTTTAATTTAACGTTCCTCAGATTATATTCAAACTTGAGCACAAAAAGTTGATTCCGAAATTCAAAAAGTGGCAGAACCCCAACCAAGACGTGGCTCATTGGGGAGCCCCCACTCCCTTGGGAGCTTCACACGAGGCAAGAGAGCGCGCAGACGGCAAGTGCATCCGAATTCAAATTCTAGTTACGCCGCTGCCATTGGATGCATGGATAACGAGCAAACGGTAAAACTTCAATCTACCATTTCGAAGATCCGGCCTCGTGAGACCCGGTGCCGCCGTCTTTCCGGTGTTCGGGAAAGACGTACTGCATGTCCGTCAGATGGATACCCCTCAACAGATCGTAACCTCACGTATGGAAAGAAGGGGAGGCTACGT
The DNA here is from genome assembly GCF_059467195.1 of Physcomitrium patens. Lineage (NCBI taxonomy): Eukaryota > Viridiplantae > Streptophyta > Bryopsida > Funariales > Funariaceae > Physcomitrium > Physcomitrium patens. Next base: position 1,217,650 of record NC_143423.1, read on the forward strand.
AGAAGACGACGCCATGAACGTTCCTCGTCTTCCTCGATTGGGGTCGTCGTCGAGGAGCCCGTGGTTGGATTGTTACGTACTACATTAACCCTCTGTGGAGTCGGAATCTGTAGCTTCTCTAGAAGAAAGAGAGTGATGAGGCGTCCCGTATACGGCCAGGACTGTTTACTTGGGAATTTTTCGTCCCAGTTCCGCGCAATGTGGTGCAGCAGTGCTGCGTGGTGGCATGTAGCTGGAATTCATAAGGAAGATGTTCGGGGGATTGGAGGTGTGTGGATTTCAATTTTTGATAATTGTTCGTGAAAAGGTTGAGGGGGTGTACGTTGGATGCAGCCGTGCATATCCCGCCAGATTGGAACTTTTCTTCGCAGATGTTTGGGCGGTAACATCGGCATTCGTCTATTTTTTAATCTGGCGATGCTCGTTGGGCATTTCGGGGACTCTCCGTTTGCCGAGCGAGAGACCGTTCGTAGCTCCGTTAGTTTGTACTGTTCGCTTCTTGTGTCGTTTTTGATAGAGGGCGGTCCTGTAGTCTTCATGTGGTTGGTGATAAGCGGAAGCCTTGAGTTTAAGTTCCATTGGAGCATTAGAAGCGGGGAACAAAGTGCGGAATTTTATCAACTGCTGGCATGCCCATGTCTGTCTCCGCGCACTCTTTATCGTGTGCGTTGTCTGGCGAGGTAGAGTCCTGATGCTATCTCCGCTTATTATCCCATTGTGAGGTCTCTATTCATTTAATTGTTTATAACTGTCTTGCGGTTGTTGGAGAGGCTAGCGTTTGAGTGCAGAGTTGCGTCTCGCCAGCGAACTGAAATGGCATTTGCACTTAGAATAGTCCATGCATTGACGGTATGCTGGTCGTATTATTGAAGAGCTTCCAACTCGAATTGTACCACGTTAGACCACCTGAAGCCTGTAGGACGATGAATATTGTAAGGTAGATAAGTGAAATCTTGTTCATGCCTCTGGAGAAGTTGTGATCAGCGTCGTTGTTCGAACTCAATTCTTGTCGGCAGTGTCGTCTGCTACATTGTGCAGGAAGGTGGACTTACGCTACACTGGGTTGGCAGGCCCTGTCGGGAGGGGCATGTGTTACTTTGTCAGAGTTTAGAGTATATGTCTGGTTAATGTTGGTTGAAGAGTCTTGGTTCCAACGTCTTGCAGGATGATGGACAGGTTGAACAGTGTGTTCGCTTTTCGGAGCAGTAATCTGTGGCTCCATCAGGAAGAAGATAGTGTCTTTCATACGGCCTGTTCTGCACTACTGGCAAGAACGGCGGAGCTTTTTGGCCCAAATTTGAGCAGTACAGAGAGACGTTATAGCTGGCACAGTGTTGTATGAGACGCATGGTGCAAGCCTCTTACATGATACATCTGTAACGAAAGAAGTCCGAGTTGCTTTCTGAGCTCGTGTGTTGCCATGGTAGTTTGTGACTGTTGTGTTTCTCAAATATTCATACGATCGGAAGCAGCTATAGGCCATGCTAAGACGCGCCCCTCTTTAGTCCATTAGTCAGACCATGCACGGACAAGTGTCGTCAAGATGTTCACGATTTCTTTTATTTGTCAGCGAATACATCAATATCTCTTCAGCGAGGAGGAAGATAGACTCCGACATCGTGAATGGAGCATTCTGCGACGAGGTCTGTAATTAAAACAGCCGAACCTGGTCGGCGGGTGCGCAACATTCAAGTCTAGGTCTGAGAACTCTCCTCACCCAGTCCATTGCCTCAATCTACACCTGGCTTTCTGAAGACGTTCTGCATTTGAATTCTTTTTTTCCTTAACAAATTCACTCCATTGGTCACCACCATGAAGGAAGTTGGAAAATTTTCGTTAAGTCTGTTATCGCCTCCGATAGGTTTTATCTCATTGCCTCACTCTCACTGTGTCCAGGCTACCGAAGCAACATCTGTAACTGTGCGCGGACCATCAGTATGTGCTCTGGGGGAGACGACGTCACTTCTTGCAATATGGACGATCCGCTGGCGAACGAGATGCCGATTGCCTCTCACTCGCAAGATGACATTCATTCTGAAATAGCGGGCTCTCTGTTTGAACTCACGTCCCACCCCAAGGATTACATGATGAAGTTTGTTTGCGACGCGAACGGTGAACAGCTGCCAATTTTGTCAGAATATTTCAGTGTAGCACTTACATTTGCTGCACTTGGGGGGCTCATCCGTGGTAAAAAAGGAACGCCACATCTCGAGCTCAACCCGAAATTCCAAAGAGTGGGGCTGCAAGTTATGTTAAAGAATGCCATGGACCGACTACAGTTGCTCGCCCTCAATGCACAGGAATTGGAGAAGAAGGTAATAGACGGCAAGGAAGGTACTCGCAAAGATGCTGAAGCGTGGGATGCCGAACGACGAACCCTCGTACAGAGGTTGTCTCTTGCCGAAGCACAAATTGAAAGTGTTAAAAAATGTCGACACGAGGACGCCAAGGCCAACGAAAAAGTCGTCGGTATCTTTGCCTCTCACGAACAGGCTTGGATAAACGAGAAGAAGAAGCTCAAACGAGAGATTGAACTTCTTAGGAACGAGATTGTTGTCATACGTAAACGTAATGTACGCAAAGTTGATGAGGGGAAAGGATGCGAAGAGTGCAGATTAAAAGTGCAGGAACTTGAGAAGCTCGAGGACAAGCTTTGCGAGAAAGAATTCCTTCTGGCTGCTGCATCGGACGAAGCTCGGTCCGATCAGCGTGAGCGCAACCAATTAGCTGGAAAGCTGGCCATGATGGAGTCATGTGTCTCGAATTTGAAGGAGAAGATTTCAAAAGAGACGGCGAAGAATAGGGAATTACAGGCGGTGATTGCGGATATCTCAGACAAGCACGAAGAGGCAGAGCGCATGCTGAAGTGTGCAACTGCAGACCTTGCAAGTATGACTGGAGAGGTTAAATCTATGTCTGAAGCGAATGTCAAAAAAAATGTTATGGTTGAGGAGCTTTCGGACGACCTTTTAAAACTCCAAAAAGATATTGATGACAAGGAGGAGGTCATTTCTGTGATATTGAAGAAGTCCGACATCGACCGAAAAGAAAGAGAGGATCTTCTGCTTGAACTTGCCCATGTCAAGTCCAAGCGTAAAGCAGCTGAGTATGAGAAAGATAGGTGGAAGAGGCTGGCCGAGGAACGCGCACGCACCTGCTCTTCAGGATCGAACGCCCTGAAATCAAGGCGCAGCTTGGGTAGCAAAACTGAGTTGGACAAACTATCTGAGATTCGAAGAAGTTGTGATGAGGAGGTTCACGGCCTTAAATCTATGTACATGACCAAGTTGGAAGCGCTCCAAGAGCAGCTGAATAGTTATGAAGAGAAGGTGGCATTGCTGGAATCAAAAATCGTGGTTCATAGCGTAGTGAATCAGAAGCGGAAACCGAAGCAGGAAGTTCCAAATCTAGCTTGTGTGAATGCAAAAGAGTGTGATAATCGCTATGATTTGGTGACACTTCTAGAGTCTGTCGCGCCTGAGGTGGATATGATGCTCTTCAAACGGTTCAATCCTGAAATTCAAGGTGAGCATCCTTCCTGTCCCTTCCAATGAACAAGAACTGTGTACAGAATATATTTTGTTTGCCCCTTTCTGTTTCCGAAGCGGCTATTGTCACATTCCTAGAATCAACCACATGCAATCATAGAAATTTCAGATCCTTCACTTCATTAGTCATTCCTCTAACATCCTGCACAACCTTCGTCATATTCACAATGTTCTATTTGGTGCATAGCAGAGGTTCCAGTGACTGCTGCATCTTTGAAAGATTGGCTGGAGCAGTGGCTTGAAGCTGTGAAGTCTCACCACGCTCAACATTTAGAGCAACGGCATTGGCGAGAGATTGATGCGTTTGAAAGACAGATGAGGCTAAAAGACGAGAGGGTTGAGTCTTTCCGTTGGCAGTTGCTGAGTATGGAGTCCGAATGCAGCAAACTAAAATCGGAGCTTGAGATGCTGAAAAGCAGGTTGGCAATTGCCGTTGATGAGAAGTGTAGGGCAGAGAGAGCAGTTGAAGTGAAGGACACGGAGTTACGTGCATTGATGAAAACTGTGTTGCCAAATTGTGAGGACCTATCATTCCCTGATTCCTGTTTGGAGAAGCTAAGCCCACAAGAAGCTCAGCAGAAAGTTCTGGTTTTGTTACATAAAGAGCTCAACGATGCCAAGTACGTTTTCGTTTATGCACCTATTAACAGAAATATCACCTCCGCATAATTCAACTTCCCCACAAGCAATAGAGGATAGTGATTCTGGAAATTCTCGAACATCTAACATCGTGCCTGTGTACAGGAAGAAATTAGAGGAGGCTGAAGTTAAGCACCGAAAGAATCTGTTGAAAGTCTCAGAGGATTGCGAAGCAGAGATCAGGCAAAAGGATCATCATTTGGCTGTTGTGGAGGCTAGGTTGTGCCAGCTAATAATTCAGAGTCACAACGATAAACGTTTCAGGCCTGATGGAGCCTCTAACGGTCTTCCTGGAGAGGTATCCTACTTCCAGAGCTTGGATTGTCAAGTGGGGTTTTAAGTTGCCATCGCTAAATGCGGTTCCTATTTAGAATCCTGAACTGCTTGGCGTGGGTTACGATGATTGTTCTTATTTTCAGTTGATCGTACAGGTATTTACTTTCTATGCTTCTCTGAGACTGAAGAGCAGTTTCTCATAGGTGCCTCGTCATTTCATACCATGAGTATGAAGCAGATTTTATCTGACGTGAATTCAGAAATGTGCTTATAAAACTCGAGCCTAACTCTAGTCGTCTTATAACATGTGCAGACTGTTCCTGAAAAAGTATACAAGGTTGCAGTCGCTAGAGCTCAGGAGATGGATGTCAAGAATGCAATAAGCAGTGCATGCATTGAAGTAGAGAAATTAGCTGAAAAAGTTTCGGAGGTTCGAAAGCAAATGATGGAATCGAATGACAATTATACTAGTCTAGAGGAACTTTGTCACCAAGCCACAGCGGTTTCAAACTCAGGGAAAAAACTGTCTTTGCTGAAGAACGCAATTTCTATTAAGGGGCTAGATGATACTAGGGCTACTTTGTTCAATGATTACCAGCCAACCATCTTGCATCTTGAACCTATTAGGCTGGCATCACAGAACCTTTCAAGTAGCAATTCTTTGGTACCAGCTGCGGATCAAGTTTTTCTTGACCAACCTCAATTTCCTGTTGATGAAGCATCAACTTCAGGTTCGCTAAATTTTCGACTCACATTCCTTCCTGTTGTGACATGTTCTGTATTTGTTTCCCGCACTTGTCTTCTTTTTAACGAACTTTTTATTTATTTTATTTGTTTTATTTATTTATTATGTATGTTATTTGTTCTATTTTAGGGGCTCCCGAGGCAGAAGTATCAGACGATTATATATCCTTAGATACTGAGGCCGAAATCACTTCGAAAAGAAATCCCAGCGACGGTGGTATGATTCTTCTAGAATCAAACTCTGATGTAGTGAAGATCACAGACAGTGGCGAGGTCACAGATGTAGGGGTGTTGATGGGGAGGGCAGTAAGTTCTTCGAAGACTGACAGGAGGAAAACACTTAAGGAATTCTTCCTCGATTCGCCCCCTGAGTTGGCCGTGGAGAATATTTTTCAAGTCCCGCCCTCAAACATGGTAATATACAAGTGCGTCCTGTCTATTCCTTTTTAAAACTTCATGGTCCCTTGTAAACTGATCGTCCAAGCATTGTGAATATTAGTGTACTCTTTGATGAAATTTGACGCCTCGACGATGATTTTGCGCACATAACAGAATTCAAAGAAGATTATCTCGAGGTTTTCAAGTCAGAGTGTCCTACAAGTTGAGAAAAACACCCTTTCGGAAATCTCTCCCCAACAGAGAAATCCAGGTATAGATGTGACCAATCTTTCACAAAGAGCGGCTCCGAACTTCGATAAAATAAAGAGGAGAAGGTGAACACTTCTCCCATGGTCGTATTCGGAAGTGTCTTCATGATTTTTTCTTTCACATGGCATGTCTAGTCTCTGGTAAATGGAACGTTGTCCTGAAAGACTTAGTGGTTGTGCAGCAAGGAGTTCAAGAAGTCCAGGGAGGATACTCATGTCTTAGGCTTGGCGTTGGAGTTGCAGAATATTGAAGCACAAATACTCCAAATTGACAAAAGGAACGACATTGGTCAATTGGCTGTGAATTTTAACTCCAACGCTGAATCCATGCCCAAAATCACCCCTTCAAAGAGAATTAATAAGCGATACGCAGCATTGACGGGAAAAGTTGGTTTTCTTGCTAAGCAAATGGTGCGGATTTAGTCCCGTCAGTACAAGCATTTGGGTGATCTTCCTATTCAACTAGAATTCTACATTTCTCTAAACTAACACACAAGTTGGGAGTGGAGCCTTGACATGTACTTATGCTGATTATGCAGGGGTTGACCTCAGAGAAAAGTCCTGACATAGTAACTGATAACCCTCTGTACAACAGAAGGCCGACTGCAGTAGAGATTCATAACCTACAACAACGCGCCGAGGCCGTATTCCAAAGTCTGGCATCATTTGAAACTCAGGAAGACGTTAATCCCGTTGATGAATCTGCTAGTCACCAGATTGGATATTCTGAAGAGCATCTGGTCGATACCGTGAATGCTCATCTATCCCTAATTCAAAGAAGTTTGAGGTCGAAAGTTGAGCCCTTCATTGCGCATCAACAGTCCACACATCCTACCACGACATCCCTGGAGGAGAGATTGTGAACGGATGTCTGTTTGTTCTACTCATACCTGGGTGTCAGCCTCGTAATCTAGTTCTCTGAAGTCCTAGATTCATAACAGCTCCCTACGCACAAGAACGATGATCAGTCAAGGTACAGCTCACGTACCCAATCTCATTTCTGGTTGATGAATATTAGAAGCACCATGGAAGAGGAGTGGTTGAAGGTTTTCGTAGGCGTAAATGAAGTCTAGGGTAGTCTTGTGAATGTTGGTTTCCATGCGCCAGGATCTTTAATCTGTTTCCCGCATTTAAAAAAAGTGTTCAATGCAATATCTGAGTCGGAACCTCCTTTCAGTTGTAGGGGGGCTAATGTTGATGGAGCAATGGAATTCACGGGCACAATAATTCATCATGCGTGAAGCTGTAAAACGTAGTACTTGTACTCCTGGATTAGGTAGTGCAGTAGGTTTGGACGCGGTTGTAAGAGCGGAGATTTCTTACTGATATTTCTTGATGGTGTAGATGGAATCCAGCAACATTATGGATATAGAACAGTTAGGCACATGAGTAAGAATTCTCGATTCATTTGTTGATACAAGCAGATTGTTGGCTGACTATGGTAGCAGACTTTTACCATGAAAGCATACCTCAATTTTTTCATTTTGTCAGTGTCTCTTACATTACCTGCTGTCAATCGTATTGACATCTCTCATCCCTGTAAACTATTTTCTATATGTACAGAAGATCCTTATAAAAGGCCACCGCTTGATTAACTGGACAATTTTGTATTGGTGCATTCCTACAGAGTGCAAGACTTTATTATTAGAATGGATCTCTCGTCTTAGTTAATAATCTTTCATGGATTAAATGATTGATTGAATTTCTTCCTCTTGCCTGAATCATTGAGTGGTGATAAAAATGTATGGGACTCCTGTTATATGGTAACATTGTACCACCATATAAGTTTGTCAAGCCAGTAATATGTGCAAAGCATGCTGTTCTACCCTTTTTACATTAAGTAATATTGTCTATTGTATTGAATAGTAATAAATACAATATAAATTATTATTTAAAATAATAATTAAAGAATGTAACATATTAAGTTCAAAAAAAATACAAATAAATTCAACATCAAGTTTCTGTTAAACTTATAATAACAAAAAAAGTATATAGACTGGTAAATTGAAAATGATCAATTTATTATAACAACTAATCACCTAGGTGCATTTAAACAATTACAGGTTATCTAATTATATATTCATATAGGAAAATTACTTTTGTTAAACCAAGGTTTTTATTTAATTTTATAGAAATTTCAACTTTTAACAATAATTTGAAATAAAGAAATTATCATTTTAATAAACACTTAAAGTTAAAGAAGTTAAAACATACATTACTTAGAAATAAATTCACAACCACTGAAGTTAATTATAATGGGGCTTTATGTTTGTTGGTTTTTATAATAACTCTTATTTATTGCATTTTTGAAGATGTAAACAAATTGGAGGTATATATCTCAATTAAGTCAATATATAAACAAATCAAATGAAATTTATAATAAAATAATATATATATAAGAGAGAGAGAGAGAGAGAGAGAGAGATTTTGGATGTTGTAAATGTAAAAGGAATTTAGTGAAAATCTCATAAATTTATTAATAAAGAGATGATAGAATTAAATTATGTTAAAAAAAATAATTTGGAAGGTAAATCATTATTTCAATATAAATTAAAAATTATTAAATTTTTGTGAAATTATTTTTTTCTATAATAATAATTTTTACAGTAGAATAAATTTTAGTTTCAAAAAAATTAATATTTTAATTATTAAGATTTTTTTTGTAATTTTTTGATTGTTTATAATTGTCATTGTCAAAATTAATGTCACATTTTGAATAAATTACACATTTTCAAAATATATCATATTGAAAACAAAGTTAATAGAGCATACAAACAAAGTCTTTTTCAACTTGGATCATCTCCATGCAAAATTAGAGTAAATTTACAATTTGTCAAGGGGAAGAGCTTATCCCTAGACAATTTCAGACTTTGCCTCTTTCATTGTAAGACTCACTAGATTTTTTTTTGCTCTTGCCCTAATCCTTCTAGTATTTGGTATCATTGTAAATGTATAGTAATATTCCAATTGATGTTTAAAAAACAACCAAAAGTCACAAAGATCAATGCTCCACTTGCATTGTCTTTTAAATTTCAAAAAAAAGAGTTTCAATTTTTTTAAAAAATGGAAGCAGTAATTCGAAGGTTGTGCAAAGTGGAACAAGGGATTACACAAACATAGATACACCGAACAAGAAATGGCATATCCCTAACCACCTCAATACACATCCATGACAAGAACCTACGTCTTAAAACCTTACTGCACACAACAAAACTTACATTTTGGGAAAAATTCGGAGCAGGGTCAGCCTTAGTTCTTCCCAGCTTGCGGCAAACATGGTCTGGGAGAAGCATGTGGAGGACGAGGTGGAGGTGGAGGCGGAGGCGGAGGTTTCAAGGAACTCAGAATCAGCAAACAGTGTCGGCGATCTTGTAAGGTCTGTTGGATCTGTGCCTTCACTATCTGGTGGAGGAGGGTTTGATGGAGCTGTCGTTATGACTTTGAGAGCCTCCTCAATTATAATGAGAAGAATTGACAAACGAATTCGCTAGAACTGTTCCACTTTTGTTGTCAGACTGGTCTAGATTCCGTGATTTTTCGTTGTATCCAGCCCTCTCATCGATATCCTCGGGGTCATCATGAGACCGAGTTCTTTTCTCATTTGCTCATCAACACTGCACACTTTAGATGTCCTGCAAATACCCTTTTGAGTCTGCGCTTCCTCGTATTCAAGGTGACTTGCAGCACTACTTCGCAATTCCTGCGCTCTCTCTCTCTCATCCTCGTCCTCACTGGAATCAAAACGAGGGGTATCAGATGTTACAGCTCACTTCAATAGGTTTGCCATCGAAGTGAGCATAATTTTTCTGTTTTCCTGCCAGGTAAACTCATACTCTTTCTCTGGGCATTGTCAGTGTGAATTTATTTCTTCCTCACACAATCACCCCATTCCAAAGACTGCTGGGAAAAAACAACCGTGGGACACAATTCCGGATCTCTTCTTTAAGAAATCGCGCCGCGAGTTCTCTTCGGAATCACGAAATTCCCATGGTGAGAGACTCCCCGAAAGACTCATTGCCCCATTCAGCATCACGAGACAACAGCGGGTGCCTAGCGTAAGATTTGTCAGCATCTCCCACTTTCATCTGACCATTACCTGCAAGGTGATTACAGCTATGGCTCTGTCTGTCAAATCCTGGTGTTTAATGTCTTCCATGGAAATCAACTCGGCAGTCTAAAATACCAAACTTATTCATTTCCAGTTCTCGTGCAAAAAAGACTTGTCTACATCTAGTTCATGCAGATCCTGCGTGAACCTTCTCTCCGATTGTATGTCAACATGACTGTCTCCAAATGACGGACATTCATCTCCGTTTGAAGGTCTCCTCGAGAGGAGCCGGTTATCTGGAAGGAGGCTCACTCCTACTCACGGTACTAACTGGTCTAGAATCCGAGCAGCACCTATTCTAAGAATCCATTTTCTCCTCAACAAACCTTCCAACGTCGAATATTTGCAAGTATCAGAGTGAGGGATAGAGTTGGTAATTATTTATTTTAATAATTATATATATGATTAGGTAGAAGTAAATAAAAATAAAATAATTAAATAATATCTTATGAAAAAGCTTTTTAGATGCTTTAAAGATGTAACTTTGACTGTACACATATTTGTAGTTGATTGATAGATTAAAAACTTGGTCAACAAGTCAACCACATGTCACACGTATTGATAGCTTGTGGAATAAGCTAACTTTGTGGTGCTCATATAAAAAACTTGCTTTACAAGTTAAGATATACATCTCGTAATTTAGACATGTATCAAAGGTCCTATGGAATGTCACCACATAGCTTTTAATTAGATAGTATATGTGGAAGTAAGTATAAAGCCTTTTTTATTCTCATCAATGTCTTTATAGTCTTTAGTCTTGTTTCAAGTCTTCTTATTCTTTTTGTCTTTGGCAATAGCCATTCTAATTTAACATTATACCATCTTTGAGTGATTAATTAGTTTTTTTGAGTGTTATAAGAGTATTTTGATCTTTCAATTCTTTGAGGTTTATGTCCTTGACACTATGTGATACTCATATAAGAAACTTGTCTTGTAAATAAGACATATATCTTACGAGTTGGACATGTGTTGAAAGTTTTATAAGACATTGTCACATAACTTTATAATAAAATAGTATATATAGAGACATCAGTGAGGCCATCTTCGCCTTTGTCAATGCCTTCTTAGTACTTAGTCTTGTTACAAAAGGCTATTTTTTTATTTTTTTATTTTTATTTTTTTAGTAATAGTTATTCTTGTTTTAATATTATATAATCTTTATGTCATTATGTATTCTTATTTAGTAATACAAGAGAGAATTGATATTTAAATTGTTTGTAATGCATGTCTTTGACATTGGGTTCTTGTTCATCATTCACGTCCATTATGTAATAAGCAAGCATAAATAACTATTGTTGATATATTCTATTCATATCAAGTTAGTAAATCAAGTGTTTGCAACAATGATTACCTAGCATTTAAGTATCCGTGAAAGTAAGGAAAAAAAGACAATGAACCAATTTTGTTAGGAAATAAAAATATAGTAAGATAAAAAATAAAAATAAAAATAAAAAATAATTAATTTTAATTAACAACAACTACTCTTTGTTTACATTTCAAAACAAAAAGTAATCAATATGAATATTAAATAAGTTGCCAGTTAGATGTCTAATACTCTTGTAAATATAAACCTGAAAAAAGATTTGAAGTCACCTCCAAATAATTGATTGTGGGACTTCTAATGTTTTTATGAAGTTCTTATATATTATTAAAAAATTAATATATATATATATATATATATATATATATATGTATATATGAATTTAATCAATAAGAGTGGCAATAGAAATATATCTACCATTATTAAGAACAAATTAGAAAAGATAAAGAAATTACGATAAAAAATGTTTGATTTGTTTGTATTCATATATTTTTCAAAGGACTCCAAAAAATCCTTTCTCTACTATACAACTGAAATTTTTTATTATTCTATAAATAAATAAAAATAGAATAAAAAATAATATTTACTAAAAATAATTCATACATTACAATAGTCAACTAAAAACCAATTTACAAATAAAAAAACAACTTTAAACTATAGAGTCAACAAAGAAATAAAAGCGCTAAATATCATTGATAAGATTCATTGGCTTGAATCTTACCCTAAAATCTCAACCCTAAATCCTCAACCATTCTAAAGGGAGATTGATTACCTCTATCCATGTATCCATGTTGCATTAAAAATGTTGAGAATGTTTAGAAAGACATAAGAGTAGTAGTAAGTAATACACACATACAGAAGAGTAATAGTAAGTAATACATACAAGAGGGTTTCTAAGGAGAGAGAGCTTTACACATAAAAATCTATTAATTTGGTTGTATCTCGTATACAAGAAGAGAAGGGGAGAGGATAAATAGTTCCTCTCGACTATATTCCAAATACTATAGTTATAGTATTTACCATAAATTACACTAAATATTATAGAGAGCTTCGACTACATTTAATTCTTTCAATACTCCTCCTTGCTGATTATAATATTTATATAATATAATTTTTTACAGAATTATGATCTATACTTTTATATAATCTCACAAGATCAACAATTTTTTCTTCATTCAAACCTTATCTAGGAAAACCTTATTATATTTAAGGGTAAAACCATAGATAAAGGAAAAAGAGTACAACATCATTTCTTTTAATTATTTAAAGAGTTTATTAACTTTTTGATTAAAAAAAAAAAAAAACATCACATGCTAATGTCATAAGTAAGTTGACGATGGTTACACAATGGAAGAGCTTTGGTGAAGAGATCAACAAGCTTATTTGCAGATTCAATTTTTTTAATTATAAGTGCTTGATAAGTAATCAAGTCATAGGTATAACTAAAATACTTTGGATCAATATGCTTCGTCTTGTCACCTTTAATGAAACCAACTTGCATTTGTGTGATATAAGTAGTATTGTCTTCATACAAGATGGTTGGAAAATCATCATATGATAATCCACAAGTTGTTTGAATGAATTTATCAATTGATTGTAACCAAATATATTCTCGAGATGCTTCTTGTAAGGCAATAATTTCTGCATGGTTGAATGAAGTTGCAGTTATTGTTTGTTTCACTAATTTCCATGATATTGCAACTCCATATCTTAAAAATACATATCATGTTTGAGACTTAGCTATTGCAATATCAGATTTATATCTTGCATAATAATATCCAACTAATTTTGGATCTGCAGATTGTTAGTAGTATAATCCCAAGTCTTCAGTACCTTTTAAATAATGTAATAAATGTTTGATACCATTGTAATGTCGTAGTATTGGACGTGCACTATGTCTTACAAGAACACTAAGTACAAATGTAATATCTGGTCTTGTAGATGTAGCCAAATATAAAAGTACTCCAACTGCTGTGAGGTATGGATATTGATCTCTCAATATTTCATCATCTTTTTTGTATAGACGGTATGGATCATGACCATCACAACCAAGTCCGACCATTGGTATGGATAATGGATAAGCATCAATCACATTGAATCTTTACAAGATTTGTCTAATATACATTAGTTAATAAAAAAAAAATGCTACCATCTGTGAGATGCATAATTTGGAGACCAATACAAAAAGTTATTTTTTCTAGCATTTTCATCTCAAATTCACATATAAGTAGGTTAGTAGCTGCAACACATGTAGATTTAGTGCCCACTAGGTTAAGATCATCAACATATACAGTGATGATTACAAAACCAATTTTATCTGATTTGATAAACAAACAAGGGATTAGTGGATCACTTAAAAACTTATTTGTAATTAAATAATCTCAAAGATGTTGATACAAAATGCATCTGGATTATTTTAAATTGTACAAGGCCTTACATAATTTAATACTACAATATTTTCTTAGAGTAGGTTCATTTGAAGTTCTTGTTTCTAGGCCAGGTGGAACTTTCATATAAATATTTTCATCAAGAGAACTATATAGATATGCAATTAACACATCCATCAGATGCATCTTAAGGATGGCATGAATTTTGATTCCAATAATATATCAAAATATAATTGAATCCATGAAAGGAGAATATATAGATTTATAATTAATGCCAAATCGTTGAGTAAATCTTTGAGCAATAAGATGAGCTTTATAGCGGATTATTTGACCTTGAGAATCTCGCTTGCATATTAATACCATCTTTTATTTCACAGGGCGAGATGTAAGAGTGTCTACAATTGGACCAAAGACTTTCCTCTTATGCAAAGAGGCATACTCCTCCTTAATAGCAATTTTTTTATTTTGACCAATCAGAGCAATATATTGCCTCCTCGATGGTTTGAGGTTCACAATTGTCTTCCTTGCAAAAAAGGGCTTCTATAATCATACATGCAAATGATTCATCTATCGTAATAGATGGTCTGTCCGAATATCATTTGTAGTATAATACATAATAGATAATTCTTTACTCAATTTGTTCTTATTCCTTCTAATTTCAAGATTATTTTTCATAAGAATTGAAAGCACATTATGTATGGATATATTATCATGAATTGGTGATTGCGCAAGATGAGTGGCAATTTCTTGAGAAATAATACCAAGATTAATCAATATTATAGCTTTCTTCTTATGTGGTTGCTTATCTGGTCCACAAGTTCTTTTAGTTGTTGTTGTTATAACTTAAGGTATTGTAGTTAATGACACTGCAATCCAAGCAAGTGCATTTTGAGCCTCATTAATAAGAACTCTTATAATTCTAGATGCATCATTGAAGCTATCAAGTGTTTCATCTACAATCCATTTTTGATGCAAAATCTTAGCAACTTCAGTTTCTGCCAAAGATACCCTAGGATCGAGATTTATTGTAAACGTTTCCGGTGCTTCAAATACAAGTATTTTATTTCTTTTTTGATTAGATACTCTTCCTTAAAGAGATGGAAATACATTTTCTTCAAAACAACAATTTTGCAAACGTGCACATAATAATATGCCAGTTGATGGATCAACAATATGAATAATGCTTGGTGAATCAAAACCAACATATATGCTTTCTTGTCGATGAGCTCAGATGGTACACCATTGAGGTTTTAGTATTCGAATTCAAGCATGGCAATCAAATATTCGTAAGTAAGATACATTTGGAACACAACCCAAAATAAGCTCATGTAGTAAAATAATTTCAAGAGAAGAAGGGCGGAGGGGCATTAATGCTGCAGCATATAAGACTGCATGACTCTATATAGATGTAGGTAAATTTTTGTTGTCTGAGAAAAGAGAGTTTGCCTTGAGAAAGTGCTGGGCTTTTGGTTGACACTAAATTCTCAATTAATCATAAGATAAAAAATAATCCAAGATTATTTATAATTTTTTTTTATTCCTTTCCATGATATTAAACATAGTAGTAATAAACATCAAATGCCAAGCCTCTAGTAATAGTAAAAGTTGTAGCAATAAATATCAAATGTCAAGCCTCTAGTAATAGTAAAAGTTATAATAGTAAATAATAATTACTAAACCTACAGTAATAATAAATATTGTAGCAATAAATAATAATTACTAGACCTCGAGTAATAGTAAAAGTTGTAGCAATAAATAATAATTACTAGACCTCTAGTAATAGTAAAAGTTATAGCAATAAATAATAATTATCAGACCTTCAATAATAGTAAAAGTTATAGTAGTAAATAATAATTACCATACCTCTAGTAATATTAAAATCAATCAATAATTTCTAAATCTTTCATAATTTCCAAAACCCTTTTTGTGGTAGTAAAATTCTTGTAATACCAAAATTCCTTCAATACCAAATCTCTTTGATGCATTAAACTTTAAAATTTGATAATTCTCAATCCAACCGTTAGATTGAGCTCAAATTATTTGAATAGTAAGACAGTACCCTTAACTCTTTTATATTCAAATTTCAACCGTTGATTCTTTATAAAACTCTAAATAACACAATTTCAATAGCACGGCCTTTACATATTGACGTACAAACACCTTTATACTGATTTTGCGATTTCTTACAAACCCAACACTCAAATGACATGATTCTTTTTTTTTTTTTTTTTTGTAGCTTCTCAATATTACAACTTCACCTTTGGCAAGTTTGAGCCAAAATTCATTCAAAATGATAAAAAAATGGCTCAAAACATAACCATCAACAATTCGGTTCACTTACTTTCTTAATTTGTAAGCTCTGACTTCGACCAGCCATTTCTTCCTCACTTTAGATTTGATTTCATCAAATCTTGCACAATAGTTGAAGTCCTTCAAATCAACTTTCCAACTCCACCTTCCGATTGTTAAATGCCTTTCTACAACTCTTTGTATGCTTGAAAGAGTGACAGTAGGTACAAATTTCATATCTAGACTTTTAACAGCCATAACTCTCTCATTATAGATTCAAAGTTAACAATCCTTTCACAAAAATTGTAGTCCTTCAAACCAGCTTTCCAACAACACCTTTCGTTTTCCAGAAAACCTTCTACAACTTTCTGTATGCTTAAAAGAAAGACAGTCGATAAACAATTCACACCCTAACTTCAAACAACCTTAACTTCTTCATACAAAACTCAAATAACAAACTTTATACACCAAAATTATAGCCCAAAACACAAGCTTTCTGAATCTCTCCTCTAAACCCTCAAAATCCCCCGAAGAAGTGGCCTCCCCTTCGGTTTTCTCTCGGACAGCCCCTTGAAGCTCATTGGTCATGACCTGTAGCCAATTAGAATGAAGATCCTCTTATCCTTGTCTTATCTATCCACGTAGATGGCCTAAGGCCAAAATACTATAATATCAATACCCACATCTTTCTACATCTTCCATATTAAATATCCTAACACTTCTAGTTTTATTTATAAAACTTACACAAGTTATCTAAGATTTCTATAAACTATGAAATTCTATAGAAAATAACTCATTATTTTTGAAGGTCATTATTAAATAACATTAATAGAATAACCATTATTTTTACACTATGAATAAATTGCAACATGACAGCGTGAAGGAGGAGTGGTCGGGTATTGAATTGTACATGCTTTATAAATAACTTTGTAAGTCTATTTTGAGCATGTTCATATGGAACACAACATCTCAACTCAATTCCTATTGTAGTACAATAGTCTTCAAAAGTCTTTGATGCAAATTCTTTGGTGTTATCCATATGTAATGTTTTTTTAGGATAATTAAGAAAACGTATCCAAAAACAAATAATCATACATATAAGTTTAGAAAACACCATGTTTTGAGTTGATAATAATAAAACATGTGATTGTTTATCTGATGCATCAATAAGAACAAAAAAATAACAAAATGGTTTTGATATTGGATTAATAGGACCAAAAATATCACCATGCAATCTTTCAAGTATTGGTGGTAAATCTTGCGAGAGTTTTCAAATTGAAGGTTGAGTAGTCATCTTACCTTATCTGCATGCACGACATAATTCTACAGAATCTACATCCATAGGCTTTAAATTGTACCCAGTTATACATGGAATGATCTTTCTAAATAATGTTGATCCTGAATGTCTCAATCGTCCATGCCAGAGTATTAGGGACATATTCCTTAGAACTTTCTAGAGAGAAGTTTCTAGAACCTTCTAGAAAACAAGCCTCTGGAACCTTCTAGAAGAGAAGCCTCTAGAACCTTTTAGAGAGAAGTTTCTAGAAGCTTCTAGAAAGGAAGTCTCTGGAACCTTCTAGAAGAGAAGTTTCTAGAAGCTTCTAGAAAGGAATCTCCTGGAACTTTCTAGAAGCTTCCTAGTTAATAGAAGTAGCTCGAGAAGTTTCTAGAACCTTCTAGAAAAGAAGCCTCTGGAACCTTCTAAAAGCTTCCTAGTTAATAGAAGTAGTTCGAGAAGCTTCCTAAGTAGGAGTATATATAGGGATCGAGGCTGAAGAGTTCTTCAGTCTCGACAACACATCTCTTGGAGTTCTAGCTCACCTTTCTGGTGTTGTTTTTGTACTCATCTGTTTAATCTAGTTCTGCCACTTCTTCTTGAACTTCTTGTTAGATTTCAAGTCTGTATTTTGTGTCCGTGACTATTTGTCGAGACTACACTAACTTGAGATATCAGAGCTAGTTCTTTCTTAGTAGAGTGTGGATTACCCCTCTACTTGAAGGTATACTAGCATTTTTTAGAGGTTGCGGATTACCCTCCTCTAAACTGATACTTCTTCTGTTACAATATTGGAGTCTTATTCTTCTTGGAGAGAGTGGATTACCCCTCTTCTTGAAATTCTTAAGGCATTTTATAGGTTGTGGATTACCCTCCTATAAACCAATATTGCCTCTTATAGGGTCATTTTTGTCCTTCTTTTAGAATGGCCGGAGATCAAGACATTAGTATGACAGAAAGTTAGGAGTCTAAGTTAGATGCTATTATGAATGCCCTCACTACGTTATCACAAAGAACTGCAGAGATTGAAGGAGTGGTGGCAAGGCTTCATAATGATGGAGTATCTGGGATAGCACAATCTAAACTACACCAGCCTCAAATTTCGGCACTTGGAGAAACAACTTTACCTCAAGTTCGACAAGAACCACTAGTTCTACAACATAAGGAGCCTCGAGTTAGCCTTCCAGATAAGTTTGATGGAACACGTTCCAAGTTTCAAGGATTCGTCAATCAAATCAGGTTGATAACAGTTTTACAGCCCGAACGATATCCAACGCAGGAGTCACGTGTTGGGCTTGTTGGAACCTTACTTACGGGACAAGCTCTATCATGATTTGCTCCTTTGTTTGAGAAACGATCATCCATATTAAACAACTTCGAAACCTTTTTGGAAGCATTTGCGGAAGCATTTGGTGAACATGATAAGGTTCGATGGGCTACAACAAAGATCCGATCGCTACGACAAGGGATGCGTTCTACATCAGTCTATGCTTCGAATTTCAGGCAATTAGTATGCGACATCAATTGGGATGAAGAAGCGTTGATGAGTCAATTCTATTGGGGTTTAAGAGATGATGTGAAGGATTTGCTGTTAACTCTTCCTGATCCACGAACGCTCAATGAAGCCATTAGCCAAGCTGTAAAGTGCGATAATCGCCTATTCCAACGTCGCCAAGACCAACGCTCAAGACAACATACAATTCGCCATGCTCCAACTATGTCGACAAGCGGTGTGAATTCGCATTCAGAGGTGGAAGACATGCAAATTGATACGATACATATCAAATCTCTTACTATAGAAGAAAAAAAGTGACGTATGGAGAAAAATTTATGCTTGTATTGCGGTGGAGAAGGCCACAAAGTCGGAAACTGCCTCAAAAAGCAAAATCGAGGCATAGTCAAGACTAAGGGAGTATTTGTTCAGGAAAACGAGGATGCCCAGCCACAGTAGGAACCGTGCGGCTGGACAATGAAATATCCCAACAACAATCAGGTTCCTTTCTTTCTATCCAACCTGCACTTTGTTTTACAATCCCTCTGTTTATCGGCCCTCAAAAACTGAGAACCTTAGCACTACTAGACTCAGGAGCATCTGCTTGTTTTTTGGACGAAGAATTTGCAAAGCGTCATAAGATCCCTTTAGTACAAAAATCAAAACATGTTCATGTTGAGGTCATAGATGGGCGACCTTTATTGTCTGGTAGCATCACCCATGAATCAAAACCTATAGAAGTAACGTTTAAAGACCATAGTAGTCATATTATTTTTAATATTATTAGAACCCCATCAAATCCTATTATTCTTGGTCTTTCTTGGTTGGAAAAACATAATCCATTGATAGATTGGAGGTTGCGGAAGATGACTTTTCCCACAAAACCACCCAAGAAAAAATCTAGTAAAAAACCTCAAAAAAAGAAATCCTTATTCATTGGAGCAAGAGCATTTATAAGATCATCTAAGGAAGGAGTCCATTTGTCATTTATGCGGCTCCAACTACCGAGGAGAAGATCTCAACAGCAAGTATACCGGAGCAATATAAAGATTTTGAAGACATGTTTCAAAAGAAGAACGCCGACATACTACCGGAACACCGACCATATGATTGTGCCATAGACTTGCAAGAAGGAGCACAACCACCTTTTGGCCCAATCTACAATCTATCGCAAACAGAGTTGGCAGAGTTGCGAAAGTACATCGATGAAAATCTAGCCAAGAACTTCATTCGTCATTCAAAATCATCAACTGGAGCACCCATCTTATTTGTGAAGAAGAAAGATGGATCATTACGGATGTGTGTGGACTATCGAGGCCTCAACAAGGTAACAAAGAAAAATCGTTACCCATTACCCTTGATTTCTAGTCTCTTAGAACAACTTGGATGTGCGAAGATCTTTACAAAAATTGATCTAAGGGGAGCTTATAATCTCGTACGAATCAAGGAAGGAGATGAGTGGAAGACAACATTCCGTACAAGGTATGGTTATTTCGAATATAATGTCATGCCTTTTGGTCTTACCAATGCTCCAACGGTTTTTCAACATATGATGAATGACATCTTTCGAGAACACCTCGACGATTTTGTTGTCATCTACTTGGACGATATTCTAATATTCTCTAAAAACGAGGAAGAGCATGAGGAGCATGTTCGTTTGGTCTTGGAGAAACTATGCAAGCGAGGACTATATGCCAAATTAGAAAAGTATTTATTTCACCAGACGGAGATGGAATTTTTGGGGTTCATTGCGACTACAGAAGGTTTGAAGATGGACCCCAAGAAAGTAGAAGCAATCATGTCTTGGGAGGTTTCGAAGACGGTTAGAGATGTACAATACTTTCTTGGTTTTGCTAACTTCTATCGGATCTTCATCAAAAATTATTCTCAAGTTGCTGCTCCTCTCACTCGATTAACATGCAAGGAGAAGTTGGAATGGAGACCTTTGGCGGGGAAGGCGTTTCAAGATTTGAAGACAGCATTTACTACAACTCCAGTTTTGGTACATCTAGACTTTACAAAGGCCTTCTATTTAGAAACTGATGCTTCAGATTTTACTTTGGGAGTTGTGCTTTCACAAATGAGTGAAGATAAGAAGCTCCATCTAGTTGCATTCTATTCTCGGAAGTTCTTTGCTGCTGAAATCAATTATGAGATCTACGATAAGGAACTTCTTGCTATAGTGGATTCTTTCGAAGAATGGCGTCACTTTCTTGAAGGAGTTGGACATCCAGTAACCGTATATACAGATCACAAGAATTTGGAGTATTTCATGACGGCTCGAGTTTTAAATCGGCGTCAAGCTCAGTGGAATATGTCGCTATCTAGATTCGATTTTGTTATCACTTATCGAACTGGAAGGCAACAAGGACTATTCGATGCTTTATCAAGGAGATCGTATCTTGCACCAAAGGCTGGAGAAGCAGCGTTTGATCAACAATGTACAACGTTATTGAAGCTAGAGAGATTTCAACTTTGTGCTACTATTGTATCATTTGATGCTGACTTCCTAAACCAGGTACGTGCTATGACCATTAAAGATTCAGTAGCCATTGATATCAAGCAACGTACCAATGACGACAAGTTCAAGGTGGAGGGAGATCTTTTATACTTTGAAGAGCGATTGTATATTCCAAAAGGACTAGCACGACTCCGAGTTCTTCAATCTCGCCATGATTTTGTAGCTGCGGGACATTTTGGATTCAACAAGACCTTGGAGCTTATTTCCCGAGATTTTTGGTGGCCCCAAATGTGGAAGGATGTGAAAGATTTTGTCCTCTCTTGTGACATCTGTTCAAGATCTAAGAATCCTTGGCATCGTCCTCATGGACTTCTACAGCCATTGCCAATTCCACGTCGACCATGGTCTTCAATTTCTATGGACTTCATCACGGACTTGCCATCATCAAACTCATTTGACAGCATCTTTGTCGTGGTAGATCGGCTTACGAAGATGGCACACTTTGTTTCTTGTAAGAAGACATCGTCCAGTGAAGTCACAGCAAGACTCTTTCTCGATAATGTGTATCGATATCATGGACTACCAGATGATATCATATTAGATCGAGATACCCAGTTCGTGTCAAAGTTTTGGAGATCTCTCTTTGGGATATTGAAGGTGGATATCAAGCTTTCTTTAGCTTTTCATCCTCAAACTGATGGCCAAACGGAACGGGTGAACTAAGTCTTGGAGCAGTACTTACAATGCAGCATCAACTATCAGCAAGACGATTGGACTGCATATCTACCACTAGCCGAGTTTGCATATAACAACACCCTTCATGTGTCGACTCAACAAACACCATTCTTTTCCAACTATGGGTATCATCCGAAGCTTGATTTATTGAGTCCGTCAACAAATAACAATCCAGCAGCTGAAGGATTTGCGAAGCAACTATCAGAGCTTCAAACTATGTTGAAGCTTCAATTACAATCCGCTCAAGAATCCTATAAGACGTCTGCAAATAGATTTCGGAATCCAGCACCTACTTTCAAAGTTGGAGACAAAGCCTGGCTTCTTCAACGAAATATCAAGACCAAGCGACCATGTCATAAGTTGGACTATCGAAGATTGGGACCATTTATCATCCAGAAGCAAATTAATCCAGTGGCATACCGGCTGGAGTTACCGGCTTCTATGAAGGTACATCCAGTCTTTCATGTTTCTCTGTTGCAACCTTATCGAGAGTCATCTTTTTCTAGAAGAGTGCAATGTCCGCCACCTAGTATTGAAATCGAGAACCATGAAGAATACGAGGTTGAAAAGGTATTGGATTCACGGCGAAGGTGGGGAAAGTTAGAATATCTTGTTCATTGGTGCGGCTATGACATTAATGAGCGAACGTGGGAGCCAGCTGAAAATCTTGCGAATGTGCCACAAAAGGTACAGGAGTTTCATCAACGACATCCCGATAAACCTAAATCAATTCGATGATAGCTTCTTTCTGAAGCTTATTCTTCCAACAATATAAGAAAAGGAGAGAGCACCAGCAAAATTCATAGTTGATGTAGTTATTTTTTTCAAGATAGATCGTAGTTTGGTCTTTTGATATGGATAGCCAAGAGATAGATACTATGCCAGTCAGAGTATCGCAACCGAGTAGCTCACGAAGGCAACCCCGAGATGAAGAACTACATGTCCCACGACGACGACGGAGGATACCGAGTAACCGATCACTGGTGATCGTATTTGAGATCCAGACTGCTTACGATGGTCAACCAGAAGGCGTGTTTGCAGGATAATTTCACAATGAGGACACGGAAGTTCATGCTTGGTCAGAAATCGAAGGCGTGGACCACTACCGTTGGCTTCAAGGGTCGATGAACCACTTGCCTCGTGAACAACAGTTGGAGTTCATAGCAGAAGTTATGCGACAGATCTTCATTTTCTTGCGTTGGTACTGATAAACAACATTGCTTCTCAGAGACCTCAAAGCTAAAGGAGGAGGTGATGTTAGGGACATATTCCTTAGAACTTTCTAGAGAGAAGTTTCTAGAACCTTCTAGAAAACAAGCCTCTGGAACCTTCTAGAAGAGAAGCCTTTGGAACCTTTTAGAGAGAAGTTTCTAAAAGCTTCTAGAAAGGAAGTCTCTGGAACCTTCTAGAAGAGAAGTTTCTAGAAGCTTCTAGAAAGGAATCTCCTGGAACTTTCTAGAAGCTTCTTAGTTAATAGAAGTAGCTCGAGAAGTTTCTAGAACCTTCTAGAAAGGAAGCCTCTGGAACCTTCTAAAAGCTTCCTAGTTAATAGAAGTAGCTCAAGAAGCTTCCTAAGTAGGAGTATATATATGGATCGAGGCTGAAGAGTTCTTCATTCTCGACAACACATCTCTTGGAGTTCTAGCTCACCTTTCTGGTGTTGTTCTTATACTCATCTGTTTAATCTAGTTCTACCACCTCTTCTTGAACTTCTTGTTAGATTTTAAGTCTGTATTTTTTGTCCGTGACACAAAGAGAAGCACAACTCTCTGTAATAGATGATGAAAAATTAAATATAATAGAGGGCCGAATCGCAAATTGGTATAAACCATTTTTTGTAGCAAAAGCTTTTTCAACAACTTTATGGTTCTTTGCAAGAACCAAAACCTCTTTTTTATTTAAAATGGCGGTTGAGAGGTGATAATTATTAATACACATATCTCAATAGTTGATCAGACTTCAAGGTGTCGAGGGTGTAAACATCGCATGTTTATATTTTATGATGGAATCCATAGGTAATTTTACTATTGCTATGGCTTCTTGGAAACAAAACACATTTGTTCCAACCATAGTATTTATATTTTTAGTTTGCCAAGTTAAAGATTTTTCAATAAAAAATTATCTATCCTGCTAGATAGTATATGTTGTTGTAGAATCAATGAGTGCATCATTTGATTCATTATTAGAAGTTTTATCATTCATACAAGCCTCTAAGTCATCAACACCAATTGAATCCATAGACGCATCTATGGTATGAACTTCAAGAGCCTCAGCTCGTAATTTCTTATTTTCTTGGAACATTGTAATAAAATATTTTGAAGTATGGCATGCATGTGCTAAATGTCTAATCATTCCATACTTATGACAAGAATGCATCTTTAATTTTTGTTTTTTACTATAATTAATAGTATAATATTTGTTCTTTTTATATGGGTAGAAATGGTCATGATTAAGACTACTCTGATACTTATGAGCTCGTTTTCCATGTTTATATAATTTTCTCTTAGACTTCGAAATATTAAGTCCATGAGATTTTGGAACTAAGGTTCCAATAGGACGAGCTTCCGCATTGCAGAGGAGTAGTTCATTTTGCTTCTCTGTAAGAAGTAGATAGGACATGAGATTGAAATGACTCTAAAATTTCATATTCCTGTATTATTGTGCAAGCACAGTAGATACAGAAAGAAATGTAGAGAGAGTTTTTTCAATCATTTCTTTTTTAGAGATGCTTTTTCTACATAATTGTAATTGTGAGACAATACTATATATTTTATTATTGAAAGAATTTAAATTTAAAAAATCCAAGATGCATAAATGTGTCCAATTATGACGTGCACGTAAAAGAAAAATGGTCTTTTGATGATCAAACCTAGATTAAGATTCTTCCAAAGCTCTACAAAATCTTCCATTACTAAATATTGATGTTGTAATACAAGTATAAGATGATGACGAAGAAAAAGAAAACCTTTCCAACAAATAGCAAGAAGAATAGAAATACTTATTGTGAGAGATTCTTCAAACATAATGGCATCTTAGAGTTGTTCAGCAAACAAATTTGCTTTTGCCATTTTTGCCCATAATAGATAATTATTTCCATCCATAGTCAATGGTAAAAATAAAAGAGCTTGAAAATGTTGGAATGCACAAGTAATAGTTGGAACCATTATAGAAGCATTCATTATAAATAAATCTATAAAGAAAATTCAAGATCAAGTAAAAAAATTGAGTAAATTATATCTTAAAATATAAATTCAAATAAAATAATAAATTTGACTTGAAAATCATATATATAAAAATATAAAAATAAAAATATATATAAATATAAATATAAATATATAAATATATAAATATATATATATATATATATATATATATATATATATATATATATATATATATATATATATATTAAATAAGGTTATGGATTGTGGCAATCAAGTAACAATAGGACGGTGTCGTGTTGTAATACGAGTATACCGCAAAAATATAAAGAAAGGGGACTTTTATTAATGTTCAGTTACCTCGAATATTGGGAGCAACGATCAATTCCAATGCAAATATTGAGAGGCCAGGGTCAGTCACCCCGTTACAATCAGCCGGGGCATACTGAAATGCTCCGTTTGATTCCAATAACGGGAGTCAGCAGAAAGAGAAAGGACCAATTCAACAATGGGTGAGCCTAGTTCGAAGAGCCAATTGGATCCAATTTCAAGACATCCAATCCAGGTCCTATTACAGGCCTCTTACTCAATATGAGACCTGACTTGGTCGGGCAACCCAATGCAGTCCAATTATGAGAACATCCAAGTCTTACTACGGGCCTCTTAGCCAATATGAGACTTGAATTGGTCGGGCGACTCAATGTGGTCTCGATTACAAGGGTTCCGATTCCGTTTCAGGTTGTTTCGTCTTTTGTGCCATTCAGAGAACGTCCTTTCAGTAAAAGGATCTCTTAAAGGTAAAAACGGAGGAGAAAGCTGTGACGATGGAGCCAATTCCGGATCCGAGACGGAAGACTGAAGAAATTCAGAGGCTAGGATTTGAAAGAGGGGAGAATTAGGGTTAAAGGGGAGGATAGGTTAAGAAATGAAGGAG
Organism: Physcomitrium patens; assembly: GCF_059467195.1. Lineage (NCBI taxonomy): Eukaryota > Viridiplantae > Streptophyta > Bryopsida > Funariales > Funariaceae > Physcomitrium > Physcomitrium patens. Next base: position 1,243,668 of record NC_143423.1, read on the forward strand.
AGAGAATAAGGTTTTTGAAGAAGGGGTGGGAGAGAGCTTCATGCTTCGGGGAAGAAAAGACAGAGAATTGGGATTTTTTTTTTTTTTTTTTTTTTTCTTCATAGGATTTTGGGAAGACTGAAGCAATCATTGCTGAAGTCAGTGTTGTCTTGGTGAATTGGGATTTTAATGAAGTGAGTGTGTTTACTCTTGACTATTTTGTGAAATCGAGTTACGTCTGTGATGAAGAATTAAAAGGGTGTCTATAGGATTGAGTATGCGGAATGAATGAAATTTATTGGGTTAATCTAACGAAACAGTCAGTGGATATAAGATCATGACTATAAAGCGGTATCGAAGATTAGCAGTTTGGGTTGTTTGGGGTTCTCTGTAACGTCTAGAGACCTACCGGCTCGGGCAAAAAGGATTTCCGCGAGCAGTCAAAGGACATTCGTATAGATTTACGATATATTCTTATAGTTGTTTATATTCCAACAGTCAAAAATTGATAAACTGCTTGAATATTAGCGAATCTCCATACTACCTCATACAGCTAGACGCCCGGCGCGTTCTCGAGTAGGAAAGTACGTAATATGAGAACGGTGGTAGTAGGTAGCGATAGCGATAGAACAATAAGGTGGTAGCTGTGGCAAGGCAACGACAGTGGGTGGTAGGTGTAATGCAATGGATGACAGTTGCAGGGTCGACGATAATTGGCGATCAACAACAATGGCAAAATTGGCAGTTAGTCCGTGGCAGTTGATATTCAGCAACAACGATTAATTAGAAATAGTTGGCGGTCAACTTGGCAGCTTTTCGATGACAAGTTCTCAAAGACAAGAATATGATAAAAATAAATAAATAAGTGAGACTTCTCTCAAAGAAAGATGACAAAATAGAAATAACTTGTTATGTACATTAAGAAAGAAATTGGAATGGTTATTGCCAAAAGTCAAGAAAACTAAAGACCCTTGAAACTAGACTAGAAGCAAGAAAGGAGTTAACAAGAGTAAAGAAGGCTTCACTCTTGCCTCTATATATACTATCTAACAAAGGGCTACGTGGCGATGTTCTTTTAGACCTCCAATATGTGTTGACTTTGTAGGATACATGCCTAGACTTACAAGGCAAGTTTTTTTAGGTGTGGGTCACATAGTTGGCCTCGTCTTTAAGTTGATAATATGTGTGGCACATGCCCAACTTGTTGACCACGTTTCTAATCCAAAAAGTCAATTAAAAACACTTATAAAGTCAAAGCAATGTCTATGAAGCTTCTAAAAAGCTTCTATCACAAATATTATAGAATCAATTTATTTTTATCTATATTTACTTACTTCTACTTATTTATACATGTAATTATTGGCTTACATGCGTATATCCGTGATACTACCCTCGCTTCTAAGGACGAGTTCTACAGGAAGCGATCATCATATGTTGAAAAAATCTATGATTTGACAAATTATATTCACTACATATTCTGATCTTTCTTCTCTTCGAAGATGATTGATAGGGCCTCTCAATCATTGATAGTATCTCATACCAAGGTGGGAAGAGCACCCAATTATTTGATCGTTGTTGAGGCCTCCATAACTTCCTTCGATTAAAATATTTTGAACACCTTCAGTAGTTGTTCATACCTCCAGTAAAATCACAAAACATCAGGAGTCTCTTCCAAGGTCATGATACCAACCATGATTCCAAGGTCATGATACCAATCGTGATTCTAAGGTCGTGGTTCCTTTCAAGGTCGCGGTGTATCTTACTCTCTATTCAAGGGAGAACATGTCGTTCTTAGAGATCTTCATCTCAATTGCGTCGTCTTGAAGGTTGTCACAATCATAATATCTCATCCAATAGGTCAACAAATAAAGACTCTAGAGTCAAATCCATTGGTTGTTGGTTCTCCATCTTCTCAGCATCACAACTACAAAGAAGCTACAAACAAAAATTGAAAGTAGAATGTTATCTTGCTTAGATCTTGATTCTTTTATAAGGAAGGTTTTCATCTTGATTTTGATGAATGTTGTCGATGAAAAGCCTTCATCACCTATATTGCATTTACAAGATTCTTCACTAGCTCCCATGTGCGTTCACTAATATCATATCCGCGCCAATGGACAACATATTCTAATTTATTTCAGTGCCGCCTTGAATTTAAGACTTCTTCCACTTCAAACTCTTCATTATTGTCCACTTCTATAAGAGGAGGTGGAGCTTGTCTTCTTCTTGGTATGTCCATTATCTTGTATGGTTCAAGAAGAGACACATGGAATACTAGATGAAGTTTTATTGACTCCGGTAGATATAAACGATATACAACTGGATTGATTTGTACAGAAATAGAAAATGGTCCAAGCCTTCAATAGTCCAACTTATCACAAGGACGAGTGGTCTTGATATTGCGATGAAATAACTATATCTTATCATCTATGTGGAATGGCAATTGTTTCTTTCGATAGACATCTGCATTGACCTTTTGTTATTCTTGAGCTTCTTTTAACTACGCCTTCATCATTGCATATAGCTCTAACAAATGAATTGCCAAAACTTTCGTTGCAGGATCATCAACTTTTGAAAAGTCAAACGTATCAAGTCGTGGATGATAACCATAATTGGCAAAGAAAGATGTTTATTATGTAGAAGAATGTATCGTATTATTGTAAACAAACTCTGCCAATGAGAAAAGAGTTGTCCAATCATCTTGTTAGTAGTTGATGGTACATCTCAAATACTGCTCCAAAACTTGATTAACACACTCCGTTTATCCATCAGTTTGAGGATGGAATGCCAAAGATAGTTTTATATCCATTTTTAGAATCTTGAAAAGAGTTTGTTAAAATCTTGATACAAATTGAGTTCTCTTATATGATATAATATCCTTGGATAATCCATGATACTGATAGATATTGTCAAGAAAGAGCTTAGTTGTTTCTTTACCTCTGATAGATTTTGTACATGGTACAAAATGTGCCATCTTGGTAAAACGATCTACTATCAGGAATATAGAGTCATAAGAACCTGAGATTGGAAGATCCTGAATGAAATCCATAGAAATAGAAGACCATAGTTGTTTTGAAATGGATAATGGCTGAAGAAGTCCACAAGATTGATGACGAGGGATTTTTGATCTTGAACAAACATCAGAAGATTGTACAAAATCTTTCACTGCTTTCCACATTTGGGACCACCAAAAGTCTCTGGATATTAGTTTTAAAGTTTTATTGTACCCAAAATGTCTTGCTATTGGAAAGTCATGATGAACTTGAAGAACATGTAATCGAGCTTCACCTTCTGGAACATATAGGTGTCCTTCAAAATATAATAGATTCTTCTTGAATTCAAACTTGGAAGTATTATGAGACTTTGAAAGATTTCTCTTAATATCATGAATAAGAGGATTAGAAGACATACTTAACTGAACTTACTTAATGAAAGTTGAATCAACAGTTAATGTTGATTTCATAGCTCGAAGATGAAGATGCTTTGGCTTCAAGAGAATTGTTTGTTGTTGATCAAAAGC